>NC_092072.1:14621001-14943501 GCF_039877785.1 Chaetodon trifascialis | reverse complement strand
AGGGCGATTTGGACGCGTAAAGAGACGACAAGAAATGATAAAAACCTTAATGCCATCCATCACGGAGATTTAAACGTTTCTCTGGATCCCCCCTCTCTCACACATCACATTAATCTTCTAAAAATCAAATCTACTTTTGTGTCCGTGCCGTCATATTTCAGACCACTGTCCTGGCTCTGCAATGGGATTATTATTTTTCGGTAATGGGAAGATCCGTTGTGCGTCACAAAGCTGAAGATCTGGCTAATTATCTTGCCCCAAGTTTAAGGTGGCTTTCACTGCTTACAGGCTACCTCTTCATGCTGCTTCAGTCCTGATCATATAATATGTTAGGTTAAAAGCTTATGGTAAAGGCTTATATAGAGAACAAGGGTTGGTTTGTTTTGGTTTTATCTGGTCAGAGGCACTTCTTCCCTCTGGTCTAATGTCACAGATGAGGATTTGCTGAGAATTGAAGGCGTGAAAGTGACAAAAGCGTCAGTCCTGCTAGTTGGGGAGCAAGCGAAGTCCGAGGCGGAGGGCCTGGCTGAGATACCGTTGGATTGACTGGAGTGACAGGCCAGGCAGGAGCAGGGGCTTCCTCCGGGACCGAGGCCGTGGGTCGGACCCGGGTACAGGGACGGGTGTCTGAAGGCGCACAGGAGCTCCGGCCTCTGGTAGGGGTGAGACAGCATCCGGAAACTGTCAAGGGAACGCAGGGGGTTGGAGAAAGGGGTGGCGGCCGGAGCCGAGCCAGCCCCCACGCCCAGGTGGGAGTAGTAAGGTAGCGGCAGGTGGGACGGGAAGGGGTAGGGCAGGTTCCCCGTGGCCGCCGCGTGGCTCATCATGTAGGTGTAGAAGGCCGGGTCCGCGGGGTGAGGCCACGTCATGGCCAGACGCTGGCGCTTGTCTTTCATCCTGCGGTTCTGAAACCACACCTGGGACAGAGACACACCGAGTCAAATATTAACTACGTCCCCCACTGGTTCAAAGACAAACCACAATAACAAAGCAGATATGTAGCTCATACAGTAGTTCCGCTTTTACGCACCGATTTGAATTTGGGTTACAGCGAGTTTTTGCATTTGTTTGATTTTGTCTTGCGAATTAAGTGGAATTTCACTGTTGTTCTTGTTCCATTTGAATTTTTTAATGAATAAAAAAAAATCGAAAAAGCAATCAAGGCCTCTGCCCCTAAACTGCTAGTCTGTTCCCTCTCTACATTTACTTTGGAGCTATTCTTGGTCTTTATGCGTTTTTTTTTTCTAATTTCTTTGTATATTCCCGGTATTTAAAAAAAAAATCACCTATCAGAATCAGTTATTTTAACAGGACTCTACTTTTGATAGACCTTTACGCGCCCACAAAACATGAGCCTGTATTCGCAACTGGAGGCCAGCCTCAGCTCTGCTCCTTCGAGACAGAGTAATATCTCACCTTGATTGTGGTTTCAGGTAGATTTAAGGCGGCCGCCAGTTCGCATCTCCGCGGCCTCGACACGTAGTTCTCCCGGTAAAACTCCTTCTCCAGTCGTGCGATCTGCTCCCGGGTGAACGCTGTCCGGTACCGGCGAATCTGATCCGCTGAATAGGACAGAGAGCCCTGACCCGGGACAGTCGTAGCCGGGTCAGCACCGGTCTCACTCGGATGACCCGGAGAATCCCCATTTCGACCTGAATCAGTACGCAGAATGATTAATCAGATATGATTAGCATACAGATTCAAACATCATGAAGCAGAATCATTTAAATGGAAGAACAACACATTGGACGTTTTATTTCTTTCATTCGTTTCATATTTGATATTTTCTAAGAGGTGGCATTTGAAGACGATTTAAATATTTTTACTACTCTTTCACTTTTGTTATTTAAGGCCTTCTTGACGTTCAGCTCCGGCAGCTCTTGTCTTCTTTTGTGCAGTTTTAACAACTGCTATTTTTTATCAGTATTATTTTCCAGATTGTGTTATGTTGAAGCATATTTAGTTGACTAAAATGATGCATCATGAGCTTGTATTGTTGCCATTCATTTGTCTTCTTGTCATCCTTTTGGTTTGAGGCGAACAGCAACCACAAATGATTCATATGTGTCTATTAATATTTACGTCTAATTTCGATAAGGGATGTAACACATTTCCAGCAGACAGTCTTCAATGTTTGCTTCTTAGACGACGCCGGATGGACACAAACCCTCATGTTAGTGGCCTTCCCTTCACGTTTTTGCTTGTGGTTTACATAAAATCCTGCATTCCTTCTCATGCAGTAAATATATAGGCTCTCGGCTGATTTGCTGTACGAGTGACTCACTGTCAAACTGAGGGGAAAATGCCTGGTTAGATTGTGGGTGTCACCTCAGCGTGCCTCCAGCCACACTGGTCATTTGACAGAACAGCTGTGCAGCACCGACTGCACTTATATCGTGCTGTTATTGACGCTAAACTGTCTTAAAATGGTGTCGTTTGAAATTTCGATTTCATGGCACATAATTATGCGTTTTATTTGATTTTTATGTTTTGAGTCCGGATGCATATTGACATCTGCGATTGACATAATCCACGCTGGCGTTCAATCAACTCATTAGCACAACCATGCAGTCACAGAAAAGCCGCAGTGGCATGCAGCTCCCAAACCTACCTTTAGCTGTTGGGTAGTCCATGCTCTCAGGCGTGCAGCTGACATCAATTTCCTCGTAGAAGTCCGACTCGGTGTCTGAGCTGCTGCCGTCTTTGTGGTGATGATCAGTCCGGTGCCTCTCTCCGGAGGAGGACGTGCCAACTGGCCTCATATCGGCGCACATATTCCTCCGTGCGCTCTCCTCTATCACCACCTCCGTCCTGTCCCGGGAGTAGGGCGCAGCGCCGGGGCTCAGACAGCTCCTGTGGCCCGGCTTCCCCTGCGGTTCTCGCACGGGGCTCCCGATGGCTTCCGTCAATTTAGAGCCGCTCTTGCCAAGCTGACCTCCCTCCGCCAGCATCACCATCTCCTCTCTGCTTTCCATCACAAGCACGACTTAAAAACCTCGACTACGCGGGAGAGTGCGAGCCGTCAAAAACCAAGGCGATGATTTTCAGGTTGGAGGGGTGTGTGCGTGTTGTAGTGGTGATGATGGTGGAGGCGGGTGGGGGGGTTGAGTCCCGAGGAGAAGGAGAGGCTTCTGGAAAAAAGAGGGGATGCAATCCGGTCTGACCCTGAGAGAAGAGCGCTCCAGAGTGCGCAGAGGGAGCTCTGGGAGGGATCACCATTTACCCTCTCTCTCTCTCTCTTTCTCCAGAGCTGTCATTCTTAATAGGCCCGTCGTCATGATGGTCCCCCCCCTGATGACGACACGCATTGATTGGATATGGGTAAACAGACGGAGACATGTCAGTGTCGAGAGGAAGGTGAGGGGCGTCAAGGGGCACAACAAGCAGCTATGAAAAACACATCTATCTATCTATCTATCTATCTATCTATCTATCTATCTATCTATCTATCTATCTATCTATCTATCTATCTATCTATCTATCTATCTATCTATCTATCTATCTTCACTGAGTTAATACAAACATATTGAATGACTGTTTTACGTAATAAAAAAGAAAAACACCAATAACATAAAATTTTAATTCACAATTTTGCATGAAATTTATCTTTAAATCATCTGATTGTAATTAGTGGGGAGTTGTAGAATATTTTAATGATAAAAGCGAACACCTCAATCAACAATCAAAATGTATTATATGCTTGCACTTTAGTCTACAACCCCCGTCTCCATTCTCCCCGTTCTCTCACCACCTCCACTCCACCTAAAGTGGAGTCAAGTGAAGTCCTCAAGGGTCAAGTCTTACGGTCAGAGTTTAGATAACACACCATTTGACATGAAGTCCTTGAAGCCAACAATGTGGACTCCAGCAAGTCATTATTTGTGCCTCTTAAACAAGCTATGAAGCCTATTATTACCATAACAACTGTATGTGTGGGCTTTACTTTAAATGAATATCTAGACATCAGAAGTGAGCCCTTGTCTCATTCAGCTACATGCATTTAAAAGAGGAAAAAATACAACATCATGGTGTGCTGCTGTGACAATGAGAGAGAGAGAGAGAGAGAGAGAGAGAGAGAGAGAGAGAGAGAGAGAGAGAGAGAGAGAGAGAGAGAGATCATTCAGTAAAAAGTCACTGAGCAACGATATCGGAGTTGCAGTACACGACATGTATTTCTTGTAGGGGCTGAGGCGGAGATGATGAGCTCACCACCCATTAACTTCCTGTGTGTTAGAGAACAGAGATAGCCTCTCTCTGGGATCACGGGCCTAATGCGGATTTAACACAGTTGTGGCACATTTTAGTCTCATTATATCCTCGATGAGAAACTGTGAAGGATGCAGTGCACACAGCGTCCACTGAAAGGTTTCTGAAGTTAATGCCTCCTCAGGCAGTGATCAAGTTCACAGTGTTTGCTCCAACTTCCTTCAAGCAACGACAAATATTCACTTCTTTGATCCTAAGTGACTGTAAATGTTATCTTTATGTTTCATCACCAATACAAAGTGTAGGTGGGGACTATTGGCAAAAATTAAGCGAGCTCTCACTATCAGTGCACTTGTGGTGATGTGGTCATATTTTCAAGATCTGCACCTGATGACCTACCTTAACATATGACCTGTAATAATGTCAAAATAATATCATGCAGAGTTTCAAGCTGTGGTGAAAAATGGCATTGCATCACAAGGACCCGAGCATACCTGATGCCTCCAGAAACAGCCTCTCCTCCGATTTTTGGCAAGATTGGAGATGCGCTGCTGAAGGCCATGGTGGCACACTTTGACGGCCATGATGTAGAGAGGTGGAGTCATGTGGTCTCAAAAGAGAGGAGAGGGAGACAGACTGTGGAGCTCCAGCAGCCTCCGCTGTCCTTGTGCGCCCTCGCCTGTCCGAATGAGGGAAAAGGCCCCAACGGCGGCCGCCCCCTCCCCCCAAACAGGGATTGAGGGAAATTCCTTTGGCTTTCTCCCTCGAGTCTTTCATCTGGCCAGCAAAGGAAAAAAGTAACCCCCCCCCCCCCCCCCCCCACCACCACCACCAACACTACCACCACACACACACACACACACACACACACACACACACACACACACACACACACACACACACACACACACACACACACCTCTCTTTCTTCCCCCCTCTTGCTGACGACTTGATGTTGCAGCTTTTAAGAGTTTGCAAAAGCACAATTAGATTTTATCATAGTCTGTCTGTCTGTCTGTCTGTCTGTCTGTCTGTCTGTCTGTCTGTCTGTCTGTCTGTCTGTCTGTCTGTCTGTCTGTCTTTAATTAATTAGTGTCTTTTAGAGGCGTAAATTCTGGTGGAGTTTTTTGAGACTCAACCAAGAGCACCAGACTCAAAGATCAATCTGAAAATCCTTAATAAGGAACCATAAACTAATGGAAAACGGAATGAAACGTTCTGAAGAAAGGTCTCAGTCGAACCATAAATATCCTCTCGAGTCAGACGGGAAAAGGGAAATTGAATTTGTTTCATTCCGGTCTTTGTGGCACAGAGGAAAGAGTTAGTGCGTAACTTAAGGGAATGTTGATTTTCATTCCGGATTAGTTGAACTGACGTACACGTGAACTGATAAATGGTTAACCTTGTGTATTTCCTCTCATGGTGTTTTTGTGTGGCCAATATTTAGTGCAGTTTGCATGTTGCTTATTTGATTTTGGCAGATCACATCCGACTCGGCTGATTCAATAGTTCCTTTGTTTTGAGAGACGTGATTTACTTTCAAAATCATAAAGATGGCTTACCATACAGTCTTTTAGTGAGACGTCCAAAGATGGCAAAGGTCCCATTGTTGTGTTACTTACCACGAATTATGCAATAGGTCTTGGCCGGGGCAGATGGGATCTTGTGATCATCCGGAGATAACACTTAGAGAGGCTTTTGCGCAACAGATGAATGACCTTGTGGGTTTACAGTAGTGTCACTTATATTGTGTGTGTTTTAGATAGCGAGGGACAGCGGACGGGTTTGGAGAGTGCTGATTATACATGAAGGAATGACGATATGCAGAACAGATATTTCGAAAACACACAATTGGTCCACATCCTGCACATTCTTGGTGAACATTGAGGTGCAGTGGCCCTGCTTCAGTGTCTAGTTTTGCAGGGGGAGATCAAAGAGGGGGAGCGCCCCCCGCGGCAGACACTGCAGAATGCGCCCCTCAGTTTTACTAGCCAGCCCAACTTGAACTTGACCATGGAGTCTGCGCAGTAGGCATGTAATCCAATCCGCGGCCCTGGCAGTGCAGACCTGTCAGAATATTTTGCTGTTGGCACAAAAAGTGTTTGAGTGTGTGATAGAATGGTGCATGAATGGGTTTGGTAGATGGTCGCTGTGCCGCTGGCTGAGGCGCACCGCGTTTCACACAAGGAGCCAGAACCTGGAAGAAAATAACATTTAGCCTCTCCTTCATTATCGTGGCCCCTCCCGTCTCCGTTGCTTCAACTTGGCCTTGAAACAGGATGACGCAGCTACCAGAGAGTTTAACTCGCTGACCTTGGAGCGAAACATGTCCTGATGACTATACAGCTGGAAATCTCTGCGCTGTAAGACTCGCTTTTATCACTCTTCCCCGCTCCATCCTGAACACCCTATTACACCAAGGGCTTAGCAAGCCACTGAGATCAGGCCTGTATTACCCCATTAAAGGGAAAAACATCATGGGGTATGGCTTACCACCAATTCAGCAGCAGTAAGGCAACACACCAGGTGCAAAGCCCTGACGTTTCACAAGAGTGCGTGTAATTCTTTAGGCTGGTCGGTGCGTCCCTGGCATCTTTGCGAGAGGCGATATTTACAAGTCTGTCTCTGCTTGCAAATGGGTTTTTATTTTTAGAGAGTGTTTCTGTCATCAGTCTCATTGCAAGTGAACGTCCTTCTGTTTTGATTATGTCTACTAAAATTGCGCCTTTCGACAACAATTCTCCAACTGCAGGCGTTGTGCGATGCGTTCAGGTGGTGATGTCGTGCGGGTATAATGCAACATTCAGACTGGCTTCCGACTGATTTACATGTGACAGACAGTGTGTTACAGATAGAGCCGATAGAGGGCTGAAATTAATCACTGCGTTTCGATCTTTCATATTCCCCGATAAGGTACAATATTTAACTCATTTAAATAGAACACGGGAAATAGAGATAACTGACGGGAAAAAAATGTTTTTAGAGAAGCTCTAATCAGCTACATTATGAATGAATCAATAAGTGTGCAGACGTAATTTAATAAACAACATTTTAATAAAATGAGGCGATCACGAAACAGACAAGCATATTTATGTGGAAGTTATGAAAACAATTAGCAATATTTCCAAGACATGAGCTATGCTTTTGTATTTAGGCAACTTAAAAAAAATAGATAAATAAAATCCAAAATAGATATCTTGTTTTACTCTGCTTTAAAAATCTTCTACAGCCAATTTCAAAGTAAACGTTTCCAGGTCAATTGTTTGCACCGTTTTTCATTTTTATATTTTAATAATCGGTGATAATTAAAGACTGAACGCTGCTAATTAACTTTTGCCACTCTTTTCGTTCAGTATCGACTGATTCTCTATAAGAGCAAAAAAAAAAAAAAAAAGGTGCTAAATTCAGCTCAGCGCAGTATCTTCATATGCATGCGTTCACTGTACACGCATGATTTTTTTTCCCCAATAAAAAAACAGCAGATCATCTGAGATATAACAAGTGGAGGCGTTCAGCAGTGCATTGAGTTACGCGTGACTTGGGCTACATCAAGTTTCTATTTAATGTAGCTTATTTGTAGGTTATATTTATGGTGCGCAAGGCTCTTGAAGATGCACCCAGAAACACTTTCTTTCATATCGGCCTTCGTGCTGGATGCAAATGACGAAAGGCCGAAATGGCAGATTAGATCACATCGTATCCTGATGACGATAAAGGAAATGAACAAAAGATACAGTAACGATAATAATGGTAATATTAACAACAATAACAACAACAATAATAATAATGATAATGATGAGACTTGAAGTGAGCCAGAGATTCCAGAGAATAAATATAAAAGTGGGCCTTAAATTATATATTTCCTCCCTTTTTCTGGTTATCCGTAACAGAGCAGGGCTCAGAATGACACACAGACACACATTTTTCCAGAATGATGCCATTTAAAAAGTAGTCACTATTTTCCCCTCCATCATAGTCTACATCTATCCAGTTTGGGTACAACCAAAAATACCACAGATGTGTCACTTTCAATGAAACAAACTGCAGACCTTTACAATTGGAGATTCCTGTATGCCAATAAATGAGTTCACATGCAGCTCACAGGCTGTAGCTTTAGCAGGCTGTTAACGCAACATTTAAGACTTCTGCTGGAGAAACAGAAACAGGCTGAAACGTACAGCTAGCGTGTCAGTCACGAGCACACATCAGGAACACCTTGGGAGTGAAATTTCCCAGTTAACCGTAGACCTTTAGGTGGCTTCCTGTGTGTGGGTCTGAGAACGAAGTGGGTCAGTTTTTCTTGTTATTTTTACGCAATCCTTCATAATCACACAGCAGGCGACCGTCCAGAAAATATGGAAAAGTCAAGTGTGTGACCGCCCTGCGGTTCGCTGCTTTGACCACAGAAACATATTGGTTGTTATGTTTTGACAACTTTTTGACAGCCGTCTACTTTAAACACGTGTCACCGACACGTCTGACATTTGACTGCGTGTAGTTCGTCCTAGCAGCCCGGTTATAACACCGTTTATGCTATTAAAGATAGAAATTTATTGCTGCGCATAACTTTATATGGCCCTTTCCCAACTTCATCCATGCAGGCTTCAGGCGCTGAGGCCGTGGAATAAATGCGCTCTTTCTTCCCGGCGCTGCGTAATTTGGTTGCCAGTACAAACAGGGGGTTGAACCTTGATAATGACCTCAGAGAAAAGCCTCCAGGCTGTGCTGCCAAGCCCCCAGAGTCGCAGGAACCTCCAGGCATCCTTCAGATAGACCAGGAAGGGGATCCATATGAAAACAAGGAAACGTTTAAATTCACTACCATTGACTTATTTCGCTGAGAACTTTATTCAGTCTGATCATTGCTATCTCCAATACATTTCCTGCCGACAGCTGAATGAGAATTCTGTGCCAAATATGAGCAATGAATAAGCGTTTCTGTTTCTGACGAGGCAGGAATTTAACTCTAGTAAGACGTGCGTCTCTTTGGCGGGACAACGTGTGCGCCGGTCTTATTGTGTGTGTGTGTGTGTGTGTGTGTGTGTGTGTGTGTGTGTGTGTGTGTGTGTGTGTGTGTTCATTGTACTTTGGGGTGTCTCACGTCTGGACTGACCACATGTGCGCGCCAGCGGCCACCTTGGCGAGGGCGCAGGCTTGTTGCGACTGCAGGACTGGAGAAACAAAATAATGTTCTTATCATGGATCAAACTTACGCACTGAATGAAAACACCTCGCTGGAGCCTGTTGGACTTCACATGACTATCATGCTGATAGATGATGTACAATTTAACTTGACAACCATGGCGTAAGGAATGGTTAATGATTAACGCATTCGTGTTTATTTTGAAGCTGGATTTGCCTACATTGAAGAAAGCGCCACAGGGCAGTGCGCAACAGGCTAGGCCTTGTACAGTTACTCCATGACTCACAGCTGTTGCTGCATGTTGCTGAATGATTTCATGACATAAACTTTTTTTGTGTGTGCGATAACGTCAAGAGACATCCAGGCTATTTTGATCATAGTTTGAAGCATATCATAATTTCACTCGCCAAACAACGCAGCTGCTCAAATTTCGGTTACGAAGAAAATTGCATACAATCACGCTCAGTTTGAATAATTGCAATCTTGAGGAATGGTGCATGGAAAATTCTTTAATGCCTTCAACAGAAATACATTTTTGAAGCAGTGTTTGTAATGCTAATGAAAGAAAGAAGGTAGTTTGCATTTTGAGCCCCAAAGACAAACAGAAGCCTGTTGTGTTTTCTGCTCTTTTCTTTTCATTTCTGCACGATTAATGCCTGATATAATAAGTAACTATAATAGGAAGCATAAGGTTGTGTTTAATGGCTGTTATTTCAAACGGCCTTGTATTAGTAGGGTACTCTTTTAAACAGTTTTTAATCAAACACAGAACATGATAGTAAACCTAGTAATTTTCCTTTTATTTGGATTAAACTTGAGATATTACCCCATGAAATAAGTGCAAATAACAAAAACAACAAAAACAAAAATAATGCAGTCCTATGTAGTTCCATTATAGTTAACAGAAATGATGCACCTCCCCCAGAGACAAAACACATATACATATTTTGTTGCTACAACACACACCACCTTTCAGTCTTGGTTGTTGTAAAGTAAAACAACCTTAGTCCACCATTGTTCGCTGTGTACGGCGCCTTTTTTGCACAGTATGATTTTTTCCCCCAGTGCCATTAGGCGTATAACACAAACCCCCAAATTCATGTAGAAAACTGCGAATAGAGTACATCAGCGCTCACAGTTAATAATTTGGGGCTTTGATGTGCTGTAGTTTGGAAGTTAGCATATATTCAGGCTTTTTGAAAAAAAAAAAAAAAATCAGTCTAATTCAAATGATTTGCAGTGTTATTAACGGTGATTTTATGTTGGGACTTGCTAACGTGTAAGTTTATCTTTTGATAAATCAAAGGAAGCAGATGAGACCCAAGAAGCTTTTAAAGAATTTATATAAACATCATACGTCTATAGGCTGAAAAGCAGACGTCTGCATTAGTGTTTACGCGCTTGAGTGGCAGCTTCTGTTTGGTTGATTTTTATCCTCCAGCAGCAGGTAACACACCAGCACAATTACAAAACTCAACTAGGCCCAAAACCCATGCTGGATTCTCAAAGTCTGGTAAGAAAACCAGTGAAAGCTCCACCAGGTCCATTTCCTCCAACACAGAATAGACGGAGAGCCACTGGTCGTAAACACAAACCAGTAGACTAGACACACATAGACACGCACACACGCGCGCGCACACACACACACACACGACACGTCTACCCCGTCCCCTCTGTTCTGAGATCAACATCATTTTCACACGTACCTGCCAAAAGAAAACCTCCAAAAGATCAGCACATAAAAAAAAAACACCGACATTCCTTTTATATTTTCAACCTTGTGATACAAAAGTACGCACCACCCAAGCGGAGCGGGTAAGGACTAGTTCGTGAGCATAAACGTTGGAGAAAACAAAATGATAGTAAAAGTTAATGTCCTCCAATAGCTTTCATTGGACAGGAATTCTCACCCCTCTTCCGCTCTTTTCAAGAGCTCAGACGGTCCCTTCAAAGCCTGAATAGCCCGACGGGCTGGATGGCTAGACAGCAACTTTCAACTTGACCTTGGCCTCCAGCCGCGTCTACCTCCTATGTGAAAACACTTACACACTGCCAAGCAGAGAGCTGTTTTCTCTCTTTGCATATTGTAAACATGTCGGAAGTGGAGCGTATGGAATATTCACCTCAAACAATGACGTTACGCTCGATTTTCTTGATTTCTACCTGAAATGAGTATGGAGGCATTCAAAGGGGAGGGTGCCTCTGACTGAGGTTCTAAAAATATGTGCATGCACAGATGAATTTACTTGAAATGTGTCGACTTTTCTAAAGCATTTTGCTGAATGCGGTGTTTTGTGCAGAGTACGCACGGACGAGTATAACACAAAGTGTCTATGCATCTGCACGCGCAGAAGTATGTTTAATTCCTTCTTTATTATGTGCAACGCTGGAATACAATATGCTATAACATTATGTTATTAGAAATGAAAACCTCCTTTGGTTAATGACTGCTTAATGATACTCACTTCATATAGCGACGCAGACAAAGGCTGGTCAATGTGTGCGTGCGTAAAGGCCATAAGGCTACGCACATTAGTCATATGTAGATGGTTGAGTCCTAGCTGTTTCTTTTTAAAATTGTTGACCACTTTCCAGTAATCGACTCTTATTTGAAACTCACACATAAAGATAAGCATTTTCAAGCCAATATTATCCAATTCGAGCATTCTGGATTATGGATTTTAACCTTAATCAATCAAAAGTAGGCTGTTCGTATGTATCTTAATTTTTTAAAATAAATACAGACACAAAATCAATCTCAACTGAAGCAGACGCGACAAAAGCGAAATCCCTTTATAGGTACGGTCACCTTACTTCGCCGCATTTTTCTCCATTTAATTATCTGTACTGGGTGATGTTTACCGTCCTCTTTGCATAGCCCCGTCACGTGATAACATCTGGGCCAATGACGGCGCGACCTCGGCGCTCTTGTGCGCGTCAGAGTGGCATTACTCTCTGGGAACCAGTATCTCCTTTTTTCAGTCTCTGGGCTTTTTAAAAAAGAGCCAGAAGCTTCAATGTTGGATGCCGTGCTATGACAACGTCACTGCTCCTCCGTCCTCGCTGGGTCGACCCGTCGGTGATGTTCCTCTACGACAACGGCGGAGGTTCCGATGAAGTGAGCAAGAACATGGAGGGTTTTGCTGGTGGCAACTTTGCTGCGAACCAGTGCAGGAATCTGATGGCGCACCCCGCGTCCCTGGCACCCAGCACGGCTTACTCGTCCAGCGACGTGCCCACCTCCGGTATGGGCGAGCCAGTGAAACAGTGCAGCCCTTGCTCTGCGGCTCAGAATTCCTCCAGCGCGTCCCTGCCGTATGGGTACTTCGGTAGCGGCTATTATCCGTGCAGAATGTCGCATCACAGCAGCATAAAGTCGTGCGGAGCGCAGCCCCCCTCCGCGTATGGAGAGAAATACATGGACACGTCCGCCGCGGGCGACGACTTCACCTCTCGGGCAAAGGAATTCGCTTTTTATCCGACCTACCCTTCAGGCCCATACCAACCTGTCCCCAGTTACCTGGACGTTCCTGTGGTGCCAACTATCAGCGCACCGTCAGAGGCCAGACACGAGTCCCTGCTGCCTATGGAGAGCTATCAACCGTGGACTCTCGCCGCCAACGGCTGGAACGGCCAGGTTTACTGCGCCAAGGAGCAGCCGCAGCCCGGACACATGTGGAAACCCTCCATACCAGGTAGGCTACTTCCCCCAGAGTCCAGCCTTTAGAGAGCAGAGCTGTTTGACATGTTACCACTCAGTGAACAGGATGCACATTGTATAGATTGGGAGGTGTATGAAATGTCAGTTGCTGTGTCAACCTGCAGAGCAAACAGCACAACAGTATGTTCATTTGGTTGCGGTAAAATGATTGAAATAATCCACAGAACGTGTTTAGTTTAAAAGAAGTGAAAAACATAATGCGTTCACGTTATTTCTTAAGTTGTTTTTTTTTTTTCAGAAAAAATGTTGGAGAATTAAAAAAAAAAAATCATCTGTCGTCACAGAGTAGTTCCCCTTTTTCTTTGTTCTAGGGATGTAACACTTTATTCCACTGCAAATCTTGAATAATTTGATTTTATTTGAAAGCAAAATGTGGAAATGTGGGGCTCACTGATGAACAAATTCTCATTTATTGGAGTAAAAATGCCACACAAATTTGGGAGTAAACGTGAGGTGGCACCCACTTGTTGAGAAGCACCTTTTGACAGTTTCTTTTGTCTCTGTCTACTTGTCAGACGCGGTGTCCCACGCCGGAGGAGACTCTGGCTCTTATCGACGCGGAAGAAAGAAGCGCGTGCCATACACCAAGGTGCAACTGAAGGAACTCGAGCGCGAGTACGCCGCCAATAAATTTATCACGAAGGACAAAAGGAGGAGGATATCTGCCCAGACCAACCTGTCCGAGAGACAGGTCACGATATGGTTTCAAAACAGACGCGTAAAGGAGAAGAAAGTTGTCAACAAATTGAAAACCATCAGCTAGTTTTTTTTTTATTTTTATTTTTTATTACGGACAATATCTGTGGGAGATAAAACTACTAGGCCCACACACACACACACACACACACACACACACACACACACACACACACACACACACACACACACACACACACACACGCACGCACGCTTGTGGACTCATGGATCGGAGCAACAAAACTCCATTCTGACTGAACATGATTTATTTGTATGTTGCCAAATGATTTCTCGGAGCTCCTGGAACAAAATTTCGGAGGCCTCTGAATGTCGGACCCTCTAATTCCTGCCACTTGTTGTTAAATATTGTTTTAGGAGTCAAGTGGGGGGAGGAAAGCGAGAATATTAAACTGCAGTATGTGTGACTTTTTTTTTTTTTTCCTTTTGGCATGCTCACTCTCAGTACAGGAAAACTGACCCCAGCTCAGAAAGGTGTGCGCCACCGAGCTACGCCTTTATCTGCGACTTATCGAGAGTGATAAACGTGAAGATTCACAGGAAGTGACGATGTTAACGGATTTGGACCTTGGGAATGTTAAATATTAATCTCTCCTGGCTTCTTCTTCTTCTTTTAAAACCTACTCACATGCTTAGCTTGTATGAAGTTTAGTCTCATCATATGAATCCGTGCTCTCATTCATATCCAGTCCATGGTGCAATTCTTCTTATTATAATGCTTAGATAATCGTTCGGGATATGTGTTCATATCAATCATAGCTTTTATAATGTGTGCGTATTCATGTGGTTGTATATAAAGTAAAGTCCGGCATGATATCCAGGTTATTTGTGTGTGAGTCCAGTGTTTCGCTGTGGAAGTCCATCCAAATAAAATATGGACTTGGCGCAATTTTATCCTCGTTATGTCGAAAACGCTACGACCATAGCTCAGTTTATATTCTAACATCCATCCACTTCATCTGTTGATCTTCTGTTATCGCAAACACTTGAAAAATACTCCTCAAGGCCCATACACCCGCTGCATGGGGCTAATCAGCTTTCAGCAGTAAGTTTGTCTTGTAGTGGTCTTGCTGTGTTTGTTAGCAGATTTCTTTATCATGAAAAACGCAGAAACTCTATTTAGAAACTCCAATATTTGCAATATGTAGCTGAGTTCTGGGAAAAGAGGAAACGAGTCAGTTGAGGCTGGTGTGTGCTGAAATGTAGGCGGACATTGCCATCTAGCGACGACTGTGATACATGCACAAGTGGGTCAATGGTCACATTTCCCATACAGAACTTAAAGGCCTACTGGATAATAATAATAATAATAATAATAATAATAATAATAATAATAATAATAATAATAATAATAATAATTTGTCTTTGGCTTTCACCCAGGCGTCAGTCGTAATAAACAGAGGCTGGCGAAGAGTGCACGAAAACCTTTATTTTATTTTATATTAAACGTTGTGAAATATTCCCCGTACTCACTGTTGGATGGCTGACTATGCATTTGAAATGGGTGCAATGACATTTAATCTTCAAGGACACTGAGGCAAACTCGTGTATTTTTCTTTCCAAATGCATTTCTTACCGCTTTGGTTTTATTCATAAACACGTGCATAAATACATGAAATCCATACTCTTTTAGCTTACTTTTTAAATACGCGTCAGCCTGTTAATAGATTGCGCTAATATTTACGTTGCCTTGATCGGTTGCGTTGAGTGAAAAGCAGCAATTTTACACGTTGAGCGTTGCTCGAAATATAGTCTGATAAAAGAAAAGAGGAATGGATTCGGTCAAACTGAATCATTAACTACATTTATTCCACTGGTTTCAAAGGGCGCAGGCGGCAGGGGATCAGTGTGTAGGGGTCTCATCTACAGTTATTTGTTTGTCTCTTTTGAGATTTTTAAATATGAGCGTGTGTGTCTGTGTGTAGATATGGCCTAAAAAATCTGAACCCCTTTTATCTCTTTGCTTCGCCTGTAGTTTTACCATTTCCGTACAGGCTTTTTTCATGATTATTTGATTCATCAAAAATAAAAAGCAAAACATAAATGGCCGAAAATTTCTCTCGGTCACTTTGATGAAAGGTAATTTTAATATATTTTGTAGACCATTTTTCTAGACGATTCGTGGAAATATTTTGAGTGGAAATGCGAAATAACAAACACACAAAAAAGCCTTATAAGCGCTCTATAAATATGAGGTGAAGAGCATTTTAATTCATTCACATGGATGTTTTTATGGTGCAGGGGAAAAGCCTGCAGCGTCTGCCGGCTGTCAGACGTGTCGTGCGTCCTCAGTCAGCCTCATTGTTCATCGGCCACTGTCGATAGTACCGTGCTAGCGTGAAGGTGTGAGTATTTACTCATTGTTCTCAAACGTGTTCTTCTTGAGTGACTAAGTGCAGTTTTTAACACACCTGCAGCCAAAAGTCCAACATCCCAGCATGTTTGGTTTGGCTGCAATCGTGAATATGATTCAGTCTTCCTGGCAGTCAAATGTCAGGCGTGAAACCAAACCCTTCCGTACTCACAGCTCCAGCTCCTCTAGCTCGCTTCCCCACCTGTTAGGCTGATTTACGTGCCGGGTATAATTGTTTTTAGGCCGTTTTGTGAATTCTAAGGGCGTCAAGCGTTATATGTCCTCTCCCAGTAATTTCAAGCACACAGGCTTACGCACCGTTGCTTACTGTCGTAGCCCACATGAGGTTCATACATTTTTTTCTCCCACTTCTCCCAACAACTGAAAACTCACAGGCTCGGAGAGATACTCATATATATGCCAATTGTTCACTGAACCTATATTATTTCAAAGAGCTTGTATAAATCTTCACCCGGAGCCTGGGTGCGAAATTATTATCATAAGAATTCTTATTATGATTACGACTATCATTGTTAGGCTTCGTGGTTATAATTGAAATAATGTTATGGTTCTCAGTTGTAGCCATATGTACTGTATTACTTTCCAACTAAACTACCTCCTATTTTTTCAACATTTCAAAGAACACTGTACTGTAGATATGAACTGCAAAGTTATGAGGAAAATTGCAAACATTAATTTGCCAAAACAAACGTTGATTCGTGATTATTTACTACACATCCAGATTGTTTAGAGTTTTTTAATAGCGAGCAGTCTCATATCTTGTGCTTATGACTTGCACATGGCCAGCAGGCTGACTGAGGAACGCCACAGCCATGTGACACCATAGGCCCTACGTCCGCGAGCACTGAACGCAGCGTCGCCGTGCTCCCACGTCCTCTGACGTAGGCACGGCGGGGCGCGCACGCCTTATACAAGAAACTCAGAGATGTCACAAAAGTAAGATGTGTTACTGCTTAGTGTATCCTGCAGTCCATAAACACAGAAGAGCGGAAGAGCTGCATCCTGAGAGCGGAAGTTTACTGCAAGGGCGTGACCGTCGTGGCAGCTCATTGGCTACGAGGGAGCAAGACAGCGTTCTATTGGCTTGCTGAGAACCAAAACAAGACTACAGGTCCCGCCTCTGCTCTGACACAAACGCGACAAAGACTCACAGCAGCATGCTCCGCCTATCCCTCTGTCCTCACACGAGCCATCTTTGATGGGACTGTGGAAGGAAACACAGGAAGAAGACTGAGAAGAAGAGCTCTGCTGCCACACTAAGGCAAAAGACTGAACTACAGTTAATTTCAGGGCATAAAAATAGGGCTCAATTAATTACCTTTCTTAAAAAAGCTATTTATGGGGCTCTATGCATCATTCACGTTTGCTTTAATCACAAATAAGTGAAGAAAATAAAAGCAAACTATTGCAATTATATGTTTAATTTGTTTTAAAACCTATGCCATTTTACTATTCAATTTCATGTTACACCAACCTCTTTTAGAGGAAGAGGAAAAAACAAAACATACATACTGGTTTGTTTTCATCAAATTAATTGAAAAAGAATATCGCATCCTCAGAGACAGTCTGCACAGAATCAAGGCTGAAATTCTGTATTAAATATCTGTAATAACCTGATATCTTGTGAGCTTTTCGGATCAGTGAGTGGGACTGACAGACCACACATTCAATAAGCAGCTCGGTATGTCTCTCGGCTTCCTGTCAGACGTGGCTGAACGCAGACAGGGCCAAAGCCAGGCAGTGCTCTTTACATTGACCTTCGCTGTCTGTGCGTAATGGAGGCGAGGCCTGCAACCTTCACTCAGTCAACAATAAAGCTCTGGTCAAGCTTGAAAACCACGACTTTGAGAGATAATCTCGTAATACACCACAAAGTCCCGAGCAGACATAAGCTTATCCAAGACCGTGACAGCGGTCAAATAGAAGCACTTGACCGAGATTACGTGAAAGCCTCCTCCATGTCCCTGTCGGCGCCTTTTCCCTCTGCAGACGGGCTTTTCCTGTCCCGATCTCATTTGGTTTGATATATAAATGCCAAATAATTTACTGTGTTCATTTATGAGGGATGTATAGGTATGAGGCAGATGCACAGCGAGCCGAATGCGTCATGGATTACAGTGGAAACGAGGCTCTGTTTGCTTTGCGTGGTTTTTGTTTGCCTGAGCACAGATTAAGCTAATCCTCAACATGAAATACACATTTCACATTAATTATAGTCAAAGAATAAGCATAAACTTGCACAAGATATTGTGAGGCCAATTTGTGAAGCAAGCATTTGGTAAGTACGCGACCGCGCGTCTTTCTTGATCGTTTGATCCGCTAAATCGACAAACGACATGGAAGATTATGGAAATCTGCGTGTCCCTGAAAACGTTTTCTAAACCACTGCGAGATGCTTCTCATTCGTATCGTTTCCAGATTGTAATCTGGAATGACATTGTTAGATTTAATCCAAGATAAAGTATGACAAAAGTTTTTTTTTTCTTTCTTTTTTTCCCCAAATAAAGAAGATTATTGAACTACAATCAGAGGGAAACAGTTCTTATGTGATGATTCGGTGTCCATCCTCTCAAAGAAGGTGGATCATTTAAGGTCTTGATATTCGTTCATCATTTGAGCTTGGATAAATAAATTCAAGACAAAAGTGATTATACAAATGATGATATCTTTTCTGGTGACAGTTTAATTCGGCGGCGGCGTTTTCGTTGATCGTTCAGTGGAATAAGCCTGTTTACCAAGAGTCACAATACATTTGATCTGAGACTATATGCTGTGTCTATTGCGCCTTTTCTCATTCGGCAAAAACAGGCGCGATGTCGTCTGAATTACAAAATGTGTAATCTTAATTAGGCGTTGGCGTCCGCTTGGCTGAAACATTTTCGCCACGTTAACATCATCGACTGCTGAATATTCTGTTTTATGTTTTTGAAGAAGATCACATTTAAAGTTAAATACAGGAGAGATGCTGCCAAGCAGACATAAGCAAATATTGGGTTTTTATTAAATCAAAGGAGAAAAACAAATAATACAGGATTTACTGTTCACCGTGCTCAATTCGACTCTTCTTTATCAGAAATGTCATTTTTGCGCACACGCACACAATTCGAGGACTGGGACGTAAATTCAAATTAAATTTCTAACCGCCTGAATGTGTTTTTGTTCTAAAACCATCAATAGCAAAATATCAATTGAGACTCGATGGATTTTCTAATAAAATAACCTAGTTTGCTGTTGTGCTCATTGCTCAAATAGTTATCACTACGCTTAAATGCTGGTCTGTATCTTTCCACCTGTCTTTTTCCTTCCATCTCTTTTCCTTCGTAAAAAAAAATCGCACGACTGAAATCCAGTTTAAATCCTTTTTGTCCAGCTCGGCTCCTGCATTTGCCTTGTTTCTCAGGATACCCTCTGCAGGCTCATCCAGCGCTCTGGGTCTCCTCTGGTTTGTCAGAGGTGCTTCCGTTGACCGTGGAGTTGATCAGTTTCCCTGCATGGCCCCTGTGTGGTCCGCATGGCCCCTCTGTCGTCGCCGTCCGCTGTCGGCCCACATTTCTGTCACCTGTGGATAAATCAACAGTTGTTCGCTGAATCAGGTTTAAATTTAGGCCGACGGATATTTCCCTGCTCGTTCATTTGCACGCCACTAAATGCGAGCTGCACTTGTTTCATGTTTCAGTCTGATGGTTTTATAATCCCCCCGCAACGCCAAGCTCGTATCCGTGTAGCCAGCGACATGATAACGGATGAGCCAAGAGCATGCGCCATTCAAGTTCAAAAACACTTCAGTGAAAAATTGTCATAATGTATAAACAGACAAATATAACGTGTAAATACACTGCAAATTATACATTTATTAATTAGCTCAGCCGAGATTTGTCGTGGTTGTTCGACCGCTGTGCGCACTGCAAACCCTCTATTTTTGGTTAAGTCGTATTTTGTGATCTTTTAATATACATATAAGAGTTTGTGCTTTTAAAGGTCACAGTTGGCACCCGTCTCCTTATTGTCTCCAGCTCCACCACAGTATGCATTAAAGACGGTGTTCTCGTTTTGAGATTGAGAATATAGTCAATAGATGCTTTGAGGCGCAGGTGTGGTGGCCCATTTTTCTGCCATAGAATGAAAACAACAGAAGGGCCAGCAGCCCATTAAAGCTCTGGGTCTTTTATTCCACTTGAAGACTTAAGAAACTACAGGAGGTTTCTTTGCAAGACACTGAATGCGCCTATTTAGCCTCCTTTACAGCCTATAGGCCTACCTGACGTGGCGTTAAACTGTACTTTCAGGTCCTCCCCACACTTGATTGTTTACTTGTTGTCTGACTTGGTTTTATGGTACAAGGATTGGGCTATCTGTGCGTCGCATTCTCTTCCTGACAAAAACACTGTCCTCCTCCAGGACGGGAGTTACGCTTCATTTGCTATGTTTCATCATGCTATGTTTATATCAGTGGATTCATCTAATAGTGTAGTATTGTAGTGTCTGATTTAATTCAAACAACCAATTGTGTATGTGAATGTATGTTTGTTCGTTTGTTTGTTTGTTTGTTTGTGTGTGTGTGTGTGTGTGTGTGTGTGTGTGTGTGTGTGTGTGTGTGTGTGTGTGTGTGTGTGTGTGTGTGTGTGTATGTATGTGCGCGCGCGCTAAAACAGAGAAGGAAGTAAGTTAAGGCAAGAAAACAGTGTCCCTGAATAGCCTAGATACACAGATTCTCTCTATCTCCACACCAGATCTCCTCAACAGTCCCCCATGACCGTCTATTGCCAAAAGTCAATGAGTAGGTGTTTATCTTTTAGGCTTCATGTTTCTTTTTTCGTGAAACATTTGATAGAAACTCAAAGTTTTTTTTGTTTTTAGCATAAAGCGCATACAATTACATTTAATTAATAATAATTGGCTCATAGAACAATTCTCCTAAGTAACATCATGTGTTAGCATCAACTGTTTATTATTTAGAGCACTATTTGGAGTTAAATTCCAACCTCCACCAGACTTAATGGCCAACTATACTCTGACAATTAGTGCGAAGGTGAAGTTCATTTGACTTTTCCTCAGCTCAGAGTTACAGGCTCACATTATCGGCCAATCTTGTAACCTAAAGCCTGCGTAAATGCAAAGGCAATTAAAGGAACTCCATCCGGGGCACAGGGGGCCCTTTGCTCTCTGTGAAGGACCCTCTCCCTCCCCCGAACTTGAAGTCGACCGTACAGCCAAGGTTTGGCTTTGAGAGCTTTTACGCAACGCCAGACTGCAGTTTGATGACCAAATACCGCAGGAGGATGGTCAGAGGATCAGCAGAGCGACTTTATTTGATTCAAAACACATTTGACATAACAATGGCTTTTAATTTTGAACGTCTTTCTTTATTTTTAGGAAATTTCTTTATTTGATTCGATTTTTTTAATCTAAGGGTTGGAGGTATTGTGCTATGCTATTTTATTGTAAGTAGAAATCTTACCTTAGTTGTGCACAGACATGATTTCTGAGTCACTGAAAATCCTCAGTTGCTGACTTTGAGTCCGTGTAGGTGGCGACTTCCTATCACGCTTGGCCAGTTTTGTGGTGTCTGTCTGGCCGGGGAGGAAAAAAAAGCACAGCAGAATACTATAGCAGCTATAAAAACGAAGGTCTGTGCAGAGCTGGCTTTGGTTTTCCTGGGCATCCTGTGCTCAATTACAGCTTAAAAGCTTCAGCACAACTCAGAATTTGTCTGGATTGACTGAGAGGCGGAGCGTGTGGTCGCAAAGACACTCGAGTTGTTTGTTCCCCTGCAATTTATCCAAATAAAATGACCGGTGGATAGCTCGGACTGCATATTTTTCTTTTCTTTTTTCTTTTCATCTTCTTTTTTTTGGTTTTGTTTTCTTGTTTTGACACAATCACAGGGCGTTAGTTGGCGCTCTCACCGTCTTAGTGTGTGTGTGATATTTTAAGGTTGCGTTTCACATGTGACATCAGGGGCCCCTTGGATCGCCATGTGCACACTGGGCTGTAGGGCCTGGCCAGCCGTGGCGGTCTTAATCCGGGCTCAGTTCTCTCATTCACAGCACATTAGAGTCAGGTTGCAGCCTCTCCAAAACAAGCTCCACGGTGGCCTGAGAGCAGAGCGCCAGGGAATGTGTACTGTGACATGTTTACTAAATCAAATAGAAGAAATCTCTGCATTTTCAAAATCTGTGATCTTGATTTATTTGAAGTTTAGTGGGAAGTAAACCTTTAATTCAAAATTATTGCCATGTTCCTGTATGACTATTCATAGGTATTTGGTGTATTCACAATAGGGATTTTAAAATAGATTGTAGAGCAAAATGTTGCTTATATATTTCGAGCTTTGACTGTGAAATACAGCTTCAAGTATTCTAAAAATCTATGTTTAGAAACATGGTTTCCCCCCTTGATTGTGTGTGTGTATATTGATGGTATTTACGCAAACGTGTGTGTACTTGCGTGGAGGAAATAAACAGAAAAAAAAGGATCTGATGGAAATTAATATTCATCAAAACATAAAAGTGTCTTGTAAATTTCTGGAAGCTGTCATCTTACTGAAGGACGCACATGTGAATAAATATTTGCACCAAAACGTAAAGAAATAGCCGTGCGTAAAAGGGGAGGGGGTTTGAATGTTGCGGCTTTTGGAGCTGTTAGTGAATCCATTAAATGTTTCATATGAGGCAAAACAGAGCCGTAAGACAGGGGGTATTCAAATAGAATAAGTTTATAATTTCGAAGAGCTTGTAACACTTGACTATTGACGCAGACTGTTTGAATGGTTATAGGCGTCAGTTTTTGCGCGTTTTCCTCGGTGAGCCTCCGGTCTTTTCTGAAAAGTCTGTCTGGGATTCTTCCGTTGTAACTTCCAAGTAAATATAAAATATTACAATAATAAGACATAGCTATTTACGTATCTAAGTATTACAATTTAAGACACTTGTATATTGGTGTCAGGTTTCAAACACCACCAAAATTTCATTGTGTTTATCTTTATACTGTATCCTCTATTTATTTCGTCAAAATGTCGGATTAGTCTTTGTTATACTGGTACCAACACAAGGCTGTGGTCAGTTGAAACATAGCCGCTACTTTGAACATGACCCTGATAACCAAATGCCCACTGGGCCAAATGCTATGTTGTAAAACCACCAAATGATGATGACTAAGACATTTCTAAATGCAGACTTTAGAGATGGGCTGCTTGTCTCTTTCCTCCACAGTAATGCCGGTTTAATGTTGTTCTTTGGTAAGGACCGAACAAGTTACTCTCTAGATTCCTATTGTTGTTCACGCATTGCACGCACAATGCAAAAACAAGGAAAACTAGAAAAGCTTAAAATACGCGCTATTATTTTCCCAGGACAGATTGAGCGCGGAGAATCACAGAACATCTGGGAAATTGATATTGATAGTTTGGTTAAAGCTTCGATTGAAATCTCTCTTCTCTTGGTTAAAAACCGGCATCAAATTATAGTTTTGTCTTCCTCTGACTCCGTTGCATGTCAAGGAATTCATTTCTAAACCGACATGGCGATAAACCACCAATGTCAAGCTTTAGGACACAGAGCAGTCATGTCTCTTACACTCCTACACACACTCTTTCTCTTTCCTACACACACACACACACACACACACACACACACACACACACACACACACACACACACACACACACACACACACACACACACACACACACACACACACGCACACACACACACACACACGCACGCACAAGCACGCACGTACACACACAGCATGAAAATCTGTCAATTTCTGCCATGTGGTCACGTGACCTCCTCCTCCGTGGAGTGGATGGAGATGGCTCTCCACGTCAGCTTACGTCTCCAAATTTCTGCTTAGCGAACCTGCTTCAAAGAGGCAGGAGGCACGGCGCTTCAGAGCCATGTTCAGGGCGGTTATAGAGGAATCAAACCCCAACATAGAGTTATAGTGGAGGGTGAACTACGATGATGGATTTTGACGAAAGGGTCCCCGTCGGATCGAACATGTATTTGCCCAGTTGCACTTATTACGTCTCGGCGGGGGCTGATTTCTCCGGTCTTCCCTCGTTTTTATCCCAGACCCCGTCCACCCGCCCCATGACATATTCCTACTCCTCTAACCTGCCGCAAGTCCAACCCGTCAGAGAGGTGACGTTCAGGGACTATGCAGCCATTGACGCGTCCGGTAAATGGCCGCACCGGGGGAATTTGCCCCAGTGCTACCCCAACGCGGAGGACATGGTGCACCGGGACTGTCTGTCGGCGCAAACGGCCGTCGTAGGGGACATGTTCGGTAAAAACAGCCCGGCAGCCGCGGCCGCCGCTTACCACCACCACCACCACCACCACCACACGAGCGCCGGCTCCGCTTCCACCAATTTCTACGGGAACGTGGGCAGAAATGGCGTGCTGCCACAAGCCTTCGACCAGTTTTACGAGACGGCGTACGGGAACGCGTCGGAGAGTTCTTCCACAAATGGCTTCTCAGGTGACAAAACCCCGACCAAGCAGCCCAGCTCAGCGCCGGAGGACGCGCAGTCGTGCAGGGATACAGAGGCGAAGGAGCCGCGGGAGGAGACGAGCAGCCCGGAGTTATCTTCCGGCAACAATGAGGAGAAATCCAGCAGCAGCAGTACGTATTAAAGTCAGCGCCTTGGTTATGAGAGAAAGTTTGCAATCTTGCGCGCTGCTGTTAAAAATTTTATATGCTGTTTTATAAGCATATAAGGTTTATAGAGGGCCTGTAGACCCCCCACCCCCAACAAAACTTTGTTATAAACTGCAGGATCACGTGTTTGGAATTGAAATTGGCCGTGAAAGACATCAGGCCGGTGATTTTTCTATAACACTCCCTGACGTGTCCAAAAATCATCTAGTTATGAATGTGAATTCCTATACAGACCTGCATCCAGTCCATGTGTTATAAACGCGCTTGTTTCACGGTTTCTTAACGTTAAAAGAGCGCTTGCATGTAATGAGGGTGGTGCCTCTGGTTTAAGGTTTAGCACACAGGAGCTCTTGTGTTAAAGCTATCATAGACTCTCGTGTTCCCATTTGTACATTTGCCCCTTTATACGTTCTATAAAACCAATATTTTCATATAAACTGTCTAATACAAGCCAGTCTCTTGTTCCTGTAGCTGCTAGCTGCTTAGATTTCAAAGTGAGCTTGTTGTTTTCATTTGCTGGAGAAGGTCAAAGCCCAAGTGTATTGTCTAGCGATCCCATGGTTTGGTCATCTTTCCAGTGCAATATAACATCGCTATATATGACACTTGAAATACTGTAATGGGAAATATGTTATTAATGCTTCATATAGAGGAAATCCGCTCACGTGTAATCTGGGCAACATCCAAGGCGTATAAATCTATTTGTAACATAGGCATGGCTGATTTGAAATGTTGATATTTTCCGTGACCCGTATACTCTTTTTGTGCCTTCCAGATGGACAGAGGACCCGCAAGAAAAGGTGCCCGTATTCCAAATATCAGATCAGAGAACTTGAACGAGAATTCTTTTTCAGCGTGTACATAAACAAGGAAAAACGCATGCAACTGTCTCGGATGCTCAACCTCACCGACCGACAAGTCAAGATCTGGTTTCAGAACCGCCGCATGAAGGAGAAGAAACTGAACAGAGATAGATTACAATATTACACGTCTAATCCTCTGCTTTAAGGCTGAGAACAGCACCGACACAGCTCTCAAAGTCCTCCTCTGCTGCGGGACTGACCGCGTTTACAGGCACACTGACTCTCCGGCTGTGACTCTCCCAGTGTACATTGTGTACCACAATGGCAGCGACAGCAAGGACAACACCGCTCAATGGTTAATTTCAAGTTCGAGGACAACAGTATCCTGTGATCTGGAGAACCTAAAGAGTGAGCATGAATCAAGACAGTCTGCCGATTTCGCGCTCCAGACTCTGATTTGGGAAAATATAGAAATGGATTTGTACGCTCACGAAGGCCCATGTTAATATTATTGTGACTCGCAGGACGCCACTTTTATTTTCCTTTCAGACGGGCAAAAATAAAAGAAAAAAGAAAAAAAAGAACAGTCACTAATTGACTGACTCGGTGTATTTTGTAATCAAAAGATTTATTTTACCTTTTTTTTGTTCTGTTTTTTTAAAATCAGAAAAGTGGCGAGTTTAGGATGAGAGCGAATATGTGACTTTATATTGGTGTGACCAAATAATGAGTCCGAACGGATGAGAATGTAACGTGTTTCTGTTTTGTGTGCTTATTTATTTTGTAGCCACTTGTTTACTATCTCCTTTAAACGGCTAGCCAAGTCAAAGTCCATTATTACAGGCGGGCTTTTGGGATTCCGTGTTGAGTCTGGGCTGACCTCAAAACGAGCTTTTGTCGTTCTTCCTGGAGCCTGCAGAATGAGGGCTATGAGTATTTATATTTTGCGTATCTTTCAGTTCCCAAATACATGTTGTCCTTTTGATTTTTGGAGACTATCAGTCGAGTTTTGATAATGCAGGCCAAACCAGAGAGATAAGCTTGTCTACTGGATCCGTGTGGAGTTGCACTGAGGTACACGCCCAACACATTCACACAGGTATATATGCAGCGGGCCTCTTCGGTCTCATATTGATACGCATAACAGAATATTTTTCTCATGACTCGCGATCCTTTGGTACTTGCAATTTAAAGAAGATTAAAAAAAAGCTGCGTTTTCAAGTGTGCTGTTAGGGCAAGGCTGGTCAGGGTCATCGCATTGAATCAATTGCTTGGTATGCCCAAACTATTGTGTATTCTACTATATTTCCAAATAAAAAAACAAAACAAATGAAAAGATTATTGAAAAAAAAAATCTATTTCTGCGTGGTCATTGTTGTTGTTTTTTCACGAGATTTTCTTTTTGACAACGCACATCTGTGACGCATTTGGTGAGTAAAAAAGGGAAACGTTTTACGCACGAAAGATCCACACATATAACTCAATAACTGCAATTGAATTATCACGAGTGGGTGCTTTGGTATATAGAAAGTAATTAAAAAAACACTGAAGTGCAGCACATCTGAGAGCTCAGATGCAAATAATGAGCCGTCCAAAAGAGGCACACACACACACACACACACACACACACACACACACACACACACACACACACACACACACACACACACACACACACACACACACACACACACACACACAACACTTTTAGTTTTTAGAATAAAACGTGACAAAGTAACAAATTCAATGATAAAGTTGTTATCAGGTATTCTTTAATATTTGTATGTTGTGTACTTCGTGGGTTCAATTACAGATTAAAGAAATGTTGTCGTCCTTGCGCTCTCATTGTGTTTGTGCTAGCGTGTTTTCCAATCATTCTGAACCACGTCTCAACATATTCTGACCCATATAAAATATTTTACAACTCTTGCATCCCATGTGAAGGAAATCTTTGTTACTGAACCAGCGTGGATGGCGTGCAGACCCATCTTTATTTCTACCCACCGCATTTATTGCTGCCCAAACATTCAGCATTTCAGCACGCTCACTTTGTTTTCCATTAGTTTTTCACTATCTCCTTCTCTATGTGTGTAGTATGTGTGTGGAAGCTGTCATTTCGCTGATTGGTTTTGGAAACACTCTTCCAACAGCAGCCTCCTTTGGCGAGGGTCGCCATATTTGCTGTTGTTATCACTGTGTTTATGAGAGCTAGCCGCAGCGCATTGGCGTTCATATATGACAGTCAAAAGGGCCATAAACGCGGTGAGAGAGGCTGAAGTTTATGGTTGCCTCTCTCTGCCATAGTCCGGCCTTGCCTTGCGCATCCTTTACTGCGCTCTGGAATTCCGTCCCTAATTACGGGACATCCTCCCCGTTGCCGCAGCAACGCGGCCATAAAAGCTGTCTGAGAGTCTGGGGCATTTGTACAATTGGAGTGCAGTGCAATAAACCGTCTGAGACCCAAGGTTATTAACTGTGTTACCAAGGAGGCGAGAGCAACGACAGGGAGAGGACGGATAGGAGAAGCCTCCGCTTGCTTGCTGCATCGACTTCATTTGAGAGGCTTTTCCCCCTCGTGTGGTTTACCCACCTAAAACCAGTTTAGTGGCGGACGGTTGCACTCGGGATTAGACTCTCCTCTACCACCGGGCGGCGCTATTGGGACCAATGTCATGGCCGTGGACCTTTTCGTCTCCAAGCTCACCTCGAATGCAAGCAGGTAAAAGCTGCTGTTAACACAGACTGGAGCTTGAACAGCTCACCCTTTGGCAAAACCAGATCTTCTGTATGCTTAGCCCATAGATTCTTCTGTTGCATATATAGGCCTGCTAGTTGCAAATGGGGGGGGGGGGGGGGGGGGCTTTTTTCGTTTAGTTTCCACATTTCTCTCTGGTGCTCACTGGGCCGTGCGGTAGAGAAAGTCTTCCTGGGGGCCCTAATAAGGCAACACATCTGTGCCAAGGCTTCATGCTGCATGTGCTATTCATTTTGCTGAACTTGAGCTTTTTAATGGTTGAAGTATAGCATGGCCGGCTTGTACCTGGAGAGATCTGCAACTCTGTCCCATTTCACCAACAAATGTTTTGGATTTGAAGGGGGCGGGGCGAGTCTGCTTTAATTATATATATAAAAAATGGATACAGTAAGTATCTTAACGATGCAACAGTAAGCAGTGAGCGCTGGAACAAATGATTTCCTTTTCCAGATGGTACTCATGCTAAAGGAGCTCTTCTTAAATCACAGCAGCTGGCTTTGTATGCTCATTCTTCTTGGTCTTCTTCCTCTTCAAAGAAATTCACTAACGACATTTGACGTCTTTCCAAAACACATCACTCTCTCTACGTGCCAAGTGCACAAAAGCTCCTATTAGAAAATTGTCGATTTGATTGTGATAGGGCAGCAATCGCGTCTCCCTTTCCTTCCTGCCATGGACTCAGAGCTGCACTATCAGGCTATCAGTGTCAGTCCAAGTGGCGAGTGGCTGCTCTGGACCTTAATGTGTGTGGACCGAGTCTCTTTCTCCTTTGTCTCTCGTGAAAAATAAATGCTTCCGCTGGATGTAATAAAACGCCGCATTATTGTTCATAACTGCACTCGGGACGAACATGATACGACTGAAACGGCCTCTTCGGCCACGATTATATGGGCCGGATCAAAGCCAGTGGTCAGAGTAAACTGTTTTGAGGAAATAATAGCCGGGCAGCTGTGAAAATGAAGATTTAATAGCTACAATTAATAACTGTAACACAAAGATATCGATAGGCTCCCGTGCCAGTACAACATCATGAAGTGTGCAGGCCAAAACAATTTAATACTGGGCACACATAATTAATTGACGTATTTAGTTTCCTTTACTGGCTCATATGTCCCATAAGGACCAGGTCGCTGTGGGGAAGAGAATACATGCTTTGGATCTAATGCTGTTAGTTTGTTTAGTTGGTTAACATGAATTATTTTATGGTTTTTGGGGGAATTTTCCAAACAGGCGCAAATGCTCGGCGCGCGGCCTTTGTCTTGTCTGCAGAAAATGTTCTTTAGTTTCTGCATTTCTGTAATATATCATTTTGCTTTTGAAATAGACTATTGCACTATATTCATACACACATAAATAACTGCCAACCAACTTGCAGTCATTTAAGTAATTTGAAATATGTGCGTTTTGAGCAGGAGGGAGTGACAAATGTCCACCGTCGACGCGCTAAAAAACTAAGCCAGTGTACATAAATGAGCTGTCAATGACGGGAGCGTTTGAAAACCTAAATGGGCTCAATTTATGAATTTCTCCCAAGTTTGCTCATTTCAGTACAACAGACTGCAAACAAACCCGGGGGGCTAGCGGCCACCTGGGCCTGGTAATGGCAAAGCTGGCCGAGATTAACTTCAACCTGGAAAGAGCAATAGAGTGCACATGGCCAAGGACACTACGAGATGGAAGGAGAGTTTTATTGTGGCCCTTATTGCCCCAAATTGGACCGACAGGATGACTTGTATGTGCAAACACTATGCCTGCTTTACTGTAGCACGTTGCGCCTGTTCCCTCTCAACGTCGTGATCAATATCTTGGCAGTTTAACAAATTAGAATTTTTATGCTGAGCACAGTTTGCATATTTTCCTGTTTATAAGAAAGGCAGTTACACACCGTGGACAACAAAATTCTATTTTAGTTCCGACAGGAAAGTACAAGCAGGTTTAACCTTTTGCTTGCGTTGTGCGTAATGACTAGTCGTGCACAGCTGAACTCGTTTCCATATCCCAAATTAGTTAAAAATAACAAAACAAAAACAACCAAAAAAAAAAAAAAAACAGAACTAATAACATGATTTAAACAAATCTTGATTTCAAATAGATCTATGAAATAGCCTAGATTTTCATCTTTTAATGTGAAATGTAAATTAAGTTATGTTGTATATCGTTAAGAGAAAACCACCGCCAAATAGGCTCTAATAGAGGAAGTTACTGTATATGCAGTTACATACGTTATTTGAAGAATTAATAATGCAGTAATTCGTCAAACACTAAGCCATTCATTTGTTGTGTAAAGGTATTTTTTTCTAGTTAGTGTAACTTGTATTGTTGGTAATTGTTGGTGACAGAAAAGCGGCTCCCCGTTGTTTGCACACGCGGAAAGCTTTGTTAATTAATTTTACATAATTCAATATTGGTCCAACACTTCAGTCTTTAGGTGCGTGCCAAGACAGTTCAACGAGATAAACTTGATATTTACTACTTCCGAGACGTTCCCTGTGGAAAAATAGAAGAACATCTAAAAAAGCAAAGATGTATTTTTGATATTACTCATTCTATCTGCAGGCAGCGTTAGTCTTCACACCAAAACGGCTTCTTGCGAAGTCATTTCGCTAAAGGCGAAATCTCCCTATAGTTAAAACATTTTATTACCCATTGCTTCTTATTGCATGCCTTTGTTGGCGGGTTCTGCAGCCATGTACTTTGAAATTAGATTTTACACCTTAAGGCCACCTCTCCGTAGCACATACTTGTGTTTTAGTGTGACTCTAAGGAGAAGGGGTTTTATTTTCTCTTCCACGACTTTTACCTGAGTTCTGTATCGGTTTGTGGGAGTGAGATTGTATAAATCTGATCCTTCTAAATGTGTTGCACTTATTGTTGAGATTCGTGGTAACATTTAATTTGTAGGAAAGGGAAATCAGTGCTACAGATCTCATCTGGTGTTTTTTTATTATTATTTTTTCTTTGAGCGTCTGTCTAGAATCTCTGAATGAAATGCTTCCTCTCCTTTTTAAATACATTTTTTTTTAAATAAATATGTGTTTTTAAAGTTTGTTCCGTGGGACCTCGCCCCTTCTACGGGGCAATGGTGGTGCATTAAGGCGAGATGAGGGAACACACTGATTACTGTGCTGTCTCCTCTCTCTACCTCAGCTCCATGATGGATATCGCTCCGGCTGCTACGTAGCCGCGGAGTGGGAGGGACTGTCCGTCTTCCAGCATTTCCATTGGTTTTACAGTCCGCACGGCGGAGAGGGGGGTGCCTCTAATCATATCCAGCATGTTTTGCACAAGAAATGTCAGCCAGAAAGGGCTATCTTCTTCCCTCGCCAAAATACACCACAATAATGTCATGTTCGGACACTCCGTCAGGAAATGCGTTTTTAGTGGATTCTCTGATCAGTGGCCGCTCCGAGAGCGGCGGAGGTCACTACACGGGGAGCGCGGTGTGCGTGCCCCATAGCACCGCCACAGAAGTGCCTTACGGACTACACAACTATGGATACTTCCCAGGTATGGGTAAGCGGAGCGATGTGGGTCCCCAAAACATGGTTTCATCAGGCGCGTACATGTCCAGCATGGAGATGTGGATGGACGCGCAGAGGTCATGTCGAATGGACCAAGAGCACCCAGTGGGTCCCCAGGTCGCGCCCTGCTCGTTCCCGCAGAACATTAAGGAAGAGAGCACCTACTGTCTGTATGAGCAGTCGAAGTGCCCTAAAGCCTCTACCGCAGAAGATCTTACATATTCGAGGTTAACGTCAACTGGCCTCGGCTCTAGTTCCTGTACTGTTACCGATGGCGGCGGCGGCAGCGGGGGCTCAGTGCCCGTGCCGGGCTACTTCCGCTTGTCTCAGACGCACGCACATTCTCATAAACTTTACAACACCAACGGCCCCCAGCCGAACCCTTCCCATTCTCATTTTGGCCTACACCCCACTGCTCCTGCTCGCTTCCACACACCACCAACCTCGACTTCTGCTCCAGCCACGGCGCATGAAGGGAGGAACACCGAGGAGCCCGTGTCCTCGGGAAACGCCGACCTGCAGTCTCACGCTGCACCGGGTACCGAGGAGGCACGCGACTCTTCGGATGCAGAAGACTCCTCAGCTGAGGAGACAGAAGAACACGACAAAGAGAGGCCAGCAAAAGCCACTAAAGGTAATTTCAGTTCGTCATACATGTGGTCCCGCACTATTTTGCATGCATGCAAAGCAGGTAGAGTGAGGTTTTTTAATGGCACCTTTAATGGCACTTTCATTTGACTGATTAAACTGCAGTGGCAAGTCAAGACACGAGCAGGAAAACCTTTCATTTACATATTGTCTCTACGTCTAATAATCAAAGTTTTTATTCTGGAAATGCATTAGAATAATGTATGTGTGTATGATTACGCAAGGAAATATTATGCGTAAAATGAAGAAAAACCTGCCAGGAATTATGGAGTAAAGCTAGATCAGGTTTAATAATAGAATCCTAAAGTATTGTGTGAAATAAAGGAATTCTTCTCGTATGTAATCATACAATATAACACGTTTTGAATACCTATAGCTTTTATTTATTTTGTGCGCTGCGTAAAAATATACTTGAACATGGGCCTACATGTATGAGTATAAGCCTGTGTATTTTTTCCTGTGCCTTCATGCGTTTGTATTTATTCACTCTTTATGTTAAAAACATAATGTTTCTGTTCCACTGGACTATTGGTGAACAATGTGCAATATGCAGTGTTACGTGATATTTTCTTTCTATTGCTGGCCTTTCACCTCCAAATCTAAAGAAGCCATACTTTACGCATAACACAGGGATACACACACACACACACACACTAATGTCACTGTAATGTGTGTATGCTAATGAACATAAACACTCCTCGATACAACTCTCTATTTCTCTCTCTCTCTCTCTCTCTCTCTCTCTCTCTCTCTCTCTCTCTCTCACACACACACACACACACACACACACACACACACACACACACACACACACACACACACACACACACACACACACACACACACACACACAAATGTCACCGTAATGTGTGTATACCCATAAACATAAACACACTCCTCGATACAACTCTCCATTGCTCTCTCTCTCTCTCTCTCTCTCTCTCTCTCTCTCTCTCTCTCTCTCTCTCACACACACACACACACACACACACACACACACACACACACACACACACACACACACACACACACACACACACACACACACACACACCAGCTCCTCATGTTGCAGTGCGTAAAACCATGTATCTGCCATTTTCTTTAGGAGACACAAAAAGTGAAAACACGGCCAACTGGCTGACAGCAAAAAGCGGCCGGAAGAAACGCTGCCCGTACACCAAACACCAGACACTGGAGCTGGAGAAGGAGTTCCTCTTCAACATGTACCTGACCCGAGAGCGCCGCCTAGAGATCAGTAAAAGCGTCCACCTGACGGACAGACAGGTCAAAATCTGGTTCCAGAACCGCAGGATGAAACTGAAGAAAATGACGCGGGAAAACAGGATCCGAGAGCTCACCTCCAACTACGGATTTTCGTGATGAACGAGGTGATCACGTTGAATTCGAAGAAAATTGGTGCGAATCAATGACGTCCACTCTTTCTCGCCACTTCGTCCACGTAATGACTCATTTCACTGTGGGGCACAACTTCCTTTTATTTCCAGAGGCTTTAAAGTCAGCGCATCGACCGCTGTGAGCTACTGAGAAAAGAAAAGGAGAAAACATTGAATGTTATGGGTTCTATTTGATTGTTTTCTGATGTCGTGTTTTTGTAATGTCGACCTGTTTTTGTCACCCCTGTCGTATCGTTGGGTAGTGTAAGTGGAGTTAAATTAATTTTCAAAAGTGCCCTGGAAGGTGGCTTAAATCGTCCACTTCCATCCCCATTGCTCCTTTAGAAATTTAATGAAACAATAATCAATTTATTTTATTTTAATTGGAATTGCATGGTATAAAGTTATCCTACATTTTTTAAAAGCAATTTTAAACTACTCTGGAAAATAATGCCCATGTATCACCAAGGGAAGAGTAATTCACCTGTGAGCGTTAGAGTAGTCCATGATATAGGCCTCTTCTATGTATGAGCTAAATGTATACGTTGAGTCTTTATTCGCATTGAGGACGTTTACATGAACGCGGCGTGCAAAGTGAAGGAGGAACGTTTTTATTGTATATTTCTGTGTACATATGACATATTGTGTTTTTGTGTAATGCTTAATAAATTATCAGCTCGCATTGAGGAGTAGCTGCTTGCATTTTTGTACTGTGGGTTTATTTATAGATTTTTAAAGGCAAAGTGTATTCAACAGAAGCAGAAAAGGGGGCTTTGTCTGAAATTCACAATCCAAAGTGACATGGGCTCACTCAATGACGGTTCTGCACTTCTTTTTTCCCCCTTTTTTGCGAACCAGCTTAGAAATGTTTCTAGAGGCTAATGTAATGGCCATCGGAAATAATTAAGATATTAGGCTATAAGCCGTCTAGCTGCATGCCCAGCCGGCTATTGTAGAGTTTTATGACTGGCTGGTATATGAGCTTTCTCCCTCTCCTCTAAGAGCAGCTTCAGTCGTGGGAGAGCCTTTCAGACGGAGAGGAGGCCCGGCACTCAGCTAGAAATCTGAACTGTACAGATACACTGTGGATAAAACATTACCTCCTGCTTTAGTTTGGGAATACTGGGATTAACATTTCCAGGATCGGGTAAGTCCATTTATCATTGTGCATTTGTCCATTTTACGCCCTTGTGGCAGCGACTCTATAGTGTGTACAATACAGTTGTACTTTCTCAATACAGACCTTTATTTGGACACTTGACGACGGGACCACGGCGCATTATGAATTGGCTTGTGTTTCACTTGAGGCCCGGATCGACTGTCGAGTGGTTTAGGTAGTTTCATGTTGTTGGGGTACATTTCTAACTCTGCAACATGAAACTGTCTTAATTGCCCCAGTTACACACATCGAAACCGAAAGGAAAGCAAATCGGGGACTTAAAGATGATGGGATTTGATGAAAATTGTGGAGAGGTGTTATGGAAGCGTATTCTAACCCCCCCTGTCTTTTAAATCGAGGAGGGTCGGGGGGTTGATTGGTTGTTGTGCATATTCGTAACCTGTCTCTTGTAATGTTTTCTTCAGAGTTCTCCGCTTGTGTTTCGCCGTTAAAATGAGACCGAGCGGCCATGTGTGCTGAATTTAAACGTGATCAAAGCCGAGCTGCGCTATGCGTCGTGGACTTGGGATTAAGGGTAAATCCGCGAGTGTTTTCCGTGAGTAGTAGTGACGCAGACACGCCAGACAAGGCCTCGGTTACGACCACTGCAGTGGAGGGGAAGGGGAAGGTGAATGGGGCAACAGCGACCTCCGTGGGCAATGAGACCGGATGCTTCCGCTGCGCAATAGTGGCTCAGACAAAAGGAGGGGAAGGGCTTTATGGCGATATTTAGATCCGCCAGACAGGCTGTTATCTGCAGAGGCAAAAGAAGTGAATAGCCCCTGCGGTAAACTGGGTGAAAAAACACCCTGATTTAGGTTTACAGCCTGAGAGCCATTGGCATAGTGGCGTCTTTTCCTGCTCTGAAGGTGTTTGTCTATTCTAACTTTTAGTGCACAAATAGGCGCACAGCCGCTCCTTTCCCCCCTCGGCTTGTTTGAAGTCTGCTGACCAAATAATGCGCAAGTACCAGTGAGGTGATAGCTTGGAACTAAAATGCACATCATGGACAGCTTGTGCGTTTTTCCCCCTCTCTGTGCTCCACTTCTAAATGCAATGGTACGAGTGTTACTGCGTGTTGAATTGCCTGTGGCCTTGTGGGGTGTTGGCCAAGCTCTACGTTTATTTGCTGGTAATAAATAAAACACGCAGCGTAATGTGTGAGAACTCAAGGTTGCTGCGTTGTGGACGTGATCTGCAACGTGAGCTGAGATTTAGGATATTATGGATGTGCACAAGGCCACCACATTCAGCCCAATCCACGCTGGCTTTAAGTTATTTCTTTCTGGAATGCGCACACATTCTCAATATACTGTGATTATTGTGTTTCATCAATATATTTTCTGCAAAACACGTTTTGTGCTCACCGAAAATTTCGACCAATCCCCAGTTAGATTTATATCAATTTCTTTTCACGTCAACACATACAACGCTGGATTTTCTTAGTATTTATCAATGAATTAATTGTAATTATTTGTTGCATTTTACAGTCTCGATCACTCCGTGTATATTAAACGTGCTGCTGTGTTCGCCACTCCTCGCACCATTTCATTTTAAAAGGAGGAAACCACAAGCACCACATTAAGCATATTTTTAGCCCTATTTAAGTGTAACGATACACCGAGGCACACGCTGCAAACAGGCGTTCGAGTTAATTTGTTGATGGCGGTGATGATAGCGGCATATAGAGGCCCATACAAGTGATAACGGCGGTGTAAATAATCAGCGGGTTAAACGGCAGGTTTAGCTCGGGGAAACCGGGGTCCGCCACCACTTTGCTGTTTAGAAAATATTTAATAAATATTTGCTTATCTGCATCAATTCAGTGAGTGAGTAATACATACACACAATATTTATTCAGCTCAATTTACTCGTTTCAATCTGCTATTCTGGGAATTTTTTTTTATTTTTTATTTTCTATTTTTGCCGTCATTTGGTAACACACCTGTTTTTTTTTTTGTTTTTTTTTAATATTTTACAACATGCAGTCACTAAATGTTAGTGTTATTTTATTTGTTAAATGCTCTGACACCGCAGCTATAGCCGAAAAAAAAAAAGAACTGAACTAACTAAATAAAGTGTAACTAACAAAACAAAGTTGGGAATAACCTCAACCTTGTTGTTAATCTGCTTAGAATTTTCAAAATAAAATATTTTTCAATCTGCAGAAATATACCTCATGTTTATTGATTTCTTTGTCAACTATGAGAAATGCACATAGTCCTATATTATCCTCGTTAAATCTGTGCATATGATATTATGTGGATTACTAGATGTTGGATGCGGATGTAGCTCCAAAACTTGATGATGATGAAATGTCCATGTCTACATCACGGAATGCAGTTATTGTAGAAAAATAAGACCATGTAGCATTATACGTATATTCCTATCTTGTCTTGCTAAATGTTAAAGTGAAAATAAATCAGTTTAAGGTAAGATGAGACCCGCATGTCATTTTTGTCTGTAAAATGTATTAAATGCTTGAAGCCAGAAAAAAAGCATATACGGACATTGGAAGAAGCCGAAAAAGAGCAAAATAATAAAGAATGTAATTTGTAGTTGTGAATTTGACGTGCACACGTTGTTTCATCTTGGAGAGGCTACATTTCTTTAATACAGTGGTGGTTAAAATATGTTTTGGTGAGCAGCAATGGTAGGGTGCTTACGTGTCCTATAAAGTTCCTCGTAAAATAAGGTTTCCAAAAACATACTGTATCGTTTTGGATAACCAAGAAGGGCTTTTCACAGCAGCAGTAGGGTAACATGCTGTAAATGGCTTTTTTTTATTCAGTCATTCATATTTTCCGTTTTACAGATAGCAGATCTAACTCATACCTTGATAATTCTTAGCTTTAAAACTAGAGGTTGTTATAAGAGAGCGGGTGAGTATTTAATGACCAAAGGGATTGATTTATCCTTTATTGTTCAGCCTTTATGATCACGTGTGTCTGCTACCCAATGGCATGGCAGCCTGACTCCTCACTACAAGCCCACTGTAGTTCTCTGTGGGGCCAAGTTGCTACTTGATTTCTCCACATTGTTATTTTGTGAGGCTGGGTTTACTGCGTGTGTATGTGTGTGTGTGGTGTGTGTGCGCGCGTTTTGCCTTTGCATGTATCTGTTGTATGACTGCGTACATGTGAACGTACAATTTTTCTGCCATGTCGACATCCGGAACACTGACTAGTTACTACGTCGATTCCCTCATTCTGCCCGAGAGCGAGGAGCTCTCTGCGCCGAGATACCCCTCCGGTCCTGGGCTCCAGCACGCAAGACAGTCCGCCTCCATCGGCGACCACAGCGAGCTCGGAACCTGCACCTTCCCGTCCAAACCGCCAGTATTCGGGCCGTCATGGAGCCACGTTCCAGCGCAGTTCCCAGGCACCGTCTCCTCTGTGTATCATCACCACTATGGGCATCCCCAAGGCCCGGTCGGTGCAGATACAGATACCCGCTATCAGTCGTGGCTGCTGGAGCCCATGTCCGGTTCCCTGCCCATGGCCGGATTACCGCCGACCCATCACTACGGAATCAAACCGGAGGGTCTGGGGACGCGAGCTGACGGCGCGCTGCCCAGCTCCCACACGGCGCTGCTGCTCTCTGATTACGCCAACGGGACGGTGGCGACGGCATCACCGGTGGAAAAGGACTTACAGACCGGCCAGGCAGGCGACATGAGCGGGGAAGCTGAGGAGAAACCGGGCCTCGATCCAAGTAAGTCGCTGCAGAGTCATGTATGTTTATAGCCTACTATTTATACCACATAAAGCTGTGAGGATTGGGGTACGTGATGGGGGTGCGCGTCTGAACAGATGCCATTCTGAACGTGCCATTTCCTTATGGGGACTGTTAATGGCCCAGCTCCCATTGCTATATTAGATAACCTTTGCAGCTTTTTAAGTGAACGTGAGCACGAGAAAGAAATAGGGGGGAGTTGAATTTGGATGCGTTTACATGCGTAGACATTTTTCTCATCTATCTCTCCATATATGAGAATATATAATTTTTTTTAATGAGTGATGTTTGTTTCTACATCTGGTCACTCGGTACCGGGCCCTCACACCACCCCACTCTTTCCAGATAACCCAGTGTCCAACTGGCTCCACGCGAGTGCCACGAGAAAAAAGCGCTGTCCGTACACCAAACACCAGATCCTGGAGCTGGAGAAAGAGTTCCTCTTTAACACCTACCTGACCAGGGACCGTAGGTACGAGGTGGCGAGGCTGTTAAACCTCACCGAGAGACAGGTTAAAATCTGGTTCCAGAACCGCAGGATGAAGATGAAGAAATTTAATAAAGACGGCGCACCGAAAGATGAGTGACTGAAGCGTAGATTCACAGTATTTAGGCTGTTAGCGAGCTCTGTGTGCAGAAGCTCTTAACTCTGCTGGACCTTGTTTTTAAAACTTCATTGTCTTATTGTTCTATATAACAGAAGCTGTTAGGCTTATTTGTCTTGTTAAAAAAAAGCATGTTGGGCTTCAGTTTGATGCGACTACCTTTATAGCCTATTGCACAATTTTAACAGTGCCCACTGTTTTTTTATTTTTAAATGTATTCCTTTCTTATGTTGATTTAACATAATACCTCGTTCTGTGTATTAGTTGGCCTGGTCCCTGTGCTTGTTTGTGTATGGATGTTTCTAGCTGTGTGTGTTCTGGTTTGTAGCTCTATTTGTTGTCTATCTCAGAGTCACCTGAGCGTATAGTTTGTAAAATGTATGACTTTTATCGTTGTTTCTCCCTCACTGCTAGAACTATGATGATCATGAGTTTGAATCTCACATTGGAGCCGTAGGAAACAGACTGATCGCGTTTTAGGTGCATAAATCTCAGAAAGCCTCTTCAGAAAATGCTATAGGCTAAAACTAAATTAAATGATGTTATGGACGCTATATTACATGACACGATTGACTACCTATGTCTTTCAACTACCTACAATAACCTATTTTTTTTTCTTTCGATGACTGATTAGAGTAGGTTTGCTTGCATTAGATGCTTAACTATGAATTTCAGGGAGTAACATTTTGAAAGTATAACGTTTGTTAGTGGGAGAAAATTAAAATAAACACTGTAGGCTACTTATTGAATACCTCACGGTCTGCTGACCGTCTGACTTTTGGTTCACAAATGTAATTTGTACTTTATTTATTAAATAAAACAAATTATATCTGCGAATGCATGCACGTTACGCTCTTATTTCATTCTAGGCTCAGTCCGAAATGAATAACAGTCTTTGTTTTCATCATGTCTGAATTCATGAATTTTTTCTGCACAAAAAGTCTTTATTGGTGCGAAAAATATGGCGGTTCCTGCTGTCAACTTGACACACACGCGCGCGCGCACGTGCACAAAAATACATTAAGAAAATATACAGATATATAATTTGATATTTGACCATCGCACCAATTAACACGTTGACATGATTTTGTCAATATTTTCACGCATTTCAATTTTCAGAGGACACACACACACACACACACACACACACACACACACACACACACACACACACACACACACACACACACACACACACACACACTAATTAAAACGCACACACCTATAGGTGTGTGTGTGTGTGTGTGTGTGTGTGTGTGTGTGTGTGTGTGTGTGTGTGTGTGTGTGTGTGTGTGTGTTCTGGATTGGGGACAGAGCTGCGTCTTGGCAGAGGATGTTGTTAGCTGTATACAGCCATAAAAGACAATTACCGCTATAACCTTTTATGGGGTGCAAAGCGCTGCGAGGCGAGAGGACACGAAACAAAAAAAGACATCGAGGGCTTCAACAGCTGAAGCCCAAAATAATGCAGCCGAATGTGTTCCTGTTCCGCTCAGATATGACAAGGCCGCTCAGCCTAAAGCTCCGTCATGTGCGCCAATCTGCATAACATCAATTTAAACCGAGAACTGAGGTTTTTTTTTTCCAATTAATTATAGTGAAATATAACATAATATTGGATTTAAAACGCAACGTGAGCTCAAATAGTATATCAAAGAGGTCTAGTTTTAAATATGGCCTCTGCGTTTTTGAGGCCGCTTCAAGTCTCTGCACGTTGGAGAAAATATTTGGCACAAAGACAGAAAAGAGAATACGAGAAGCAGCAAATCCAATGTGAGCTAGCTGTTAAGTCAGATGGTGGATAGGGGCCATTCACGGCTCTGTCAGATACAGCAGGTCATTTAGTTCACCTTAAAGGCTGCACAGAAACGGATAGATCATTGTAGTTAGAAGGTAAGTCGGACTTAAGTCCAACTGGAGTGCTGTTGTGACGCGTTAGGGGACGCAGATGGACCCAAACTTCAAAGACTCCACCAGAGACAGTGCAATAAAACGCCTGGTCTGCTATACTGTCTGGCATTCCAGTTTTAATGGCTTTATGACCGTTCAGACACAATTAGGCCGTTTCCAGAATGGCACCCATTTGTTTTTTTCCTTCTCTTTCTGTGAGACTGCGCTCTGGACAAAAGGCCGAGCGGAAATGATCAGCTTTATTGGATTCTCCCCGACGGGGACGCGCAGGACTCACGGTCATTTGGAGCGATCCTTTGTTTCTACCTGGGAACCTTCCGCCCTCTGCTCCTTTGCTGGGCCCGTCCTAAAGGAGAAGGAGCAATAAAGCCAGCAGATAGTTTCAAACACAGTGGCAGGCCTATACACGATGCTTTTTCGAAATACATCTGGAAGAGTCTGTCTGGAGACAGCTTTGCTTAAAATCACAACCGAGAAACAGAAAGTTACCTTTGAGCGTCATTTCTCTTACTTTTATCTTGACACTTTATCCCGAAATGCAGCAGAAATGAGAAACGCCTGCGCACTGATGCGTCCCATCCTGCAGTCCCTGCAAGCCCCCAGAGGGTGGCGACACTGTTCCACAACATCACTCCACCACTTTTAATACTCGTCCCTAATGAACCAGCACCGGGGAACAAACAGTAGTAACATTTTAAAGAGTCCAGCAAAATGATTTCACACCTTTTTACAGTCTCAGCGCAGAAGCTGCGCCTCTGGAATGAAACACCTGCATGCAGCGAGCTATGGAGAACTGCTTTTAACCCCAGATAGAGGATCTTGCTTCTGGGATGTTTTTATACGGCTTTCATTTTAAGTTGTTCAATTGCAGTATTGTTAAGACTAGATGAAATGTGAACGGGTTTTCTCACAGCATTTATGAATATAGATCATGTCAGTTTTCTTGTAGTAACTGAGCTGCACCTTTCCAGCAGTTTAATTACAATAAACAAAACATAACCGGCTGACAGAGCTGTGAAGTTAAAATCAATAGTTTAGCAGGTTCACAAAGAATATAACGAATTCACTGTGTATAATAATAATAATAATAATAATAATAATAATAATAATAATAATAATAATAATAATAATAACTATTATTATTATTATTATTATTATAAATAGTAGCAGCAGTAATAACAACAACGATGATAGTACTAAATACATTTTTTATTTCAATTCTGGCCATTTATCTTTATGTCTTTATGTGTGTTCAGTGTGGGCAAGCTTTCTGCTCATTTATTTCTCATTTGTGAACCATTTTGGTAACATGGCAATACCAGTGTGAAAACAATGAGTCATTATTATTATTATTATTATTATTATTGTCGTCGTCGTCCTCGTAGTCATAGTAGTAGTAGTAGTAGTAGTAGTAGTAGTAGTAGTAGTAATATTATAGCTATTATTTGCAACTGCAATTAGAGCATGTTTAATTTTATCCCTGCCAAACTCTCACCTCGTAAATCCAGTTTTAGTGCACATAAAACTATGATGATGAATCCAGACAGGAAGCAAATAGAATGTATCAACACAGCGTGGATGCACTACTGCACTATTTGCACTATTGATACTGATACCTAAGATATTCAAAGTATTGCAGTATACACATGCCCGCCCGCCCGCACGCGCGCACGCACACACTTGTTTATATATATATACATATGTATGTATAGTAACACGAGACTGTGTTAAAACGCAAGAGAAACCAACAAAATCACTTTCTGTTGGAATAATTATTTATTTTGATTATAGATATTATAGCCAGTTATCATTAGTTACTATATATTAGTGTAGCCTGTTATTGGGTGAGTTTAGATAAGCACCTCTAAAACTATAAGGTTAAAAGTTTTCCGCGAAAATACATGAAATTAAAAAGTAAAGGTTTTAGGTGGACTATTATTCGTAAAGCAGTAAAATAAGTGTTGTAAACATGACCTCTATTTGCGTAAATTACCTCTTGATCACCGGGATTGTGTGAGTTACTCTGGGGTGTGTTTATATGTATGTATGTGTGTGTTTGTGTGTGTGAAGTGTTAATCCCACTCTGCAGTACTGCGCCATCATGAAATCTGTCTCTGCCTGCTGATTGGATGAGAGCGGCCAGGCCCGAATCACGTGGGTGAGTTCCTTGGTCGAGAGTAAAAATGGGGTTTGGTGTAAATCTAGGGTGTATTGCTGTCATATATCACACTACCTCGTAAAAACGACACTGAGGATTCTGGGCCAACAAATCAGAGAGAAAAAATATGAGTTCTTATTATGTGGACGGTCTTCTTAGCAAATATACTGCGGCCAGTTCTCTCTTCCCTAACGCAGAGCGAGCGTCTTGCAGTATTGGACCCAGTGGAGAGGACTATGGCTCGGCTCGGACTGCTGCGGCCATCGCGTTTGCACCGTCCCTGTCTGGGGTTTACAGCGTTAATAATGCAGTATACCAGAGCCGCCCCATGCTTACCTCGGGCTATGGCCAGGGCCAGGACGCGCACACACTGCACTGCAGCCTGTTTGACCAGAGCCGCCTGTTCAGCGACAGCTGCTACCATCCGGAGCCGGGACCTCTCACCTCGCCGCCGGACAAACAATACCGGATGTACCCCTGGATGAGAGCATCAGGTATGTGCTGATCGTGCCGCTTTATCTGCTTTTTCAGAGCCCTCAGGTCAATGCTTTTACAAAACATTGGGATACTTCCACTGGCCGTTAGTGGTTCAATTAATTTCGTGAAGCCATTGGTGTTGCATGGAAAGAATCGTAAAACTTTTATTGCGCAACTAATGAGTTCTGCGGCCATAAATTCATTTGGCCGGCGCTCCTGAGTGTTCAGTACGCAGAGACCTTGCCGCTGGGGGTTTTCTCTGCACTCCTATTACTCTTATAGCCTCTTCTCCCCTTTGTGGTTGTAAAAAAAGACCGGCCTGTTGTGTAAATCAGTTCTCTTGCACTCCACAGCTCCTTTCTAATTGGGTCTGCACTGCAGAGGCTATATGGTATTTTCTGAAACTCGTCTGTATACATTGCTGGATCAATATGCACCACTATTGTCGGTTGCATAAAAAAGTCAAGTGGATTTAGAATGCAAGCGATTTGAAACATTAGCATTTGTTATCATTTCGAAGGAGAAGGTGTTTGGCTTGTAATCTAATTACTTATGGCCCCATCGGTGCGCAGAACGACACTGGCTTTTAATTGGAAAGACATGCAGAGTATCAAAGGAGGCATGGGCCAAAGATCCCAGCAGGACTGCTTTAAATAGAAGCAGAAAAAAAAATCCCCTACTGAATTTTGTGTGTGTGTGTGTGTGTGTGTGTGTGTGTGTGTGTGTGTGTGTGTGTGTGTGTGTGTGTGTGTGTGTGTGTGTGTGTGTGTGTGTGTGTGTGTGTGTGTGTGTGTGTGTGTGTGTGCAGGGTGTAATGTAGAAATATGCGCCACAATTAATTAATTAATTGTGCAATCACAAATAAATGGACGAGTCCCAGAATAATTTCAACTGCAAGTTTTTATTGTCAGCACCAGATTCAACACCACTTTAATGAAGACTTCATGCAGCATTATATTTCCTACAAGCAATAAAAAAAACAACAACAACAAAACAAACATTTGACCAGAGTTATATAAAGCTAGCGCTGCTTCTCTTCCACAGATCCAGGCCGAAAGCGGGGGAGGCAGACCTACTCCCGGTACCAGACCCTGGAGCTGGAGAAGGAGTTCCACTTCAACCGGTACCTGACCCGCAGGAGGAGGATCGAGATAGCCCATGCCCTCTGCCTCTCAGAGAGACAGATCAAAATCTGGTTTCAGAACCGCAGGATGAAGTGGAAGAAGGACAACAAGGAGGAGCCGGTGACGATCCCTCCAGGGACGAAGGACGGTGACATTCAGGCGGTGTCAGAGACCGGAGAGCCCGAAGCTGGAGACACCCCGAGCGTCGGTTTGGCGACAGAAACGGCTGCGAAGTAACGAAAGAGACAGACAGGCAGAGCATGAAGTGAAAGAAACGCACGGGTTTAGAGTGGGTTAGAGGTATATCTGAGATTAATTCTCACGTACATTCATGCACTAAGAGCTTTGTAGGCTGATTAATCAATTGACAGCTGAGGGCAATTATGTGATAAGCATTTAACAGTAGGCTGTATCCCACATTTAAACTCCAAACTGCATAAAAGGCTCCGCATGAAATGAACAGCGACATTAACTACCTATCTAAACTATATTTTTATATCTGCAATACGATATGTAATTTAACCTCAGTGCACCGCTGAATCAACATTCCTTAACGAAAAACTACCTAAAAACACAAGCGATTCAACGCAAGTTGGAACGGATGTTAATTGTTATCTTCCACCTTATTCGAATATATTTTCTCCACAGACGGTTGTATTTTCTGAAGGGAACAAATACAACATTTTGCGCAAATGTGCCTTACTTTGAATAAAGGCTAATTAAAAGTGAGTGTTTTATTAGTTCAACGCTTCCAGCTGTGATTTAGGTGCTTCTATAGATTTCCGTTAATGTACCACTGTATCGTTTTGTTATTTTATTATCACTGCTGAGGCTATCACAATGTCAATATGCCTGTTTTCAATACTTATTGAGCCTCTATCCATCCCAGGAGTGACAGAAATATTTGTTTTTGCGGATGAACTTGTGCAACCTACCTCATATTCCTAGAAAGCCAACTTATTGCTTATTATACTGTAAAAAGGAGACACCCTAACGTTAAACTTTTTCAAGTCTTAGCCGTATACTGAAAAATGTTCCATTTCATTTAGGCAGATTTATCAGGCACAAAAATTTAATACGTGTTTGTGAATGCCAACAGTAAATGCATGCACTTTCATTTAGACGGTATTACATTTCAGCTTATTTTTTTTAGCGTGCCTTGAGTTAACTATTGTAATCCAACATGTGCAAATACTGTGACATATTTAGATTCAGTGCCCACGATTTCAATGTGAATTATAACTAATATGTGAACAAATAAATACAAAACGTCTTAAAGCTCTGGGGATGTCTTGATTCTGTAAACAAGAACAATTAGCTTTCAGCCGTCTGCCTGCTTGCATTCAATATTTGCGAACATAGCACTGTGTAACCACGACAGACATGATAATAATCACAGCAATTACACGCCGGTGGAGTGATAATATGTAGCTCAGAGTCACTAAGTGCCGCTCACCGTGGTCAATATGAGGTTGCATGTAATGAATGCTGCAGTCCATTATGAGGCTTAGGTAAACAGTGGTGCTGGGGAATGTGAGCTATGAGGATGCGAGATGGGGCAGGCTGCAGATGAAGGGAAATTACTGTTGAACTCTGCATTCCCTCTCCTCTCTGTAAGATGGCGCCTGACGGTGACCTGCCCCAGCCCCCCCCCCCCCCCCCCCCCCCCATCTCTCCCTCCAGCGCTGGGTCATAAATCCGTTGTTGTTTATGAAAATTTACAACATAGCAATACAACTTTACGACCCGGCTCGTCTTCCTATTGGCCACAGCTTGTCACGTGACAGGGAGCCATGAACATGAACTTTTTATATATAATTTCCAATAGCGGAATAGAGCAGCCTTTCATTTAACGGTCTCCGGCTTCCACGCGGCTCTTTCCACGACGCGACCTTCTATGTCTTTTTTTTGGAGTTTGGACTTTTCTCTCGGTCGGGCAGACACAGGAGCGTTGTGTGAGACATGACTGGATCGTTTGGGTGCCCTGCTGTCGCTTTCCTGACACGTTTTGGCAAGATGAGTGGAAGGAGCCCCGGTGCGTCACTGACCCCCGGGAGCCCCAGTTTCCGTCAGGGGACTGAGTCGGATCCTTCCCTTCGTTCCTGGCCGTCTGCACCTGCCGCCTCCCTCTACCTCATCCCCCGTGTTTACAAGCAGAAACCTTCACAAGGTAAGACCACTGACACTTGCATGTGTTTACTCTTTGATCAATATGCGGCGTAGGCAACTTCGGCAATATATAACCTTTTTTTTTTTTTTTTTTTTTTTACATTACGCCTCATTTGTGTTTTTTGTTTAAACATGCAGAAGTTTAAATCCTGTGTTATTGTTATTATGGTGTGGATGGCCGATGCTACGTGGCTAATATGATCCATCTGAGTGGGAATTTGATCTCCTTTAATACCGCTGTTGCTACTGTCTTGATCTTCTTGCTGGCTTTTGCATGCTGTTAGGACCTTATTTGTTTGTTGTTGGATTTGAATGGGGATGGGCTTTCGCCTGCAAAATTCATTGGGTGGACGGTGGCCAAATGATGTGCTCTTTGACGCCCTCCTGTGGAGACACTGGGGGTGTTGTGGTTTGCAGCTCTGCCTGTTTTTCTGCAAGCGGTCACTAGACTTGTCGACCTCTATTTCCAACCAGACATGGAAATGACAGCGAGTTGTTCTGTCTCTGTGTTCATGCGGAATGCTTCAAAGTTATGTGCTTCATATGTGTGCATGTGTGACCGTACACTGATAAAATATGATCATTTTCACTGAACAAAACGAGATTATTTTACCACGTTAATGACCTCTGACTTATGCAGGAACGTCCCTATCAATTAAGTTTAAAAATATCAAACAGTTCTCCTTGAAATGATTATTTTGCGCTTTGTCTTTGCGCATCCTTACAACATAAAGCGCAGTCAGTCAGAGAGCCTGATATACTACAGGCCTATTGTGACTCTGCAGTGATCTTTGTCGTGCTATAAATTATGAGTCGGCCAAGCAACCAAGTTCGGAAGATCTAAAATGCAACGCATGAAGAGATTTCTTTTGCAAGATTTCAATCGTTCAAAGGTGAATGCATAGTTAAATGCAGCCAGTTTAATGATCAGCGTCCAGTTTGCATAATTTTGCGTGTAAGATTGATTATTTTCCGTTTGTTTCTTTGTAAAAATACTAGTTCTACATCGATGTGGTGTGAAAACGTTATTTGCTGTATATGGTTTGACTGCTGTTTCCTCCAGTGTGAAACTCTTTCTGTGGTAAAGAGTGTGTTTGCTACTATTAATTGGAATTGCTCTGCTCATCGTGCTCTATAATAATGTAATGTCATAATTAGCCTCACCGAGGCCACTGTGAGCGGTGTTTCAGCCGTGCGTAATGATATTTAGGCAGGCGTAAATTAAGATATGAGGATGTTTTATTTGTATACTCTTGGACTCACGAGTGCTGGTGTGTGAGGGCGCCTGCAGAGTGCACTGCCCTCCTGTTTTTCCTGCGGCAGTGGTCCCATCGCTCCCAGAAACACACGCTTGACATCAGGGCGCACTCATTCCTTTCCTCTCCTTTTTTTTTTTTTTTTTTGGTCCTTATTTAGTTCCTCCTGGGTGTGTCCTGGCTCGACTGGGGGAAATCATTTTCGTGGGAACTTTGTTGCCATTGGCCAGCCATAAATCAGCTGTTGGAGCATGTCTGTTTAGCCAACACACACTCACTCCGTAGGTCTTCTCTTACTGTGGGCCCGCTGGATGTGGGAGCCCGGTATTCACCCTTCCTCATGTTGTGCCTTCTGGGGGTCTGTTACCGCAAAGGGTACACATACCTGGGACAGAATAAATAATCTATATCTCTCTGTTTTTGTCAGTAACACATGATTGGGCTTGTGCTGGGTAAAGGGGCTGCTCTGGAGAAATGGCATGTTAGAGGGGAAGCAGAGGACAAGTCGCTCCTTCCAGAGACGGAGGTGCCATAAAAATTCCACAAGGAGAACACCAAACGGAGAGCACTGCACGAGGCGCCAAGCCTCCATTCAGGCTCCGTGCATAAACCTGGCTCTGTGCGGATCTTCCTGTTTTTCTAATGCTGCTCAAAATAACATGGACAATAGCAGATTTACACTTTTGCATTACATTGCAAATAAGTGCAACGGCCAGAATACTGGAGAGATATCACTGTTCAAAAAATATGTGTCTATATAAAAAATGATTTTCTTAAAACATAAAATCGTCAAACGACTTGATATTTTTAAAAGCATTTTTGATAATCATCTTTCCTTTTTCTCAGTGCTCGATTATAATCGATCGATTAAACAACTGTTTCAAAATTCCTACTACTCTTCCTTCTTGAAATTTTTTTGGAAGTGGGAGAGAAGGAACACAAAATCATGGGATGCTGCCTCTGTAGCCTCTGGTTAAAGTGTCGATTACAGCACAACTAAAAATACGAATTATTATCTGTAGGTTATGGTTATTTCACATTAAACATTTCAAATGGATCGGCTTCGTTTTATCCATTAATCCCTTCCCTTTTCGATTTTTTCTGATTTCAAATGTCTCTTGGGTTTCTTTACATTGCAGAGTGACTGCAGAGAACTCCACATCGTGTTTCGATCTTGTGTTGATATCTCGCAAACATAAAAAAAAAACTAAAACTGCAATTTTGTAACATACTGACTGCTTGAAAGTCAATCTGAGCGATGATTCGCATTGAAACGAGAGCGTAATAAAGTGTGGGTCACATGCAAAACGCTTATAATATCATCTTGGGACTTATTGTTTGGAATCGTTAAATTCTAAACAGCCTAGATTAGACAGTAACGTGTATTTACGTGTCTTCATATATAGCCTATATTTAAAGTTATAATTCTTCGGTGTGGCATAAAGGACAGGCCTTGAATGGCACTCTTTGTCATATTAGTCGACAACATGGTGCTTCGCTTTTATCTTTCCCCAAACATTTATTCATTAGTCTTTTCCCGCATGAGTGCTTGTTCACTTGTTTTATGATTAGAAGAAAAGAGTGTGGAAAAAGCCCTGTTTTGAATGGGCTTTTATTCTATTAACTGCGCAGACTATTTGCACTCATCGCCCATCATAACATGCACAACAGATTCTGATCGAATTATTTCTGTACACTTTCCTCGCAGAGATTGCACTCTCAGCATGTCACTTGTTGTATTGTTTAGGGGCCCGTTGGTTTTTGCCGCAATGGTCGTTAACCTCTGAATGACCCCCGTGTGGAGCCCACGCCTCAGATTGCGCCGCAGACAGGCAGTGCAACAGTTGAGCCAGAGGATGGCGCACGACGACAATTCAAAACACTGAAGCCCTGCCTCACAGTTTGCCCTAGCCACGAGCGCATGGAGGCGCGCAACCCTCACATCCCACCCAGTATTTCCTCTGTGCACGAGTTTACCTCTGGAGGTCACCAAGCAGGATTTACGACTGGTCAACAAAAGCACGTGATTCTCCGCCGTACCCCATATTTGGGTGCCTACGTAAGAGAGAATCAAGTCCATGTCCCACTCATTTCCATAATTCATCATAAATTGTGCAAGGGTGCTATAGGACGCGCTAAACCATAAGAGCCACAAATCAAGCACACAGGTTTATGCTGTTTTACCTTCAAAAACAATAAAAAACAACAGCAATACCGACAACGAGCAAACGGTGGAATTGTCAACAAATGAGCTCCTATTTTGTGAACTCATTCTGCGGTCGCTATCCCAATGGCGCGGACTTCCAGTTACATAATTATGGAAACCATAGCACGGAAAACGAGCAATACAGAGACTCCACAGCCATGCATTCCAGCAGGTACGGCTATGGCTACAACGGGATGGACCTAACAATCGGACGGGCCGGTACCGGACACTTTGTGGGCAACGAGCGGACGCAGGGCTACTCCCCGAGTCACTCAGCAGCGACGACACCCTCGGTGGAGCCGGTCAGGTACACCCAGTCCGCCAGCAGCACCGGGACATCGTCTCTATCGCCACCACCTGACCCACTGCCGTGCTCCTCGGTCGCCAGCTCGTCCCCGGTCACGGAGAGTCAGTCTCAACACCGAGGCGTGAAGAACTCTGTAACGACCCCGTGCTCGAGTTCGAACGGCGGCACGCTGCTGCTCAGCCGGGACTGTGCGTCCAAAGCTTCCCCCCTTGAGGAAGAGAAACCCGCGGGAAGCGCACCGACAACTCCTCAAAATGTCACCGACTCAGCACAGCCCCAGATATATCCGTGGATGAGAAAACTACATATAAGTCATGGTAAACGTCTTTTTTAAAAAACCGTCCTGTATTGATTTTAGAGACCTGACGCTGTGTTATTGTTTGGCAAAGGTGTGTTCATGCTTATATCCTAGTCAGGGACTTTTTAACTGTAAGCAGAACATGTCAGATTTACATTAGCTATATGATATAAATCATTTTAAAAGCAGAGAATGCATATACTTTCAAAGGGGCATGTGTCGCCACATGCGCCTCTCACCTGTTCTGGTGTATTACCAATTTTCAGTAGTGTCAACATTGACCAGGTACGGGCTAATTTAATAACATAGCATATCAAGTTAAAGGTAGTTAAAAATGTGTTGGATATATAGGCAGGATATGAGAATTTCCTGTTAAGTTTTCTTTATTTTTATGATCAGATAGCGCACATTTTGCGTCTTTTTACTGTTAATTCCTTTCCGCATTGGCGCAGTTGAAAAGGTGTGCGTCTTTCTCAGTTTCTTGTTTTTAATGATTTTGGCCTCTATGAAGCGTCATTTAAAACTTAGTCGTATGCTAACTTTGACGTCTGTCCTGATTGCAGAAACCATGTAAGCAACACAAGAAACGCGAGAGATGTAGTGAGAAAAAGTTTTTTTTTGCACTATTATTTTTAACATCTGAACTGTACCTCGTGTTTTTTCCTCTCTTACTGTAAAAGATTTGGCAGGACCAGAGGGGAAGAGAGCCAGAACTGCATATACCCGGTACCAGACCCTGGAGCTGGAGAAGGAGTTCCACTTCAACCGGTACCTGACCCGCAGGCGGAGGATCGAGATAGCCCATGCCCTCTGCCTCTCAGAGAGACAGATCAAAATCTGGTTTCAGAACCGCAGGATGAAGTGGAAGAAGGACAACAAGCTGAAGAGCATGAACATGGCGGCTGCAGGCGGGGGAGGCTACAGGCCTTGATGTTCACTCCTCTCTACCCCTGATAGCGAGCACTATGAAAATAAAACAAAGATTGTCATATCAACTTCTCCTCCTCCTGCTTCCAGAAGCGCAGAGACTTTGTTAACGGGCTGTGTGCGGGACAAGGGGACACCCCACCGAGCCCGAGTATGTCCAACAACCGTCCCATTATATTCCTTAATATTATTTCCTTTTTGTTTCCACCGTGGTAATGCTTATGTGCGTAAAAAAAAAAATGCATTATGTACAGTTCTGTCTAGATTTAGAGGAAAAAGAAACACATGAAAATAAATGTTTGTTTAAATTATTTCTTGTTCAGACGAAAAAAAATTAATAAAATAGAAATAAAAACATGAAAGCTTGAAATGCTACCTACCTACCTACCGCAAATAAATCCAGTAAAAGTTGTGTGATGCACTCAGAACAACAACGGCCTGTCAAAGGCTGGACGTCGAGCTGCCTTTGTGTTTTGCCTTCGTTTTCTATGTATGTACTGTATATGTATGTATTTATTTGTTTGATGTATTGTACCAACTTGTCAGATAACTTGCTTCCAAAAGTAGAGCCAGCAGAGCGCGTAAAGCCTTGTGTGGTTATTGTGTGCGTTGTGAACACATTTATGGACAGAGGTGCCGACTCAGTCTTGTATGTACAGTAGCTGTGCCTTGTATCTCGGTTATTTTTTTTATTTTTTATTTATTTTTTTTTGTTGCAGGAGCTTCTGTTTGCGTTGTTCACCTGGGCGCGACATCTTAGTAAAAGCGTGTTTTTTGTCTTTGCTTTCTCTAGCTCTTTCTATGTGGAGGGTCCCCCAGTAAATCCCATTGCCTATGTGTATAACTCCATCGTGATTAGCATTTTGTAAATGTTTTTCAAAGACTGGAAGTCAAGAATATACTATAATAATAATGATAATAATAATAATGATAATGAAGATGATGATGATGGCCATTATAATAAACTTTCTACTGGAACGGAAACAATGCAATGAGTGTACGTCTTTGTAAAACTATTCCATACTCATTTGCGCCTTTGCCACGGCTGCTGCATGGAAGAGAAGAGTCAGAGTTTGATGTCTAAAAGCTTACAGTCTCTTGTCAAAGTTTCTTCAAGTTAAATCTCCTTGAATTCAACAGGTCCCCTTCAATGAAAGCTTTTACTCACCTTGCTGTGGAGCTGGGGGGGCTTTTTGGGGGGGGGGTCCTTGGCCACTAACCGGCTGCAGGGGTCGGGCGTCCCCTTGCGCACAGACTCCTGGGCTATTCCCGGAGAATCAGCTCGACTTTTCAAGCTTTAAACTTTATTAGTGCCGATTCTGGCTCTCTGACATTTGGGTGCTAAATGAATGGGGGGTTTTGTCTATGAATTAGATCGTAAAAATCATCCGGAGCGCGGCCAGATAGGCTCACTGGCCATAAACGGTCACGTGGTAGCCATTAAAGTAAGTTTTATGGTTTTGGGGAGTTGACAGTATATTGCACATAACATATAATCGCACTGACGGCGAGGCTTCGTCTGACTCTCGCTTTGCAGCCTGTAAGTGTTACTTGACCGGTACAGACCGTCTCTATTGCTCAGTCTGCGTCAGTGTGGACCGGACGCTCTCCAGGATGAGGACCGCGTCTCTGGGTAAGTTTCCGCAGACTATCCGGTAGCCCGAGAACAGCCAGCCTGTGTTAAACAGTCTTATTATTGTATTCGCTGCCGCTATCCGTCCCTATTAGACCATTACACTAATTTGTCAGTTGTGCAGTGCTGAATACTGGTCTCGGCAGATGTTGCGCAGGGTTGGGTCCGGTTCATGGCTATTTAATTGCTTCCTTCCCCGAGTAACTTGTTTCCCTCCATCTGTGGTGTAACTCATAATCAATTTTTACATGTTGGGTAATTATCTCTGTGTCCATTTCCACCCCCACAAACTTCGAGTTGTTGTCGTTTTATTACATTGGAGAATTCACAGACCGTGCGCCAGAAAGTTTCCAAGGGGTGTGTGGAGTGTGCAGATTTCAGTTGATAAAGTTAAGCGCTAATGCAGGCCTACAGGTTTACAGCTAGCCCCGTTTGACTGAATTCTGTATGTGCTGATGACTTTTTGGAAGTTGGAGGGGTTTTTTATTTTGCTGAGAGCTGCGCTCCACATGTTGGCACCATGTATGGCTTTAGGACAGGCTGTAAACAGTGTCAGGTAAACACAACATGGGGACAAACAGCAACAGGGAGACGTTTGAAGAGGAATTCCGTTTTGTGTCTGCCACGTCGTTTTGTGTTTGGGGTTGAAAAGTTCAGATGACCTCTCGAAAGCCACTCTCGCTTTATGGTGACCTCTTGTCCGATCAGAGCCGTGGCAAAGCCGATCACCAGTGGACCCTGAAGCTAAGATACATGGGCTGAAAATGGGAAATTCAAAACGTTCTTGCTTATTTCTTTCTTTATTTTTGGATGCGTTGTTTCTCTTTTTCTTGTTATGACCTCATATTTTTTCCGCATGTAAAAGGTGTGCGGTTCTTTGTGCCCATTTCTAATCTGAAACTTCTAACCCAAATGTGCTCGAAATATCTTTTTTTAAAAAGGACAAAGGAAAAGAAAAAGTCGGATATCACTATTTGAGTCTTGTGGGTTTTGGGCAGAAAAACAGTGGAACAAATGTCTCTTCAGCTTTCTTAAAGTTGTTTTGCAAACGTGACACCGTCCGCCAGATGATAACTTAAATACAGTACCAAGGTTTAATTTTAGGTGCAGAGGCCTCTATCATACTCTCTAGAAGCTATTTCTTAAAACAAATAAAAGTATTTATCGCCGTAGAACTTTGAATAACGTCTAAGATCAATTTCCGCCCACGCTGGAGTGTTCACCTTCGAAAATAGATGTGCGCAGACAAGGTGGAACTCTCAGTGTATCGATCTTTTTCCTCTTTTTTATCCAACAGAAATAACAAGTTTGAAAGTTGCACTGATTGGCAAATTCACCAGAACAATCCAAACCATACTGCTTATATATCTCAGGTCACTGCTTAACAAATTTGCCCATTGTTATGTAAAGAAGTCACCAGCTTAACAAAATAGAGATTCACACTCTTTACTGCGTGATTTTAGACGCACAGAAAATAGGACAGGACACACTGAGAATGCGACTATCTGGAAATTAAAATCCTTGTCAATATTTCAAAAGGAGAGATTGCGACAGGGCCCCATGTGCGGCATATAGGCGGAGAGAGAGAGAGAGAGAAGCGCTGTAGGTTCATCTGGAGGTCAGCCACAGCACCAAGATAAATCTGCATCCTCTCAGAGCCACCAGCAGAGCTCGCTTTAGGCCAAGTTCACTGTCACCCTCCTGTATAGAGAGAGGGAAACCGCTCACACATCCACGGTACCATCACACACGCACACGTGCGCGCGCGCCTTCACGCTAATGACACGTTTGCTTGGCGTTGCCTATAAGCGTAATGCGTATAAATGAATTTACCGAGGGACACAGAGCCTGTGGTAACATCCTGCACCAGAGGAAAAGAGAGAGGGGGAGTCTAACTTTAAATGTTGCCTCCAACAAAGACTTTTGGCTGCTTTGGTTGCTCCATAACGCTAATGAATGATTTGCATATTTTACAGCTCTATTAGCCTTGAGTGGGAGCCTACTGGATTTATCTTTTCACTCCCCCTTTGGAAGCATCATGAAGCTACAATTGCATTTTAGGTCTTGCGCTGGCATCTTCTCTAATTATGAAATTTGGGGAAGTGATCATCGTGATGGCAAGAGAGATGCACATTGTTAAAATCAATTTTTTCGTTTCAAGAGGGCCAGATATCTCAGCGGGCTGGGACAGATGAGAGGGAGATGGCTGCAGAAGAGGAGGAAAAATTGGGGTCAAAAGTTTACGCGCTGAACAAGTCTCCGTCATCTGTTCACTCGGAGCTTGATGCCATGCCTTATAATAGCGATCTTGACTCTCCACACAAAAGACAGAATAGCTTTGAATTACATATGTTGCACGGTGCACTCCAGGTGAACCCTGAAAGCGCGGTGACCTCGCGTCCGGGACCGGGGGAGGGGGACCCCCCACCCGTCCCCAGCAACAAGATTGAGTGGCTGGCGTTTTATTAGGGCGGTTGATTGGTGAATTTCCTTTGAATAAATTGCAGTTGATATGTTTGGGGACGAGGGCAGAATTTGCATTTTGAGGATTGATACTCTCGACCCGGTCACAGGGTAATGGGAAGGCCCACAGCCCCCAAATTGAGCCCCCGGACCCCTTAAAAAACATTTAGCCCCTCTCTTCCTGATCAGCTGAATAGAAGCTTTTAAAGAAAGCAGAAACAGGACAGATGTTTTTGTGACTGCGAGAGAAAGTGGAAAAATCTTTTTCTTTTTTGTGGCAGTATATAGTTTACATGTGTTTTATTTTTCACCGGGCCTATTTAATCGCTTTGGAAAATGAATGTAGCTATTTCTTAAAGCGGACGAAAGTGTTGGACATTTGGTTGCAGGTGTAAAGGCCGAATGTCCAAGAAAAGAAATGAAAGAAAAAAATCTACAACAAAAATAAAATATTTTTATATATGTGCTTAAAAAGCCTAAAACTGGGTACCGCCTAAACATCTTCTTATATGTAAGCGGCAGCAAAAACACAATTTCACAACCATTTTCTGTTAAATAAATAGATAAATGTTCAGTGTAAAACAAAAGAAAACTTACCATGTGGAATCCCTTTGATAAAAAAGAACAACAAAATCAGGATTATTTTGGCACTTTCGATTTTATTCATTCATTTTCAACTTTTTATTGTCGCCTTAACATGAAATTAAGAGAAAAGAAACATTTAAGACATGTTCAACACATTTTATCTGTACAAACTGGACCCGTGTAGAAACGTTCCACACACACAATGCGTGACTTTAAACATCTTTTGCTCTTTGTAAACCACACAAGCGTTGACACATCTAAACAATATTGAGTGACATTCAGAAAATGCGGCTAAGTTGAGGATATTTTTTATTTTTTTTAAATTCACACCTTTGTTTTTTTAAATTCAAAAGTAAAAACTGATCAATACAGGCTGCAAATCCGTTCATCCAAAGTCACGGAGTTAAATATCAGCCTATTTCACACAGGATTTCTAACTCAGGCTATGATTTTCATCAGCAAGCATCATTTCATATGTCCTCACTCTGATTGTTAGCACTTTAACTCACCTTAAAGTGCACATTCCAACTTATTCAACATTTTGAAATCTACATTAGTTGTGTCCCTGTCTAAAATATTCAGTCTTAGCCTGTTTACTCAGAAAAATAAGGTAGCTGTCCATGCACCCTCAAGGATGTAGCTGCTCTCTGTTCGAGCCATCGCTGAAGGCTTGAGCGTCTCTGCGCTGTTGATCCAATCAAAGTTTGCAGCTGTAGATGTAAACTGTCCATTCTTAGTTATTGTGAAGGCTCGTCCTGTCGCCTACATCCCAGCTGTAAAGACCACGTGGCGACACGCTGTGAAAGAAAGGAAAACATATTTTATTAAGAGTGTTTACCTATATCAAAATATTTCCATAAAGCTTTGAAAGGTGTTTTCCAGCCCGAAACCTTGGCACATCTTGAATGCAGGGAGGATTTTTTATTCCTCTGTCAGGGCTCCGTATAGACAAGAGACCTTGTGAGAGCCATCTGCAATCTGTCACTATCGTCACAGCACTTCTCTGATAATCTAAATTTACAGTAAACTGTCAGCATGATGTATATTGGTTAAATAGACCTTCACTTCACAGTATACGCTCTGAAAGGGAACACCGTGATCTGGCTCTTATTTTGTCCTAAAATAAAATCTCCAGCACGAGGCTGTAACGGTTTTTTTGTCCACATCAAGGAGCAAAATAGCGTTTTTTAAATTTGGTGGAAAATTACTGAGATAGCGTAAGCCAACACTGCTTCCCTTTAGAGCAATGGTCAATTGGATGATCGTTATCTTATTATATTTTCTGCAAGCTGCGTTGTTCAAACAGAGTTTCCAGATGCTTCATTGCAGCTTGCACCTTGCAGGCCTGGATTTGATAACGGAGGTATTACCAGGACTGTTATCTAAAATGCTTCTTTTGCAGGATTCTTGAGCTTTCCTGATAAGATGTTTTAATAAAGTTATTCACTGCTGAGCATTAAAGAAAAAAAGAAGAAGCAGTCCACAGCAACAAGTAGACTGACCTGTAAAAACAGAGAGCCGTTATTCACGCAAGGATAACTTGGAGTAAGTGGATAATAGCCAATCTGATCTATCCCATATTTATACAGGCCCTATATATAACAGAATGGCAGCAGACTGTAAATTTAGATATCATGTGAAGTCGTCTTACCGCTGACATTATGTTGACATATTGCCTCTCAGGTGGTCTCTTGGCCATACGGATACAGTGAATATATGGCGGAAAGCACATAGCTGCCATTTACAATGAGTTAGGTGCGAGAAAGCCTCTAAGATACATAAGATAGTATAGCAGCTCTGCCTCACACCAACAGCGTCCTTACATGGAAAACAAAAACCTTTTTTTATTTCTATTTTCTTAGGAGCAAAAAAACCAAGGCCTGTCTCCGATTGTTGTGGGAAAGAAGAATTCACCTGTTTTAAGTCGTCTGCTTGAGTCCAAAGACTAGAGGTTCAGTGATGGAGATTTCATTTTAAATACCAGTCCATCTGCAGCGGATCTCTGGATATGCATCTTTTCCATATAGATGCATATTCTAACTCAAGGGTTCAACGTGTGGTTTTCTAAATTGCTGGAGGTCTTTTGCACATTTTTTTGAAATCCTTTGGGGACCTTCCTGGGTGCTGACCCGCGCTAAGTGTTCCATCAACTCCACAGAGTTGAACGGACCCTGCAAAACTGAAGTCCAAGTCCGGGGTGAACCCCAGGTCACTGCGTCTAACAGATATGAAAATGTCGCCTCTTTGGAAAGAGGGCACGCCTTGTTGTTTAACAAAGACTGTCAATGGGCAAGATTAATCAGAAACAAAATGGAAACGGTGTCACTTTGGGGTCAGGCAGAAGTTATCTCTGTTTAGAGGAGCGAATAGAATAGGGGGGACCGGGAGAGAAAAAAAAGGAGAGAAAAGAAAGCTTTCAATATTTCCGAAGTTTGGCCTCTTGTTTCTCCATGCAGAGGCCTTGTTGACGTGGACAGTGTGGATCAGCTTTGTGAAGAGCTGCAGCATCTTCCAGGGACACAGATACAGTGTGCCACCTCGGACATGGACAGGAAACACGACCTGGACGTGATGGCTGATGGCGAGGAACACGGTCAGACACTTTTATATTTTCTACCGTATAAACATACAGAACAAAAGAAATGTGATTATTTTTTATTAGCTTTAAATATATGACAGACTGAATGGGTGATCCTGAATTTGTGCAATTTATTTGTCTAAAAAAACACATTAGACGTTACTATTAGAAATAAAATAATGATTATTATTGTTATTATTATCGTTGTTGGACCTTGGACAATTTGTCCCTTTAAAACTTTTAGTATCCTTTTCTTCAGCACATATTCTCATTGTTACAACACATGACAGTGTTATTATCTCAGCCTGGTTGTTGACAGTTAAGTGGTGCTGCAGGAAGCGCATGAGAGACATATTACAGATTTGTGCTGAAATGATGGCAAACTGTTTGCGGGAAAGGTTTTTCTATATTTCCAAATCTCTTCACAACTGCTGCATCAGATGTGGGGTTATCTGTGCTGTGCAGAGAAATTCTGGCATCTCTTGCTGTAAATGTTCCATCCTGGTTACAAATCCCACGCTTTTGTTTTGGCATCTGCCTGTAAAGCAAGGTGCGCGTCCTGCCAGTGTTTGTCCAGTGTTTAACATAGTTAACACAGGAGAAGTGATGATAGGGGGTGGCCGTGCGATCAGTGCCAGATAAGTTTCACGTGGTATCAAACAGAGAGCAAAATTGAAATTACTGCTCCGTCTTGGGGATATTGCTGAAAAAATGCGGGGTCTTATGTATGTATACAATTGTGCATCGTGAGAGATGAGCGTTTTGTGATGTTGGTGTGTGTGTCCTGAGCGGGTATAAACCAGGTTCTACTGATGCACAAATCATATGCTTTCCATGCAGGCTTGTATTTCCGCAGAGCAGCGTCTCGTCAGTGCTTGCAGGAAGCTGATGCACTAACACAGTTTTCTTTTTCGATCGTTTGAATGGGCTAAAACAGCATCAGGCTTTGCGCTGTTGTGTTGCCGTATCCCGTTGTTTCCCTGCTCATCTCCTCACGGGATTCAGCACATTTTAAACTCCAACAACATACATTCACGCCACTATCAGAAATAATCTTTTGTTTGCAACAACCTTTAGTTTCTCGGGGCTTGAATTTCAGATCCTGTCTCTGGTCGAGAGGAGACGGATTTTTGTTTTTCACATGCAGGAAAAGCCTCACCCACATAAGTTTGGCCCCATGCAGTAAACAAGTTAGTTGATTGGTTTTGCTTTATATACTGTGATTTAATAAGGAAAACACCAACGTAAGCCAGCGCGAGCGGTGTTGGTGGTACCAGTGCCATGCTTTCCATTGGTTCCTGTTTACATGATGCCCACAGGACACGCCGTGATTGGTGGCGCTTCGCACGTGACCAGGCAACTTTGTACATTTGACAGGGAGTAGGAGGGTTTTGTGGAGATCAGAAAAACGACAGCGCGATAAAAATTAGTATTGTTGCACTTCACAAATTAATGACCATGAGTTCCTACTTGATAAACTCCAACTATATCGAGCCCTCCTTTCCTCCATGCGACGAATATCAGCAGAGCGGATACATCCCCAATCCCGGCGACTACTACGAGCGGCCAAAAGATACGGGCTTCCCCCATCACGACGAGCCATCCTATCCGAGGTCAAACTATACAGAATCGAGCTACGATTATGGGAACGTTCCCGGCACCGGACTAGATGATTTCGGCGACGGGCACCACGCACAGCCGCAGCCGGTTCCACAGAGCCACGGTCCGCGCCTCGCCACGGCCCCAGACGGTGGCGCAGGGGCAAATGCCAGCAAAGACTGCAGCCTCGCCAGTGAGGTATATCCCGGCGTAGCGAAGGGCAAGGAGCCGGTGGTCTATCCTTGGATGAAAAAGGTCCACGTTAACACCGGTGAGTTATCGTCACGGTTAAATAGCAGAACCACTGAGAAACAACCACTGGAACACACGCAAGCCCATTGAGGCAGCACTAGTAGCAGCCCTTAGAACAGCAATTTACGACTATCGAGCAGCAGGGTCGGTAATTAAGGACCCTCGTAAATTTTATTGCCTGTGTTCGTCTGTCGGGGCCATGTGCCTTTGTTGCTTTTTAACCCAAACTACCTCCACCACTGGAGCCGAGCCAAACTGTAATATCCAACCCCGCTGTTTTGTTAATCATTTCTAAGCTTGATCTGTCCCCGGATGCGAGTGCTTGTACACTCGGCATCTCCACATTAAGGTCATGTCCGTAAACTGAAACAAGACAGAGAGTAAAACAAACAGGGCGTCTGTGATTTCCCAGCAAACCCAGAGATGGTTTATAGTTTTTCTACCTTGTAATGTGTCCAGTGGAGGAAGTAAATGGCTTTGGAATAAACGCTATCACCCTGCATGTAGCCTAACACCTGCTTGCTTGCCTGTGTATGGCTTTTCTTCCCCCCCTCCAGTCAATGCCAGTTACTCAGGAGGAGTGCCCAAGAGGTCCCGCACTGCCTACACCCGCCAGCAGGCTCTGGAGCTGGAGAAGGAGTTCCACTTCAACCGGTACCTGACTCGGCGCAGGCGGGTGGAGATTGCGCACACCATGTGTCTGTCCGAGCGCCAGGTCAAGATCTGGTTTCAGAACCGGAGGATGAAGTGGAAGAAGGAGCACAAGCTTCCCAACACCAAGATCCGCTCCTCCAGCTCGGCCTCAGCCTCGGGGGCCCAGCAGCAGCAGCAACAGCAGCAGCAGATCAAAACAGGCCAGCAGCTTGTCCCCACGCCGTGCACCGCAGGTCTATAGTGCTTGAACGAACCCCACCCCACAAAAACCCAATCCAGACTGAGATGGCAAATGACACAAGTGGAATTTGATGGACCGATTCTCAGTATTTTACACATGGTGTTCTCTCTTCCCCTTGCCTCTGCCATTGGGCCCCTGTCACGTCCTTTGTACCCTTTCCCTCTCCGCTCGCCCTCTTCATATAAGCTTGAAAATCACCTTCAGTTTCCACGGTGGCAACTGAAGTGTTTATATATTTGTTTATTATTATGAAAGAAGGATAACGCACATTCAAACATAGGACTTGGATCAAAAATGTATCATTACAGTTAAAACTGAGAGAGGTAAAAGTAAGTTTGAACTCATTTTTATATGTTCTCTTTGATTATTGATTTTTTTTTTTTATTATTATTACTCATGGAAAGTTCTAATATACTTGAAAGATATTTAGCGAGACTCTAGATGCCTGTTAGAAAACCGGACGGCTGTTTTAGAGGTATGGCATCAGTCAGAGTAACAGTGTAGTTTGTGTGTTTGAGTGGGTTGGTTTACTGTTGAATGTAGTCCAGGTGACTTTCACATTTAATGTACATAGGCAAATCATAATGAAGGCACAATAGGCAAAGAATTTCGTCAAGTAGAATTATGTTGGTTGTTGTTGTAAGGTCTAGTTTTATTTGTGCTAGTCCGTCCCATGTTGTGCTGTGTTCTAAACTGTGAATATTTGTATGTGTTGTCTCAGTAAAGACCGTTGTGATGTAGACTAGCGTAGACCCAATCTGTCCTTGTGAAATAAATACGTGCTTCACTTATAAGGCTGACTTGGCTTTGGATATTTTGTCCTGGCAAATGCTGATTTGATTTGAGCGCAACATGTATTTTTGAAGCCGCGCGTATTAGCGTACTAAATGCATATATGTGCATCCCTTTAAAAAATGAAATTAAAAAAAAAAAAGAGTTGGAATTTGAGGATCGCATTTTCAAATATTCATTTTCGTGCTGTTTGTTTTCATTTCAGTAAATGGACCTTTTAGAACTTTGATTTGAAGCATCTGAATCAGCCATCCAGTGTTTGGAAACGCGTGCGTAAAATTGTTACAGTGTGTCCGAGCATTGGATAATTTACTGCGTCCCACTTTCATAATACTTTGTATGTATTTGGTATTTTATCTGAATGGAATAAAAATCAATCTGTTATATCCGATGCTATTTGCAGAGAGGATTAACTTGTTAAACCCGGCGCACAGTTTCTCTCAGATTTACAGGGACAGAAACAGCTCCAACATATCAAGGTGTTAAACGTGTGCAACCAGAATCAAGCGTGTCTCATATCCAACATACTGCATAAAATCTGTCTGAACCCATTAAGTCATTTAATGCTCAACTGAGTGAAATTCTACTCCGTAAAATGTGCACGGATGTCACGCGTATTTCGTGGATAAAGAGGAGATGTGATTGAAAGTTAGAAGCCAGATATCAGCTGCTTAAGCGTCGCAGGCTTTGCTACTTACACGGGAATCAAACCAACCCCGAATTGTTAAATGTGTCCGGCCACACATATTGTTCTCACTTGCCATTATAAGGAGATCTCAGCCAACCTCAGTACGCCAGAGTGTGAGTGTTGGTCACTACCTGCTACATCCAAACAATAGAGAGTTCAACCAGGGGACACGGCCGGCTCTGGCCAATCACCGGCTCAGAGCACTTCTTCTGACCCCTGACCTTTCGACACACACAGTGTTCAGACCATACATCAGTGCTGGGACCTCCGCGAGCTTTTTCTTCTCATTTAAGATTTACCCAGAGACAGCGCGGAAACAAAAACGATGTTAAGGTGTGAATCTGATCCATGAATTTTCCCGAAAGTATTCCTAGAGACAGCTCGTCTGCAGTTCATCACAGAAACACCGCTGTCAGGCCGTAAAGAGAAGGCAGATAGGAGCTGAAAGATGCTGCCACTGTACATGTAGTTCAGGATAATTTCCAATAGATTTCGTCACTAATAGTTCCTGCTCAGTAGATTTTGACAGTAACATCACAATGAACGCGTTTGCAGTGGATTTAAGCGGAAATTAGATAAAAGCGGCATTGACCAAATTTCCAGACAGAATTTACACAAATTCTAGTAAACTTTTACATCCTCGGTATAGTTTTGTTCACTCTTGCACGTTGATTAGCTATTAAATCTGCACAAGAAAAAGAATCCTGCAGAATGTTAAACCCCTCTTTGCACTCAGCCCTCTGTGCAGCACTCGCTGCAGACATGGAAGCTGTGCAGAAGATGGCGTTGAGGCTGATTGGCACCGTTTTTGCGCAGACTCCAAGAAGTCCAACTAGTTAAATTAGAGACTTCAAGTCATTTGATTCGCGAATAGAGGTCACTTCCAATGTACTGAAATTTTAATTCACCCTTTCACGTGACTTGTTGAATAATGAATGCCCCAGGGTCAGAAATAGATCTGAAAATCTGCCTTATTTTCATTTGAAGTGAACCTCTTCAGGCTGCGAGTCACATCCCCTCTCCCTGACAAAACCCTGTCCGCTGGACACAGACCGTCATGACCTGTGAGTAACTTTAGCTTTTTCTTCTCTTAAATTTTGTGGAGAGCTTAAAAAACTTGCATAAAATATGCCGGAAGCGGAGTTAGTTTCATGATCATATGGCGCAGATACTGTGATATGATCTGTTCATCTGCAGCTGACCATTGCTGCAGAGTTTCTGAGCTGGCTATATCACAGTTTCCTTATTGTTTAACTTAAAAAATCATACTTCTCAATTTGATTGCAAAACATTTTAATTCAGCTTACAAAAAATATTTATTACAAATTTGTGCTTAAACATAATGCTTAAAACATATTTGAAACTTTCAGTACTTTCAGTAAATATGATAGAGGACAACAGGTGTAATTTTCCACAAAGCTTCTTTAATCTTCAAACCACACAAATTAGGATCATAAAAATAAAACTCTACTTTAAAAAAAAAAAAAAAAAAGTTTCTTGAGACTTAACATTTTTGCAAATGTGTTAAAAAATGAATTGCTATAAACATTTAGATGCAGATGAGTAATGGGTGTAGCTGAAACTTCTCTGGGTGTGAAGGAACACAGTCACTTAAAGTTGACATGATTAACAAAAAAACATCAACAGTCTGCCTTCATATGTGCCAAGTTTACCTCAAAGATATTGCAGCCGATTTAAAGATGGAACAAAGCTCAATTGTTGTTTGCATGGATTTTGACAGTTTACCATTCCTTATTTTGATTAATATATTGATTTCACTGTTGAATATACAAGTGAGAGTAAGTGTATTTAAACAACAGTAACAATACAAATGGCTGAAAGAGCCTTTCAATGAGAGTGAACACAATAGCCAATTGAAAAACAGGTTAAACATTAACAGAGTCCTTGTGAGACAAAGTCTATATTAATGAGAATACTTGTATTATTAGTGTTATTATTAATAATAGTAGTTTTAGTTGTACTTGCTGGGCTATTTTAGACGTACATTGTTACATTGTGGAGCAATGTAACAGACAGCTATTGAACGATAGCCTGTGATCTATGAATCCATGATCTGGGAACAGCCACAATAAAGAGCCAGCAAGTTCAACAAGAAAATTCAAATAGCTTTATTACAACCACCTTCACGCACACAATTATGCTCTCCTAGTCCCTCTGCATCCACAAGAGATGGCTCCAAGTCATCTTGAGCGTTGAATTTCGCATTAGCCTTGATGTTGGCCGGTGTAAACCTCGCAGAAAGAGTTATCTTCGACAGAGTGTATCGGTAACCCAAGCCTGGCTGTTAAGAGCTCCGAGTGTCAACATTGTGGGAAGATATGGAGCGCCGTCTGGCCAACATCCAGAGGTCTCTAACTCCTCTTCGCTGACAGCGATGAGGAGCCCTAATTTGTGTAAATAACTCTGAAACGTTTGTTTTATGCGAAAACCGTTGAGATTTGAAACATAATCAATCAACTACTACTTTTAAGCAAAGGACAAGTCTGGAAAAAAAAAGCGCAACAAAAAGTGAAAGAAGGAGGCTACCAGCTGAGGGCCTTTGGTTTCCAAAATAACTTCCCACTCGACTCTCTATGCCTCTGCCCGGGTCAAGGAAGAGTTCAGGTGCGGTGGCGACAGGCTACGTGGGATCAGCTCCGGGTGCACGGTCATGTCATCCTGGTGACAGCTTCACATCTGTAATCGTGGAAGAAGAAAGACAGAACAACATTTTAAAGACGCAAACATTCCGCTTAACAAAAGAAAAACAATCTTCTTTTCATCACCGTGCGCCTAAAACCCGTGCGTAAAACTTCATTTTTAACCCTGATCGTTGATGTTCCTCCTAGGTGAATTAATAAGAGCCGGTCTGCTTCTGTTCCTGTCTTTAAAAGTTTACCGCTCAACTTGTAGTTTGAGAACACAAAAGGCTGGTGTGGGAGTGGGATGCCGTCTATGTCCGCCCCGAATGATTAATAGTTGTGGTGGGGTTTTTCCACGCCCGCTGCTCGGCGTTGACGGCAAACAAGCGCCAAACGGTGCCGAGATGAGAGAAGTTCTTCCGGGCTGTAGGACTGCTGGCAAGGAGTTGCAGAAGCCAGATATCTTCTAAGGCGCACGCGTGACACGCTCTTTAAATAGGAACTGGTTTATATTAAGGTGGTTTTGGTAAACTACAGCAGGACAGGGGCGCTTTTACCATTGTGCCACCTACCCCCCTTCCCCGCCCCCCTTCCAAAGCTCCAAAACTATTCCTTTACGCACAAACCTGTAATTTCACTCAGCTGGTCGCTGGTCATAGGAAACGCGTAAGCACATGTAGGTCGAATGGGGGTCCATGTAGTGATCAGCGGGGTCGAGCAGCTACTCTTTGGTTACCTCACCTCCACTTTCCGCTCACTGCTGACTGACACGCACCCCTCACGACCACCAGGACGCACACCCTCCCTTTGTAGGACAGGTAAATGTGTGACTTTTCCCTCTCAATTTGGCCGACAGCATGCAGGCTTTTGCTGATGGAGAACCAGAGGCTGACTAAGTGGTACTACAACCATGCTGTGGGACTGAGGACTGGGGGGCGATATTGAGTAAAGCTTTCTGTAGCCTTGGCTGTGCTGTAAAGGGAAAGGAGAAGAGGTTTGCTGGGGTGATGTGTAATCATTATGCCAACGTTAATTTGGTATTTTGTCGAGGGGACCCTCTCCATCTCACACAGTGCAAAACATTCTGGTTTTAGCTTGGCTCAGAGGTCTGGCCGCACTTGAAAGTCAGCACAATACAGCAGGATTAGCTCTTTCAGCCGCTAACAGGCACCAAATATATGGCACTTTAAAACTGACAGAACAGCCTTTCCCTCTGAATGGGCGACACGTGGAAAAGCTGCTTCTCTGCGAGAGACTTGCTCCTCTGCCAGATACATTGCAGTGTCACATAGCCCTCTTTTTTCTCCCTCCAAACTGATCCTTTTCTCCTCAGGGGCAATGACTGCCTCCATTAATGATTCACGGGCTCAAATAAAAGGGATTTAAGTTGACGTTGCGTCACGTGAGCGGGGCGCATAATACTGCGCGATGTTATGGCACGGGGAAGAAAACCGGAGCCCCGGTCTGGCCATATGATGCTGATTATATGCGGGTTACCCCCACTTTCCGTGAGGGGAGTCCGGGCTTTGTAGTTTTGTTTATCGAGAGGGAGAAAAAGAAAAGAGAAGCAGACTGAAAGAGAGAGGATCCCGGGTTTGTGGATGTATTATACTGCTGTCACGGACGGATATGTTTTTCCACGCGGACAGAGTCAGAGCGTGAGCTTTGGGAGGATGGATTTTATTTTGAGGTATTTCCGCCGATTGTTCATTACTGTCGTGAGTTATTGCTGCGCGAGGCAGAGGTCAGTTAAAAGAGGTCCAGAGGTTTTGCAGGGCGAGAAAATAGACAGGTACCAAGAAGCTATCGATATTCATATGTGTTAATATCTCAGATGTATCATAGCTAATAAAGCGAAATATAAATAGGCCTACAGAATATACAGCCTGCATATATAGGTGACCATTTAAGGGTTTATCTGGGTCATTAGGATTGAGCCATTGTTCCCTTTTGTGTTTCTTAGCCTAAACATTATACTAAAGCCATTATTAGGTACAGTGTAAACTCAGGAGCAGCTAAGAATTAAATATTTCTACATCTTTATTAACATAAGCAGGCATTGGGATAAATAGGCCCAGACAACCGTTTGTAAATAAGGCGGCCATTTAAATATCTGCTTCCAAGACAAACCCCAAACAGAGCGCGCGGCCGCTTCAAGGTGCAACCGGTCCTATAAAACAAAACATCTCCTGTCTTTACGTGAGTTTTTCCCCCCTTTTTTGTGTGTAAATGATACATCAAGATGGGCTCCATAAAAAGCAGGGGAAAGCGGTGGGGTTGTGTCGCTCCGCCGGGGAAACGAGGATATAATGGAAGACGGAGTGCCATCCAGGACCGCGCGGCCGCGCTGAGGTCACGGCACTCCTGCTTGATTTATGGGCGCGGGGACTTGGGGAAGATGGTGCGCGAGAGCTAATGACTATTCGATCCGTTTTGAGAAAATGCAGCAGGGAAACAACAAGCACGTTATCTGCATATAGGCCCGCTTTTATGTTATTAATGATATTAGTGATATTACGCTGATAGGCAGCAATATTTGGTTAGAATGTTCTTGTCTTCTAAGAGTCTTTGCAATCTGGATTTTATTTATGCGGTTTGTTTATTGGTTTCTGATGGCCATGTGTTTCATGCGGATGAATATATTTTGGTTGATATTTTGTTGCACAATGTGATAAAATGATTATAGACGTTACGGTTCTTCGAATCTGTGAAGATATTATACCAAATAGATATATTTAACAGGCAGACTTAGAGCCAATGTGAAGTCTAAAAATCTGACCCAAATAATAATCTTGAAAATGTTTGCATGGAATTTTACTAAATTTTAATTTGCCTCTTTCCTTGCTGTTTCTTGCTTTACAAGCCATTTTAAAATGAGGCCTAAACAATTACGCATAAAACAGTGTTCTTGTTTTTTCATAAAAATATCCAGGTCTACAGGGAGCGCCTGTTCCAAAATAGAAATCACACTGATGTATTTTACGCGTTGAACACGTTAAAAGGTTGTTTTATCCTCTGAGAAATTAAAATCATTTATTCCTCTTTGCAGAAACGCAGCCAAGTAAATTCAGGCCATCGCACGGTCTCCGAGACACCTTGAACTGCCTTCGGTAAGTCCATATATCTTTATTGATTTGTGTTATGAATGCTTGATGGCGATATCCTTATTCAATTTCTAATAAGTACCACACACGCCCACTGAAGCACTCGCAGGGGTAGAGAAGCAGCTTATGGCTTGTACATTTCCTTGTAGCAGCAATACGAGCAGCCCGAGAGCAATAATTCCTTCTCTTCCACTTGTCTTTGTGGTGTAATTTGTCACTATAAAAGTGACGAGGGGAATCGCAGCTCTTGGAGCGGTGCCTCACTCCTTTCAAAAACTCCTTTCTGTGAAAGCCATCTGTTCGTGGCTGCTGTAGTTTACTGCACTGAAGTTTTAAAACATTTTGTTTTTTTCTTTCATCAACATTTCGGATCTTTCTCTTCCCTCCAATCTCCATATTGTTTTAGGCCTTATTATATGCACGGCGGCATATGACCACCACCTCACTGACATTTAACCCTCAGCTCAGCGCCGAATTAAAGAGAGAGACGAATCAGCATTTTAGCAGAACACAAGGAGTAAATAATTACACAATGTGACTACTCTGGTTTGGAAAAGAAAACGCCGAGTTGGCTAAAAAAAATCCTCACGCGTGAATTTTTGTCCCACTCACCCTCCCACGCCGTCCGCGTATTCTACCCCTTTTTTTATTAGTGTCATTGAATTTAGTCCCGGAGCATGAAACCAGCAGAAAAGCTGCAGTTCTGGGCGCGTTTACAGCCCGGGGAAGCTTGAGAGGACATAAATCTATTTTTTTTTTTTTTCATTCTTCCTTTTGGCTGCAAAAGGCAGCATTACCGCGCAGAGGGATTCCCCCTGCTGCCGCCTCTCTTCTCCCTGCTCCTCGCTGCATGTCCTCCGCCTTGCCTTTTGGTGATGAAACTTCTTCCCATTTTTCACACCCTGCTCCCGGTGGGGTTTTCCCTTGATACACACAGAACAACGGCTTTGATGCGAAGTTGTTGTGCTTTCTAATCTTTTAAAAAAACATACATTGTGTTGTGCTCTTCATAGAAGAAGCCATGGACGCTGAAATGAAAACGAAATGCGCGTCCTTGTGCCAAAATATTGAGGATCATGTGCAAATAATGCGAGTTAATGATTAAGCCCGTGGGTAGAAGCCCTTTATGTCCCGTGAAAATGGAAATGCAGCATGGTCAGCGGCGGATTATTCCTTTGTATTCTCCCCTCACTCCAACATTCTCGTCCACTGAGGCCACAATCCCACTGCAGGACGCGGAGAAGATAATAACAAAAAAAAAAATTAAAACACTTCAAACATGGGCTTCCATGCTATTTCTAACGATGCATTATTTTTTTCTAGACACCCTGCCTCATTTGGTTGGGGGAGGAGGAGAGACAGCCAGTTGATTTGAACTGGCTTTCAAGGCGCTACTTATTTGCATAATTTTTTTTTTTTTGTCTATGGTGACGCTCTGGTTCGGGGCAGTTCACTGGTGTCTGCATGGTACTGGTGAAGGATCACATAGTCCAGCATAGCCTCGGCTGAGTTTAATATTGCTATGAAGCCTTGGCCACTGCTCTACAGCATGACCATAATTTCAATCTTCAGGCCAGATAACTCTTATCTCGCTGACCTGACCGCTCACGGCTGCTTTCGTAATCTAGGTGTACCCATCCACGTCGAGTAGGAAAAAAAGAAAAGGAAGAAAGGAAAGGGGTTTCTCTTGGCTCTTCCCTTTTTTTTGTTGTTGTGGCTGCTAATGCCTGGTGTATGGCAGGGCGCAGTCTTCTTCTGCTGCTGCTGTTGCCGCTTCACCCCGCCAGCCCTGCCTTTAAACTTTTTCCTCTGGATTACTGCTTTGATCGATTTCGTCGCTGAATGAGAGAATATCGCTCGGTGCTGTGCATTCGTCGTCAGAGGCTAAGGTAAGCAGGCCAGAAATAGGTTCCCTCTGTTGTAAATGGCGGAGTTTGTGTGTCGCGCGGTGATTTATCACCGTATGACTTAGATCTCGGTTCAGGAAGAGTTCACACACAGACACACACTCACACACACACACGCACAGTCAGGCAGCCAGATTTCTCAAACGCGGAGCGGGCTGCACCGCGTTAGAAAAGCTCAAGTCTGTCATTTGTCTCTCTTTCTCTGCCATTTATGACTATCGCAGCGGCTCGCCTGGAGATTCACAGCACAAAGCTCTCTGATATCTTCTCCAGATCAGCATGAGTGCAGATACGGTGGAGACACCTTCTTTCACTCTGCGGTTTGGCTGCGCTGAGGGCAAAATCAGGGCTCATTTTAAACCGATTTGCTTGTCGCTATGCGCGTCTGCACAAGCCAGAGGTGCTCGACACGTCCATTCCATTTCTTTGTGCTCATTTATTGAAAATGCATTGTAGTTATGTGTCTGCACCGGGACTTCACTATACCCGTGGACTGTGAAAAAAACAATGCATTTTTATCATTATTATAATTATAATTTTACTCCAGCCTACGCTAATAACATGTTGGGATTGCATTTACTATCAGACGCATAACACCAAGGCCGAAGAGTTTCAGTTCGAGTAAACACTTGAAGTTAGGGCTACAAACAAATGATTTTGATCTTATTCAGTTCTTATTTAATTTATTATGTCTCCAAATGATCTGTCTCCTTAAGTGGGGCGACTGTAATGGTTAAATATAGAGTGCAGATAAAAGAACTGCATGATTTCAGAACCAAATAGTAAATCATTAGAGTGGGTTCAGAGTTTTTTGGGTTTTTTTTAATTGAAAAATCGTGCATATTATTATTATTATTATTTTATTTTTTTTTTATTTTTATTTTTTTTATTTATTTTTTTTTTTTTTGTATTCACTGCACTGCCATATTTTTAATGTCAGTGGTTAATCCACTCTTTCATTAATAGTTATACATTATACATGATGACCTGTTTATTATGGTTTATAGTTTCCCCAGTAATCTCTCAGAGGCTGATCCCCATGGTTACCTGCGTGAATTATGGTGCCTCAGGAGCAGAGTCTAGCGGTGCCATCCCAAGTTTCTGTCCGCCTGAGCACCGGGCTTAGGCTGCTCACCGGGCCGCTTATTCTGAGCAGGCCGTCCCGGCCCACTGACTCCCATACATCACCGCGACGGGCGGCCGAGCAGACAGCACCGACAGCAGTCATTATTATGGGCCTGCAAGAAAAAGTTCACACTGTGGTCATAGAGATGCACGAATGCCCGCCCGGTTTTTCAGGTTTCCTCGCTGGCCCTCCCATTCATCTTGCAGTATGCAAAGAAAAGAAAAAGGAGAGAATGCGGTTGTTTATGCTTGGGCCAGGTGGCTGGGGAAGCAGAGCGCACTGAGGTCCATCCTGTTACTGAAGGAAGATTTTGTTTTTACTAACTGTGAAAATCAAAAAGTGGGAAAGAGTCTGCGGGACACACGGATTATTTCACTCTACATATGAAATTAGATATAGTGTCGACAGTCCTGTTGGTAGAATAACAATATAACAGAAATATTATTTCCCTGTGTGGTAACCCGCTAATAAGCTTTTCCTGCAGCACGTCTTTTTTTTACCTATACAGCATTTTCTGAAGTGTAACTCTATATTCTACTTCATTGTTAATAAGCTCAGAGGTTTAAATGTCATGCAGTTTCTTGTTAGGTCTTAAAATTGATTTGGCAATCTGAAATGCTTTTGAAAAGGTTTTTGTTTAGATGTGGTTTGGCACAGATGGTAATACAAGGTTAGTGCGTGCCTTTGTGCCCTGTGTAAGCCATAAGGTAAACGGTAATAGTCTGCAGAACTGTTGGCCCTATCTTGCTTCCATAGTCTCCAGTGTCAGGCCTGTATTGAAAAGTAAGATGGATCGCCACCATTTCTTCTCCTCACAGTGCTTCTTGTAACCCTAGGTTCACCCGAGGAGGCCATTGGCGGAGAGGCGTCACGTGACCACGGGGTGCCAATGTTATTCTACAAGGGTGTCAAGACCCTGTCAGTTTCTGAAATAAATATTGGGAAACGGCGAGATGCAAAAGGCAACCTACTACGACAGCTCCGCAATTTACAGTGGCTACCCATATCAAAGCGCAAATGGCTTCAGTTATGATGCCAATCAGGTCCAATATCCCCGGGCCTCTCATGTGGAAAGCGAGTACCATCGACCTGCCTGCTCCCTGCAGTCTCCTGACGGCTCCGTGGCTCTGCAGAAGCCGGGGGAGATGGCGGAGAGCTGCGACAGGACCACAGCCATTCAGGCGGCGCAGTCCAAGGTTCATCCCGAAAGCAATCAACCGCAGGTGCCGGTGTCAGGCCCACCCCCTCCCTCACAATCCCCCGGTGCTATCAGCCAAAACACAAGCAACGGGTCCAGCCAGCCCAGTGCCAAGAACGGCTCCCCGACCTCTACTGCTCGCGGCAAACACATCTTCCCCTGGATGAAGGAATCCCGTCAGAACACCAAGCAGAAACCCACCAGTAGCTCCAGTTCAGGTACTGAACACAGCTGCTGCTGCTGCTCACACGCACACACACACACACACACACACACACACACACACACACACACACACACACACACACACACACACACACACACACACACACACACACACACACACACACACACACAATTTGACAGCCTCTGAACAGAAAGTTCCATAAGTTTTGTTGAGGGAGGACACAGGACATAGGGTGCGGGGGGCGGAAAGGTAAGAGTTTAGTAGGCAGGGGGCAAACCGCAACAGGATAATGCTCCTGTGAAGGTTAGAATCTTCCGTTTTTTTTCTGTCAGGGTCAATTACTCTATATTTCTAAGGCAGTGGTTTGTGGTATTGTATTTCATTATACGTGTATGCTGTTCCCTCTGGGATCCTTAAGTTATTCAGGAGCTGCTGCCTAAAAATATAATCAAGACCTCCGTGACACAGGCAGACTATGCATAGTCTATGTATATGTTCAAATATGAATCCACATTTAGTCACATCTTTCTCATAAATGATACCCCTAACACTACAACACTATCCATGCATTACAAGGTTGTGGACTGTAGGAGCAACGTGCCTCAGCATTTAAAGTCGGTCCCACCATTTGTTGTCCATGTGCCCCGCAGCTGACCTGTCCCTACTGTAAACAAGCATCTCCACTGATCACACAATGTTCCCAGAGAGACAACAAACAAACACGCACAACAGTTGTTTCAGTTTGTCCTGCTGTTTTGATTAGGGGGAAACTTGGCGGGTCAGGATGGGGGGTTTGTGCTTATTTACATAGAGCCAACCTAAAAATTCAGGGATGCTCATCTTCCCATGACCACCTTCTTTTGCAGATTTTGTGGATAATATTCCAGGGAATGTCAGAGGTAGGATTCGGCAGTAAAAATGAAAATGCAAAGTTGTGTGGCTTCAGTTTGATTTATGTTTGGGGAGGTGTTTTCGTTAGTTTTTAACAACCCGCGAAAGTGCTAACCTCTAAGTGCTGACCTCTTAGGCACGTTTTACGCACAGTCGGATCCTGCTGCTTTGATGAGAAGGAAACTTGGTGGGTCAGAGTTCCACATGTACATCAACCAAAGACATGTTCTTGACCCTCTTTTTTGTAAATTAGGTGTTTTTTTTTTCTAAATAAGTTATATTTTCGGACAATAGGGGTCGAAATAGTTGAAAATATAAATCAAGCGGCGCATTTCATTGAATTTTACAATGATTTATGTTTAAGGAATGTTTTTAATGACACGTTCATGTGTTAAATATATGGAAACCCTTTTACACACGTTTTACGCACGTACGCAAGCCAGGCACTGCCAGGCAATTTAGTTAGGTTGTGGAGTGTGGATTTGGGGTGTATACTTGCATAGAGCTAACCTAAAAGTAATGCCCATAACACATTTAAATACTGTAAATTGAAATAGTAATTTTCTAATTCCATTATAGGTATTCGTCTACTTTAAGCACTAAAGTGCAACGCAGTGGCGCCCGTATTTTTACGCACAAACGCAAGACAGATTCTGCTTTTTTGATTAGAGGGAAACTTGGTGGGTCAGGGTGGGGCGTTTGTGTTTGGCTCTTTGTAAATAAACACCCTAATCTGGACAGTCAGGGATGCTCACCTTCCCATGGCCCTCTCATTTTGTAATCTATGGGTAATTTTCTAATTAAGTTATATCCACTCTTCTGCAGTAAGGATTTAAAATGCAAATCAGTGTGTCGGCCTTCACAGTGATTTATGTGTGGGAAGGTGTTTTCATTAGCTCTAACAACACGCTGAGGTGCTAACATTTATGAAAAGCTTTTTACGCACGTTTTACGCATTTACGACAGACAATAATCTTGCACTTAATACACGTTTCCCAAATCAATCTCTTTTATAAATCTAACTAACCAGTCTTTTAAAATGAATTCATAAATAATCATGCAATAATAATCGTTATCACAAGTGATTGCCCTACATACATGGGCTACATGGGCTATAACTTCTCTTTCATCTCTGTAATATCCTAACGGTTCAGGTTATGTCATGCTGCATTCCTTTTGCGCCAGGTTTGGGCGACAGGTAGTGAAATTTATTAAGTGTTGGCCGCCTGCCACAGCGGTAAGTAGACCAACACCTTGCTATTCTGCAGGCAAGCTCCAGCCTCTTAGAAGGGGAGGCTTATCAGTGAGGGCAAGGCGAGCTGCTTTATACACCCTGAGGAATACATAATGCTTGTGCTTGCATTACGCGTGTGCTACTCTATGACTACGGGGGAAGATGAGGGTCAAAATGCTTTAGTAGGAAATCTGAGGTTACCTGGTTCCATATCAGATATTGACCTACTATTCTCCAGTTACATTTTCCCCTTTGCAGTAAGTGCCGCGTGCACACAGGCACGGTGTCATTACATTGATTGTTAATTGTCTTATGGAGCCCTCATGATAACCCTTGTGCTGTGCAGTAGGGGGCGGATTTATCAAAATGTTGTGATGTTTGCAACACAAGCGCGCACGCACGCGCATACAATAAGAGGGAGGGGGAGAGAGTAAGAGTCGATGATAAAAACCCCTATTTAAGTAGTGAAGCGGGGCATATTTATCTAATAAACTGTTTGCTCACCATCCCCACCCCCTCTCGATGGTTGAAAGTTCTGTTATCAGCTGTGAGCGTGTTGTCACAAGGTTTAGCTTTCACTCTCACTCCTCAGTCTCTGCCTCTGTACCTCTCTCTCTACCTCTCTCTGTCTGTCTGTAATGGATTACTGATTGACATCCTCCTCTCCTCCTCTCTGACAGTGGACAGTTGCCCCGGAGACAAGAGTCCTCCGGGGTCAGCAGCATCGAAGAGGGCCCGGACAGCTTACACCAGCGCCCAGCTAGTGGAGCTAGAGAAGGAGTTCCATTTTAACCGGTACCTCTGCAGACCCCGGAGGGTGGAGATGGCCAACCTGCTCAACCTCACAGAGAGACAGATCAAAATCTGGTTCCAGAATCGCAGGATGAAATACAAGAAGGATCAAAAGGGCGTAGGAATGATGCCTTCCCCTGGCGGACAGTCCCCAAGGAGTCCAGTGGGCCCAGCCTCGGGCGGTGGAGGCGGAGGATACCTCAACTCTATGCATTCTCTTGTAAACAGTGTACCTTATGACTCCCAGTCGCCGACGTCTTACAATAAACCTCATCAAAACGCATACGGCATGGCCACGTCATATCCCCCTCCTTTGAACAGCTCCCTCAACAACTGCCCGCCCTCCCAGAAGAGGTATCCCGGGACCGACTCGGCCACGCCCGAGTATGACGCGCATCCTCTCCAAGGCAATGGCAACTACGGGACTCACATGCAGGGCAGCCCTGTTTATGTTGGCGGAGGTTACATCGACTCAATGCCCAATTCTGGGACCTCCGTTTTCGGTCTGACCCACCTTCCGCACCCGCCGTCCGCAAACATGGACTACAATGGAGCAATCACAATGGGCAACAGTCAGCATCACGGAGTGTGTGATCCGACACCGACGTACACAGACCTAACGCCGCACTACTCTCAGGGAAGAATCCAGGAAGCGCCCAAACTGACGCATCTGTAGCGATGGCGCTGCTCGGATCACTCCGCCCATTGTCTTATCCACCTCCAGACACATTACTGCTTTGTTTCTGCGCCTCCTCACGGCTCCCACCTTCTCTCTGCCTTTGTTTATGTTTTATATAGTTTGATGTGTGAAGTAGCGTAGGATAAATAATCACGACTTGCTTGAATTCTACTATTTGCTCGTGTCATTGTCTCACAAAGACCTTTATTTGGGCTGTAGGACGTCTAGAGCGGGGGGGAGGGAGGGGGGCGGTATATGCATAGGCCTATTTAATCTTTTTTTTTTTTAATCTTGGTTTAAAATTGAAACGCAAACAGGGTATTATGAACAAATATTATTCATTTCAATGTGAATTTGTCCGTCTTTTATTTATCCGCAGTTGAAGAATTGTGTTTTTGTTTTTTGTTTTTTTGTTTTTTGCATTGTGTTGCACTTGTGAAAGGATCCTTCAAGACCCACGAGCTGGGATGTATGAAGGAAAATACATGTTCAAAAACAAGGGTCATGAGCTTACACGCAACCTCCCTTGCTTGTGTTGTTCTATTGGATTTTCTAATGTTATTTATTTTGTTCGGTGTAAAGATAAAACAGTCCTTTAGTATTACTTGACACCTCTGCGATCTTTGTGTGGGGAGGAGGAGGTTGGTGGAAAATTAGCGTCTCGGCCCTTTTCCAGCCCATACATGCAGTCTGCAGAAGCTCATTAGCAGCAGCAGCAGCAGCTATCACAGGCTTTATGTTTCCATTTTTTCTTCTTCGAGGAGGTGTTTGGTTTTCTCAGCGAATGTAAAATCAATCAGTCATGCAATAAGGTTGGAAAGAAGGACACACGTTGGCAGTTTCTTTATTGAAGAAAAAAAAAATCAGAAACAGGCATCATCAGTTTTTTTTTTTTTTTTTCGATGTCACACATTCCATGCTGCTCCGGTTCGAAGAAATAAATAAAAGAATTGAAATATAATTGTAACAAACCTCATAGTTTTAATTTGGAAATATCAGAAGCATTTCACGTGGTCACATAATAAAAAAAACAAGGCAGTTTCTTGATTAAAAATGTCCAAATAGATATCTAGTTTTGCAGTTAGTCCATTTTTTTTTCTTTTTTGTCGTTATTATATATTTCATGACGATGCAGAATTGTGGAGGTGACAATAGAAAAAAACCAACACATTTTTAAACAATTGGCAATATGAGAGAAGGCTCACACAATACAATGTTAGTTCAATAATACGCCATGGATGATAATTTGTCTATATTTGTCTAATATCCATGTATGCAAAATCATGTGAAGCCAGAAGCCATATTTAATTTTCAGTAACATAAAAGGGAAATGGCCGCAGATGAATATTGAATAAACGCTACTTGATTGTTTCTCTCTTCACTCGACGTGAAGAAAACTCTCCGGTGGCCTTCTCCCCTCCTCTCATCTGCGTGGGCACATCCATAATAATAAAAATGTCACCCGGGCCCTTCATGGAGACTCTGCAAGAAGACAACAAGCTAAATGAGAAATCGTTTGAAAAATAATTCCTCGATATGTTCAGTCAGTCAAATGCGGTCAGAGCGGATGCAGACTGAAGTAGAATCGGAACGGGGTTTATTTGTCTCATTGTTCTTTGGATTAGCAGATGCCAGTTCAACACCTAATGTCTCGGTTATGTGTATGTTTGTCAGTGTGAAGCCGAAAATCGGAAGCGTATTCCCGTGTGTTGTTAAAATGAAGGGTCTGCTTAGAAATTATTATCATCCATCTTTTTCACGTTGAAATGATTTGATTGTTTGCAGTCATTTCTTAGCATTTCTCAAATGGGGGAAAAAGCACAATACACGCACACATGGAGCTAAAATGATATTTTCTAAACCGTTCATTTCTTTCAGGGAAAAAATGGCTTTTTAAAAAGCATGCTCAAAGATTTTTCTGCTTTTCTCATCAAATTATCAACACCTTTCTGTGGCATGTTTGCTTTTATTGTTTTGATATGCCTTTGTGCAACTGCAGTATTATTTGTTCTCACTGATTTTGCACCAAGAAATCATTTTTAGGGCCAATCTGATTGATATACGAGGGCATGAACATTAGTAGCCCTGACATATGGTTAGCAGGGAAACCTAGAACAATTGAACCATGGTGTGTCACAAAAAAAAAAAAAAGCTGATGCACAGAGTATTTCTGCATCCAACACACACACACACACACACACACACACACACACACACACACACACACACACACACACACACACACACACACACACACACAGCAAGGCGCTGATTTGACCCATATGCGCTATACACAGGTAGCACATAAATAACGTTTTAACTGAAACAGAAGATTTGTATTTCTTTCATTGCATTTCCATCCGTGGGAACGTGCTCTTAAATCAATCCTGCTGTAAAGACAAGTGTGTAGGACAGGCCGGGGTCCACTAAATGCCGCCACCCACTCCTTTCCTTGCACACAAAGACTGTGCGTAATTCCAAAAAAGCCATCCATCTCTTCCCCTAGCAACTCTGTCCTTCACCACAAGGTCTGATCCCCTCACAAAACCCGCATGTCGTCCAAAACGACAAATAAATGCCGTTGTATAAACTGCATTCACCATTCAAGGGTTTAATAAAAAGCCAGGTGGAGAAGCTGCTTCGCCCTACTCACCGTTGGCGCTTTACCTCCTCAAAGAAGGAAACGGTCGCATCTTGTGCTGCTGGATTCTTATTTATCTTTTAAAACATCCCTCCAGCGACAGCCCGGCTATAACTGCGAGCAGAAACTGGTTCTAATCTGAGTGGCCAGTGTTTCTCGCCGCTTCCTGGCTGCATTTGATCCGGGGGAGAGTTAGAAGCCTTAAATGTGTTGTGAGGGCACCGAGCTGTCAGACCTTTTGGCGAGTAAGATTGATCGCGCACAGGCTTCCAGGACTCTTTGTTTGGTATATAAGCAACAAACTGAGAGAGGCCTTCCACTTCTCTTCTTTCCTCTCTCTTACTCACCAAGCCATATTTATTTTTTTGGAATAAAAATACAACATGTACTGCTTGATGAAAAACATCCCAAATGTGGCTTTCACAGATTATTGTGGAAGGGCTATAAAACCACTGCAACACTGCGGGGACGAGCCATTCAATAACACTCCCATCTACATAATAACTCTGCAAATGGATTCGCTGTGAATGGTCGATTGTGAGCGTGTTGGTGTTTGCTTCAATGCAATTTCAGGTAGAAGTGGAACTGGAAATACAGTGAGAAGCCTTTGTGGCTACTGCCCTCCCAGTAAACCCTGCTCTAGCCTCGTGGTTTCCCACCTTTAAATATGAGCATAACATTTAAAAATAAGCTAACAATTATGACAGCTTTTGGCAATCGAATAAATGGACTATTAGCAATCCCAAAAGAAAGCGCGCGCTCGTGGCTATATTCACGCACATGGGCGCGCATGACCTCCTCGTAAAACCAACCTTTGGTGGAATAAACGAAAAACCGTTAATATCAGCTCTAATACCACATCTCCAGAGACCGCGTTAAAAGCTTATAATAAAACAATGTTTGTGAGCGTACATGCATGCGTGTGTACCTGTTTACAAGTTTATGTACCTTATCTGCAAATGTCAAACAGCTGTTTTGGGATGAAATGGTCTGGAGGTGTCATATCCGTCAATATTAACTTAATGGATGGGCTTTTTACTGCAACACATGTCAATGGATGCACTGCATATTTCATTATTATGCATCTTTGAGGAATCTGTTCTTGAGTCCACACACACTGAACAGACTGGATTGTTGGGGGTTTGCTTCTGTCGAAAAGTCTCAATATCAGTTTTTTGGGGGGTATGTTTTTTTTCTCACCTCTGAAGCCAGACTCTTGCCTATATGAATAGCTACTGGCGTGTGTGTGTGTGTGTGTGTGTGTGTGTGTGTGTGTGTGTGTGTGTGTGTGTGTGTGTGTGTGTGTGTGTGTGTGTGTGTGTGTGTGTGTGTGTGTGTGTGTGTGTGTGCGTGCGCGCGCGGTGGGGGCGTTCTCGACTGACATCCTCAAACAATACGAGAAAAGAGGAGTGCACGAATCCGCGCACCCTAGGCTGGGCTCCTTCCCTGTAATAGTGAGCGTCAGCCATTCTTAAAAAACACATTTTGTAGCTTAGTGGACTGGACTGGAGGGGCGAGAAGGAGGATAAACTGAGCGGACAAAGATGTAAATAAAAAACAGTCGTCCCCCAGCTGAGCGAGGCGTTCTTCATCCGAGTTTTTGGATCAATCAGGCAGACAGTGGCTTCTTTTGATTAAACCCCAAATTGTCATTGGGCAGAGGTAATCATGTGACAGGCAATTCGGTCCAATTTCAACCTTGTCTCCATGAATTCAATAGTTTAATAGTAGCTCGGTCCCCACACGGCCGTAATCAGTGAAATAGAAAAAAACACCACCAGGAGATTTTTTCTAATGATTTTTTTTCTTTCTCGTCCTCGCTGAGCCGCAACATTTATAAAAATACGCGTGCAAACTTTCCTCGGCTCTCAGGGAGCGGAGATGAATTACGAATTCGAGCGAGAGAGCGGTTTTATCAATAGTCAGCCGTCGCTTGCTGAGTGCCTGACATCTTTCCCCCCTGTCGCTGATTCATTTCAAAGTTCATCAATCAAGAGCTCGACGCTTTCACGCCCGACACTGATTCCTCCTCCCTTTGAGCAGACCATTCCCAGCCTGAATCCGGGCAGCCATCCGCGGCACGGCCGGCCCAGACACAGCCCCGACGGATGCAGCCCGCTGCCCACAGCCTCCCTACCCCCGGAGTACCCCTGGATGCGGGAGAAGAAAGCCTCCAAGAGGAACCACCTGCCGACCTCCACCGCTACCACCATCTCCAATGGACCCGTGTGCTTCTCCCCGAAAGGTGGGTCATTTTGAAACATTTGGCTGTGAAAGTGTTCACTTATCTGTTGCTAAAGCTGGAGCTCAGTGCTGAGGCCTTAAGAAAAAAAAAAAAAGAAGCTAGGGACGTTTTATTTTGATAGATTTATGGTTACTGTTTTGCTGTGATTGTGGATGAAGCAAGGGGGAAAAAAGTTAGAGTAAAGTTTGGTGATGTAAGATGATTTATTTCCCCCTAGCCGTAGCTGAGTTTTGATGTGTGACAGTAATGAAGAGTGATGGAGTGCCGTTGCCGAGGAGGGCAGCTGGAGCATTCATTAGTATCCCACACCAGCCTGGACCTCGCTGCTTTTACACTGCACTGTGTTTGCTTCACGCTCATGCTGGACGTTATTTCATGTGTAAAACAACCTAATGAGTATCTTTACGCTGTAATCATTTTTTGGATAAAGGGTTCAGGCTGCAGGCAATAAGCCTGGGTCATTGGCTCCAGCGGCCATTTTGCTGCATAGTATTATGAGCCACTCTCTGGTGGTTTGAGACAGCCATAACGTCAGATTCACGGGCAGCGGGGTTATGCAACTGTTGTGTCCTGTGTTTTAATCCCACGCTACCGTGCCGCTCATTTTCCAGGCTCGCCTGAGATTGTGGAGAGCGCCGGGGGAGGAGGAGGCTCCCGTCGGCTGAGGACAGCGTACACCAACACACAGCTGCTGGAGCTGGAGAAGGAGTTCCACTTCAACAAGTATCTGTGCCGCCCGAGGAGGGTGGAAATCGCGGCCCTGCTGGATCTGACCGAGAGGCAGGTCAAAGTCTGGTTCCAAAACCGGCGCATGAAGCACAAGCGGCAGACGCAGAGCAAGGAGAACCACAACGTGGAGGGGAAAGGGCCGGGCGCCGAGGACGGCATCCACAGCGACGAGGAGGACGAGGCCCCCCCGTACGAGCGGAGCGGGGCCCTGCTGGAGAGAGATACCTGCTCTTTTCAGAACAACTCTCTCAGCTCCACGCAGCAGCTCCACAATGGCGAGTCGGTGGGCTTTGCTGCTGCGCCGCTGAACAGCAATGACAAAAATCTGAAACATTTTCCCAACCCGTCACCCACTGTTCCGGGCTGCATGTCAACAATGGGCCCAGGCTCGGCATCTGGCCCGGACAATGGCGACAGTCCCCCGGCCCTGGATGTTTCTATACACGATTTTCAACCTTTCTCCTCGGATTCCTGCCTGCAGCTCTCCGACGCAGCCTCGCCGAGCTTGTCAGAGTCTCTGGACAGCCCCGTGGACATTTCTACGGACAGTTTCTATTTTTTCTCGGAGTCCTTAACTACAATCGACCTGCAGCATCTGAACTATTAACTGAAATCAATCACCATAACTTTTCAATTTTGGGACAATAAATATCAGGCTGCGATGGTATTAACTGATGTTATTTGTATATTCGGCACATTTATTCTGTTGATATTTGACTTGACGATTAATACAAGGTAAGGATGAAATTAAATCACTGAAATAGCTCTACTCAAACGTGACTTGTGATTACCATAACAAATCGATCCCTTGGAATGGAAATTATGAGTGTTTGTGAATAATTATACAATATTAGGCCTATGGAACCTGGTCATTTTTATTTTTGTATAGCTTCCAATGTCTTGGATATTTTTGTTAGAATACAATTAACTTGCTACAATCCCTTTCTCCTGGTGTTTTGAGTCGTTTCTTTTGCTTTGACTGTGTATTTTTTATCTTGAATTATTCATGTAGAAAATATGCAAAATAAAAGTAGGGCATAGAAAGATAGAGACCTTATGCAAATTTAACAACAGGTTGGTAATGAATATAAATAGTGCAGCCCGCGTTGAGCTGAGAAGGCACACACACGTTTGAATTTTCCTTTTATTGTAGAATTTCATTTCAACATTGCATACATATCTGTACAGCTTATATATTGTTTGAAATAGTTTATGAATAGAGGAAGTCTGTCTTTTTTATGAAATGAATGCGAAGGCAGCCATTTTTCTGATTTAAAACTTTGGCGATCAAACTTTTTTTTAATGTAAATTAACTTTTACATTTCTGCAAATGAGCAGTTAATTAACAATTATTATACCGCATAGCAACATTTGCTTTGCTGAAATTACTTTAGGTGTTTTTTCCCCTTTCCTTTCCTTTCCTTTTTTTTTTTTTTTTTAGTTACACATTAATGTTAGCACCATTTCATGCTGCCTGCAGAAACCCTAACGCTGATTATTTTTATTTTCACCTTCAAACTTCATACTTTGCAGAGCAAAAGCAAATACGCCTGCTCGAATCTTAGCATGACAGGGGCTCTTAACATTGTGTGCATGTTGCAGGCAAATGCCCGAGCCATGTTTGCCTTCAGGAGCTCATAAATCACTCCGTGGCATGAATGAGACGGACATTAAGGAGACCAATTGTGGCGTAATGTGCACAAATAAAACCCCACTTACATTTTCATACGGGACTCCCCAATTCCTGGGCTAAAAGGGGGCCGAGTCTCTGCATGCGTTTGGTAATAATTCATTTTTATAGCTTGTTTAAACACGGCTCTGGCTCGGCGACAGCGGCAGCATGCAGTAGCTGCCTGTTATGAGGCTGCACACTTCTGCCAGTGTGTTAAAAGTAGCACAAACTCAAAACAGACTACTTCTGGGTTAGATCCTTATTTATCAACCATACATTTACTAAAAATAGCTGTAGAGAGAGGTTCATTACGCAATATCTGGCTTACTTTAGCAAGGGAGTTGGTACGTTTTGGGGGGATTTTTCAGCATTATGGAGCAGTAGAAAGTCTTGGAGGTCAATATGGGGATTATGAATGGTCTTGCTCTATTGTATTGCACTTGAGTTGACTTATGGGAATCAGATATTAGCTCATTCACAGCTTGACTCAATAGGTTATTCCACCACAAGAGCTTTGTGTGTGGGGGGACAGCAAACACAACCACCGGTTGCGACGCCGGCCTGCCCGGATCGATTCAGAAACTCATCTCCACGCGCGAAATTCATAAGACCGAGAGTTCAGCGGCGGTTATCGAATAATCTGGAAGCCATAAGCAGCCCATCGACTGGCTGAACATTAGCCTACTGGTTAACTGGAGTGTGTGTGTGTTTAAGGAGGGGTGTAGCGGGGTAAAAGCGGGGGAGGGGCGGATACTCTACACTCCTACACTCCAGCACCCGGTGACTAACCGCGGGGCCAGTATAACCAAATCATTCCGAGACAGCGCGCCCTTTCTGCGCACACATGTGTTCACACAAAGAGCCAAGAAGGCTCCAAGGCCTGGCGAAGTTTCCACAGGCAGGCAAGCCAATGATCCACTGCGCCCACTCCTTACTGTTGCAGAGGAGGCTGAGGGGAGAGAGGAGGGGTCGAGGGGGTGGTATTGACCCCACTGCGCTTTTTTCACTGGTGGGAATTTCGCATCACAACTTCTCTGTCTTTATTATTACATGAGCTTGAAATGTATGAAAACTTTCAAGTATCAGATTTCAAAAGACGGCCATGTGTATTTTAGTGTGGCTACTCATATTTAATCCAACTTAGATCTAAACCTAAAGGCTGTGGAAGAAGTATTCAGATCCTTTACTTAATGAAAAGCAGCAGTCACACACTGTGCAAACGCTCAACATCAAAGAAGTCATATTTAAAATGTCACTTAAGTGGAAGCAGATAAGTATTAGCAATAAAATCAAAATATTAAAAATTAAAGCATAAAGCAACAGAATACACCCCCCCCACACACACACACACACACAAATCTGTGTTATATACTGCTGTATCACATATGACATCAGATCATTATTACTGATCAAATGCAAGCAGCATTTTCATCATGCAGCTGGTTGAGGTGGTGTTAAATTGTTCATATACTAATAGGTATCATTTCTAAAGTTATCAAATGTTGTCTGTGTAACATCTGAAAAGTAACTATAGCCATCAGATAAATGAAGCAGAGTAAAAGGTACACTATTCCTCTCTGAAATCAAGCGAGGTAGAGGTACACCTGATAGTTGTACATAACCACATAATTACTTTCCACCACCACATCTATCTATCTATCTATCTATCTATCTATCTATCTATCTATCTATCTATCTATCTATCTATCTATCTATCTATCTATCTATCTATCTATCTATCTATGGGAATACTGTCATCATACATTTCTTAACAAACTGTATGGAGCATTTTGGGTGTTGAACCACATACGGCCAACGGGGGCGCTAATCCCTCCATGTGATCCTCTCTTCCTTCCTCCTCCCTCCCCTTTCTTTTCCTTCCTCAGTGACAGGTTGGCCCTGCTCTCTGCTATCGCTATACCGCAGCTCTCCCACGCACACTCTCCCCGCTGCTCTGGCTGCTTTCCCTTTCTTCCCAGCGCAGCTTTCTGTGGCCATTAATTTCTCCAACAGCTTTATTTGATGAACTTAACAGGATAATCAGCCCACACTCGCACCTCGGGCTATATAGGCGCATTAGCTCCACGACGGGCCGCGCATTATCAGATCATTTGATCACTATACATGCATAATGAATACATGTGGGAGTGAAATCAGAGTAGATAGCAGACCCCCATGACCCTGGGAGAGAAAAAATTAATACCACATCATCTTAATGTTTAATATGTTGTCTTGTCGTTACGTCACCTGTGACCTCCTGGCAAGTACTGAAAAGCAGCCAAACATAATGCGACCCTGAATAGGGAACAAAGTTAGATTCAAAAAAGAAAGCCCTCTTAGACTGAACAGGAGTACTTTCTGCTTGTGTCAGGAGTGAAGCCTTCCTCCATCCTTATGTCACACTGTGACAATATTTGCTAAGCAAATCCCTCGCAGTGTTAAAGCGTGAAACACTCCGCATTGGAATGGGACACTGAGAGCCAACCATAGCCTGTGGCGGTGGCACAGACACACTACTCAGCTATCCATCCATCCCGCAGAGAATGACACTATTATTTGTGGGACATCACGGCTGTTATGCTTGAGAGAAGGCAGACACTCACGGAGGGCACACGCACAACCGCGCATGAGCACGAACACAAACATGCACGCACACCTATTCTCCTCTCTATTCCAAAAATACCGTACCTGAGGTCAGAGGGCTGGGTCGTCCTTGTGAAGAGGTTGCAAAGGGTAAACCGTTCATCTCTCCACGGACAGCAGAGTGCACAGCGGGGGCTAGAAGACGATGTGCTTGCCGTTCCCCGCTCTTCAAGCGACCCCGGAGCTGTCCACCGTCGTCTGCCTCCCAGCTCATTGTTTGCTCGGCCAATACATTAGTGGCGACGCGCGTCACCTTGATCGACGAGCGCCTGGAATTTAAATAGCCACTCAAACAACAATCTGTCACCGGCTAAGGGGATAAGGACAAGTACCTCACTGGCTGACCCGGGCCCACGTGACAGCGCCCGTTCATTGATATCGGTCAGTGCGCTCCCCCTTCTTCCACTGATAGGGACAGAGTATAGGTAAAGGTTGGCACGGTCACTCAGGGTACGAGGGGAGAGAGGAAGAGATCAGAGGGTGTCTGGTGAGCGGATGGTCCCTCGGCCCTGGTAAAACGATGCTACAATGAGCAGTTTCTTAGACTACTCTGTGATGAGCGGTGAAGGTGGCTCATGCTCTGTCAGGGCTTTCCACTCGGACCACGGGATTACAACTTTCCAGTCTTGTGCGGTCACTGTCAATAACTGCGGGGCGGATGACCGCTTCATGGCGAGCAGGGGTTCCCCTGACGGCATCCCTCACCAGACGGGGTCATACCAGTCTACTGCGAGCTCGCTGGGTCTCGCCTATGGGGCCCATCCGGCCTGCAGCTCCAGCTATGGACCCCAAACTTTCTGTTCTACATATAACCATTACGCGCTGAACCAGGAAGTAGACTCCACAGCGGGATTCCCCCAGTGCGGCCCGCTGATGTACTCGGGTAATATTTCTACCTCCATGGTCTCTCAGCATCGCCAAGGTTACAGCGCCGCCCCCCTGGGTCAGCTACAGTATGCCCACGCTGCCTACGGCAGCGGACACGAGCAAGCAACGCCCTTTCCTGGGTGCTCAAACCCGCTGTCACCACTGCACGCAGCTCACCTGGAGGCTTGTTGTTCACCTCTGTCTGAGGGTGCGTCTTCTGCACAGACCTTCGACTGGATGAAAGTCAAGAGAAACCCACCAAAAACAGGTGGGTGCTAAGTTGTAGCTGCAGCAAAGTGTAAGCACTCTGTCACTTATAAGTAATATCAACTGAGGTGATGTCAGTGTTTTTCTCTTTTCTGTGTGGGTTGTAAACACACTGACAGCCAAGTTTGGATTTTTACGCATTAAATTTGCTTGGTTGTACCATCAACCATAGTTTGTTATGCTCTTTTAGAGGAAAAGACTGAAGGCTGGGGGACACTCTTATTGTGTGAAGTATTAGAATGTAGTAGCAGTTGTTTTAGTGTTATTGTAAACCTGTGGCCTATGTATTACAGCATGTTAAAAATAGCTGACATGATTTGACTGCTGCGTAAAAGTTGCTTCTCGCTGCGTAAAAGTTGCTCCAGTTGTCTCATAACTCATGCGTGTTGTGAGAAAAGAACATGTTGGATAACTGTTCTGCAAATCCGCGGTGATTTGTTTCTCCGTTTGCAGGCAGGTCCGGGGAGTACGGTTTCGGGGGTCAGCCGAACACGGTCCGGACCAACTTCACCACCAAGCAGCTGACGGAGCTGGAAAAGGAGTTCCACTTCAACAAGTACCTGACCCGTGCACGGCGCGTCGAGATCGCGGCCGCGCTGCAGCTGAATGAGACTCAGGTGAAAATCTGGTTCCAGAACCGAAGGATGAAGCAGAAGAAGAGAGAGAAAGAAGGGTTGCTGCCGGCCAAAGCTGCATCCTCAGACCGGGGAGAGCGGATTCAAGAGAAAATGGACGATGCAGAGTCAGAGAAGTCTGTGTCAGCTCCCTCTACTCCATCTCCCACATCCTCCACGGTGTCTTCCACGGGGGCTGATCCTTACTCCTCCAACTAAAAACCAACTGCCTCTTTACCTCTTTGGGCCATAGGCGGCCTGTATATATCAAAGCTCATACACAGTGTATCAGAGTCAAAGTCCTGGTTGATGGATGACATTTAGGATGAGTTAATGCACTATTTGGGACTTTGGACAATAATGTGGACAATTTCTGAGTCATAGATATGTTTTATATGGTGTATTGTGTTCAGAAGAACGATGACATTGCTGTCCAAACAAACGCAGGCCATGATTTAAAAAAAATGTGTCCACTTTCTTTTGAAATCTGACATCAAACACGCCACGACTATGATGGTGCAAAAGTTATCCAGTATCTTCCTCACACCTGCTCCTGACCTGTGCTGCAGAATGTGCCAATGTAAAGTCACAAAGCTGCACACACAAACAAATACCTCAAATAATGCCAAAGATGCGCGTCATGGCCACGGCCAGGCTGCTTGCACTGGATGTCGTCAATTAGGCATCACACAATCAACGAGACGACCTCTTTATTAATCGTTATAGATTGCATTGTTATCGTACCTCCTTAATCCTTAATCACTGTCACCTCTGTGTTTGAGGCCTGTGTGTTTGTGTGTCGCGACTGTCTGAATGTCTATTGTGTGGGATTTGCATGATGCGTAATGCTTTCATGTATTAACAGCGGGGCGCTGAGTTTTATCAGTTGGGGAACCGGTCGTGTGTGGCCATGTGTGTTCCAGGCTTTTATCTGTTATCTATTTAATCCAGTGGAGCACATACAAAATGTTTTGTCCAGAGAGACGTTTACGGGTCAATCATGTGTATTAAAGTGCGTTTATCTCAAATATTCCTCTGTGTCATTGCTAAGGGGAAGTATTGGGAGAGACAGAATTAGACCTTTCAGACGTTTTTAAAGCAAATCTTCCACCCAAGACCGCCCATCAGACATTCATTTTAAGCTCTACCGACAGGAAAGGAAAGCGCTGTCCATTTTCCCATCATTTGAGAAGCCGCACGTGTCACTTTTACGTAGAGCAGAGTCTCTAAATGTATGCGGCCGTGCGCGCTCCCGTCCCTGGGGTAAAGAGTTATTGGCATTATAAAGGCATGTTTATCCACGGAGGATATGAGAGCGCGGACGTCAGCGTCATTTGTGATGACAACCTTATCGAGCTCTGGCCTCATTGAGGAGACAAAAAAAAGAAGCTCTATTGATTAAAACATCGAGGTTAGGCTATCGACAAGGATGGGGCTCCACTGGCCCTGTCAGCGTTAACTCCTCAGCTCCCCAAGTCACACGGAGGTGTCATCGTCCCCACCTGATGACACGATGAACAGTGAAAACTTGCAGCAGTGCATGTCACACAGTCAGCTCCACAACTTTGACTTACCGACAGATATTATTTTAAGCTTTGCTTTGATTTACGCCCGACTTGTAAATCTGTTCTTGAGGAATATTGAATTTTAAGCGAAAAGCTCTCATACTGTCTTCAAAGTCAATTTAGATTATAAGTGGAATAATATGCACTGGACTAAAAACTTGAAGTGTTGTTTCGTATTATTTCACATTTCAGGTTCAAGGTAGCCTCTATCCTCTGTCCAATTTCCAAACTAAAAAAAAAAAGGGGTTCCTGATTCTTTTGCTGTTTTGATTCCTGGTGTGCAGCCGGCGAGTCCATCTTACCATAAAAGGGCAAACACCGCCAAAAGAGCCATGATTAATGAGCGACGTTCACCTTTACCTTGGATCCACCTGCAGGAGCTGCTCTATTGGAGCTGTGGAGACCTGCTGAGGCTGCAGCGCAGGCTGCTCAGCCTAACTCAGCAACAGCAAGCATGGAAAAAGAGAGTAAGTCATGTAGCCGAACTCTGTTTTATTCATCTCACCTCCAGTATATTCTCTGTCGATACTGTCATGAATTGTTGTTTCTGGTGCTCTTCTACATTCAGGAGAGAGGATGTTCTGTGTGAAACGTGTGACAAGGCTGGTTTGGTAACTGCAGACGCCCTCATTTTGTTGTAAGAGGGGTTGTTTCGGTATAAATAGTGAATTATGTACACAGAGTTTTCGCTCAAGGCCCGTCTGTGTTAGTCAGGCCAACCTGAATGAGTCTGAGCAGGAAGAAAAAGAAAAGAAAAGAAAAGAAAGATTTATGTGCTCTATCTGTCTTACAAAGTATTTTGTTTTAACAAAACAATTACTCTATCCTTGATTTTCAGCAAGTGGTCGGTAATAATATCAATGAATGTTTATGTAATATCTATTTTTATTATTCTAATAGCAGATTGTTGGGAATTGCTAAGGCAAAAAGAAAAGTAGTTGGATGCCGTGCCCTTTTCTATCAGTATTTCTGCTTTTTGCTTAAACACACTTTAAATGATTATATGACAGGGCTACTGAGAAAGATTAGACCGATGAAAGTACGTGGATTAGATTTACATGCTGTACCCAAATTTAATTCTTTTGAATTGTAATGGTCTCACATTATTTTGATCAAAGGAATACACATTTTAAAATGCTTAAATTAGGCTGTTAAAAGTCAGATATATGGCCTAACTAAAAAAAAAAACATGTTATATTTTTAACAATTTATTTTACGGCGAGAACTCGTAAAAATGTTTTGGAAAAATTAGTTCTCATCAAAACTCACCAGAATATTACAGACTTTATATTTCTGGCTTTGTAAAATATTAATTTCACTGCCTGATCTGCAAATGTAAAAGTTTTAAAAAGTAATTCTGATTTTGTTTACGAGCCTCGATAAAATATTAATCAGCAGCCTAATTTATTTCACATTTTCACAGTGACTCTCAATCTGCACATCTGGCGTTTACCTGTTTTTGCTCCCAATTCCAAATTCACATCTGTGCAACAGGGACTGACAACACTTTGGCACACAGTTGCTCATTTGGCCCCAGTTTCCAATTGAATTAATTTTTTTTCGAGTAGGGGTCCAAATCTGACAAGATTTTCCACGTTGAATTAATTTAAATGCAGATTAAAAATGAAGTTCTATTAGAGAATAAAACGAAGAGGAAGAGCTATTTTTTGTTTCACATTTTAATCAGTTATTAGCTCATTTAGATCAAACAATTACACGTAAAATTAAAGCCCGTCACTTTGTTCCTGGAGACCCCCATAAACCGACCTCTTATGGGAAGTTTAAGATGGACGGTTCTCCCTCCAGGCCCCTGCGCGCTATGCAGGGGCCACAAAGAGAGCATTAGAAACGCAGCTGATCTTCAAAAGAGACCCTGGGGTCAATCCTCGGTCACAGTTTGAGTTTGTTGTCCCAGCACCACCCACATAAACAACAGTTTACAGACCACACCAGGCAAACAAGCAGCTCAACAATGCAGTCACAGTCCAGCTCCGACGGCCTGTTTGACCAAAACACATCCAGAGTCTTTGCTAAATGCTAAGAAGGACCTCAACAGGACGTTTTCAGTGGCCCGACCGCCAGAATCTGCCTGATGGTTCCCATTAGGGCCTTCAGATAAACACATGGACGATGACAGATGTTTGACGAAAACCATTAAGGCTTTGTGAAGGAGGAGAAGATGTTTAAAGCGTCTGACTTTAAGGGGGTGACACAGAAATTCGATGCAGAAGTCATTTGCGTGTCCTTGATGCGGCTTAATATGGACGTGCGCCCTGTGCCAACCAGACATTTGGGCCATGGAAATGATCGGAACACAACATGTGAAAAATGACTGTGACTTTGACAGTCAGATTAAATTATTGTGCTCTTAAAACAGCTACGGAAAGAATTTTTAGGCTAGTCCTTTGACAAACAGGCGAACAGTGAATCTCTAATTTAAAGTTATTAACGTGGATGATAATTTTAAAACATGTTGGGAAAATAAAGACTGAAAATTCTGATTCAGAAACTTCAAATACTAACCTAAAATACCAATGATGCAAGTAGGTTATACTTCATACAACAATCAAATGGAGATTCGAGATGAAACAGGAATATAGTTTAAAATAATATTTAACAAAGGTGATTTCCAGCATACAATTACAAGAATAAGTCTCATTTACAAACATGCATTTTTAAATATCAGCATGTGAATAGTAAAAAACTGTTTTGGTTAAAAAAAAAAGGGATGATTTTTGAATTTATGATGTTTTTGCTATGATTTTGAATTCTTTATGTTCTTCTGCATTTTTTGTGCAAATGTGAGGTCATGGAAGTATTTAAAAATATATAACATCAATTACTAAGGAATGAGACTCTCCAAAATTTCAAAGCACATTTATTACACATCAGATCCTCCAGGCCTATATTTTCTCATGTTTACATTTTTCTTGTCCACATTTGTAGTTTTGATGGGCTTCTCTCACAGCGCTAAATTATTCAAGATATCGATAATGTCTTAATTATAATGGAGTATTTATATTTTGGAGGATGCCAGGGACAATTTCACCTCCCAAACTATTTTATCTGAGCCTGAATCCTTGCTGTGAAGGACTCTGTCTTCACAGGGTGCTGCAATAGTTGACTGCGGCTAAAAAACAAAGACTCTGCTTTACTGACATAAAACACTCTTTTTCTGCAGCAGCAAACAGTGGACAGACACAGATGCAGAGCTGACAACAAGACTCATAGGCCTTCACCTGAGAGTGGACAGGTATTTACTGCAAAACCACACACACACACGCACGCACGCACACACACACACACACACACACGCACACACACAGAAATCCAATCACAAAATAGTTTTACTTGTTCATGAACAAATGCAAATACAGGTGCTCGAGGATATGAAGATCAGGGACAGGTTTACGCATGCACGCATAGCCGGCAAGACACACACACACACACTCACACTCACACACACACACACACACACACACACACACACACACACACACAGAGCAGAGAGTGAGACAGAGAAAATACGTTTAAAAAAATGTTAGCGTCGAACTGATGCCTCTCCCTCACAATTCTCACCTTGTTGATTTCATTTTCTCATTTTTCTTAGAGGCTTAAATGTATTAGTGTGTGTGTGTGTGTGTGTGTGTGTGTGTGTGTGTGTGTGTGTGCGCGTGCACCAAAAGACATTGAAGAGGACCATAAAGTCCTCAGAGTATTACCTAAAAAGAGAAGGAAGCAAATGAGAACTCTTCTGTAAAAGAAATAAATCCAGAGGCCCGGGTCGTTGTGCCACCTATGGAAAATACCCATTTGGCACTGCCATCAAACCTCATTGACCAAAGCTTTTGAGGTTCAGCATCATTTCTCCATTATAATAGAGAAATCCTCTGTGTCCTAAACATTATGCAAGTGAGAGGTTCAGGGATGTGATCACAATATACTCAGTGAGTCCTGGAGGCCTCTGCAGTGACACCTGCACTGATCAGACTGTGCTCTTACACATATGATGTCTTTGTGGTCAGCAATGGTCCTCTCAGACACTTTCTGCTCAGACAGAAAGTGCTGGAAGCCCGGAGAGACAGAGAGAGTCAGACAGACAGAAGTCACTCATCAGGGTAGTCGAGGTATTGGCACGTCTGTGCTCATTGACCACTCCCCTGTTGTGATTGGCAGCCAAAATGAATTCCTCCATCGACAGATGTGCATCTCCATGTGCGATAAGGGGAAGGAGCCGATAGAGGGATTGACAGTATGATGGAGGAAGAGAAGGAGGGGAAAGAGAGGAGAGATGACATCATGTGGTTAGTGGCTGTTTGTCGTGCATATGCGTGTGATCAAACAGTGAGTGAAGCAGTAAAGAGTGTGGTGGTGTTTAGTGCGAGGAAAGGCAGAGATTAGGTGGTAGGTTAGAGGCTGACTTTACATCCACAGCAGAACTCACCTCAAAGAGCTGTCTGCAGGTTTCTTTGAGCTCCGTTTGTCTGCTGAAGCAGTCCCACTTGGCCAAATGGAGTGACACAAAGACATGTGCACAGACGAGAGCAGTCAGGGCGCCTTAGCAGGTCTGAGGCCCAGAGGAGGAGAGAGGACTGGGAGAAGGGCAGCGGTCTATCCATCACACATGTCCTGACCTCAGCTTGACCCCAGCGTAGCAGCCAATGAGGCGCCCACACAACCTAAAGAAAGCCCCCCACCACACACATACACACACACACACACAGACACAGACACCCACACATGCACTTTTCTGCCCTCGCACACATGCATGCACGTACGCACGTATGTACGCATGCGCACACACACAAGAGATCGGATGACACTGAGAGGAGTCTGGTTGTGCTTTGTTGGCCATTGTTGCCTCCCAGAATGCTTTGCTTTTTACATGACTAATGTGAGTACCAACACCTGACAGACAGGCTGTTCATCCCGTCTCTCTCTCTCTCTCTCTCTCTCTCTCTCTCTCTCACACACACACACACACACACACACACACACACACACACACACACACACACACACACACACACACACACACACTAGGTTTTCATCACTTTTGGGGACATTCCATAGACTTGCATTCATTTCCTGGAGACTTACCTTAACCATAACCATGACCACTACTTGAAATGTCACACCCTAACCCTTGTGTGTGTGTAATGTCACAAATCACACTCATGTAGGCCGGGCTCTTTAAAACTGGATTTTAAATGAGCACAGAGAAAATTTCCACTTTCAGCAAATGAATGTGAAAACTAGAGTCAAGCTCTGCACATGCATCATTCTGCAGAGTGAAGGTCAAACATTCAACTGTAGGAACAAGAAGAAAAACATGTTTTTGATTGGAGGGGGACTTTAACATTAAGCAGAAAGGAGGATAATTAGATAAAGAGAAGAGGAAAAGTTGCAGACAGATTTTTGGGCTTTTGAGTCTGTGCTATTTGGATTGTAGAACAAAACGGTCACAACTCAATACTGAAATTGTTCAAAAGTGAAGTACTTCTATGTTTGATCCATGTTTTATTTACATGTGGGCTCTTTCAAGGCTTTTTTTTTTTTTAAAAAAAGCACAAGGTGTGTTTTCCAATTCCAGTTCAGTTTTCCATCAGTATATCTGGGCACAATTCAACTTTAAAATAAATGTCCATACAAATAAGACCCTTATAACACCATTTACAAATAAATGTCTACATTCTACTATTAATTGCAAATACATGGTTCTGAGCAGATGCATCACAACAATATGAGGGCAATTTATCTGCAAATTCAGATGATTTAATGTCTTACCAGATATCAAAAATAATTTCATTTTATACTTACAGCAGTTAATCTATACAATCTCCTCTTTGACAGCTGAATATAATTTTAGGACAATCAACGTAAGCTCTTCTGCATAGTAATGGCTGACATCACCTGCCGTGTACCATATATCACAGTGATTGGCAAGTCACTTAAAAAATATAAGTTATTACATATTTCTCATTGAAAACTTAATTACTCATTACACAACATCAAAAATGATTAGTTACATTATTTAATACATTACTTTTGTAATGCTCAGCAGCACACCTCCATCAAAGGCCCCTTTACGTAACTTCTTAGTCATGTCACATACTGTATTCTGCATTTAACAGGTGTAGAGACAGAAAACTAGACATGGTAGTTTTACAAGCAGACAGGCAAATGTTAGGAGGTTTTCACTGGCCAGCAATTGCCAACTTTATCTTATCTTGGTGAGGTGTCATCCTCAAATGAAGACTAACCAACAGAATGCATGTTAAGTAATTGGTGGCTATGTGACTGAAAATTTATATCCTGGTATTTTGTTTGTTTGTGATGGTCCGACATCACAGAATCACAAAAATAAAAGGGATACTCCATTCCAAACATGCTTCTACCTCTTTTAATCCTATTAACAATGAAAGGCAACACATCTTATGAAGAAGAAATTATATAAAAAAAGGATGGATGTGTTTATTGGCTCCAAATAGGGATGAAAATTAAGTATAAGCCTACGTGTGTTCTGGAAGGAGTAACCTGCCTCACGATGTCGGTTAATTAATGTAATGTGATTCATTCTCAGTTAGACAAGGGGGAGCGTTAGGCATCCCAACAGCATTTATTCGGCCAAAGCAGCACAGCAGAGGGAGATTTCCTGTAACAACAAAACCAGCTGAGCTTGTGTTGCAGCATGAAGTGTGAAGATAACGTTAGCTCTAGCTGTGCCAGATGACACAAAAAGTTGCATGAAAAAACATGTTCCTGCATCCAACCAACTACTCCGATTACTTAAGTGCCTACAAATGAGGTTTAACGTTCACACAGATTCTCTTGACTGACCCTGAGTATCAAACACAGCAATATTGATCCAGCATGTGGGTACACAGTAGGTGCTGCTAACCACATTAGCCGCAGAACGTGCTAATGCCAAATGCAACAGGCTAACCAGCAAAATAAACAGTAAAGGAACATAAAAAAGTCAAAACTCAATCAATCCATCCTTGAGCTTCATCCTGCTTTGTATTGGCACTCAAAGCCTGTCTTAAGTAAAATGATTACTGCACGCATACACAAGTTTCCCAGATTGTTGGGGACATTTCCATCAAGTTAATCCACTGGGTCTGCACTTCTTTGGATGGTGGGAGTAGATAATAACTTTGGTTGTTGATTCTTGCAGCCAACAATAAAGAAACTGGCATGGTTGTTTGTATGTTACCTTCACATCTTCATGTTGGCAGAAGTTGACACTGCTGAGGTGGACACAACCAGTGTACCAGTTATGAAGTGAAGTCAGAAACTGAATTATTGGGTATCATAATCCAGAGATGTCTTTTTTTGCCTTCATCTGCAAATAAAAGAAAACAATGTGCAACTTTGTAATCATGAATAATCACAACTATCTAAAAAATAACTCATAAAAACACATCTGTTCCTTGTCAAACCAAGACAAAGAGAAGGCAGGCCCTTCGCACTGTATATACTGTGGTTTTACATGCACAGTTGTGGTTTCTGTTATGCATGTTGTAATTTTCTTACTGAACCAAAGATGCAAGACTAACTCAAAGCAAAAACATAAGCCCAAACCTTGAACTGCATAGCAAGCAACAAACATCCTTTCCTGAGTGCTTGTCAATAAGCGAGTACAGCCTGAGCCAAGTCTTTGATAACAAGGACCTGAGCCTTTGGTCTCAAGAATAACTAGACAAGTGAAGTAGCATGTGTTAAAATGGACTCAAGGAGATAATTGCTAACATATCACTGAGCGAAACGCACAACTACAGTCACTGCTTTCACACACACACACACACACACACACACACACACACACACACACACACACACACACACACACACACACACACACACACGCACGCACGCATACGCACGCACACACACAACTCCAGGGCAGAAGAGAGGTGTCAGCACCTCAGATTAAACATCTCCATGTCAGGGAGAGTTTGGAGATGTGTGAGCGCCGTGCTCTGCCCGGGGCGATGTGCAGCAATGGTCGGAACGTTTGAGCCTACCTGACACCGTTTTACCTGAAAACCACCTGTCAGACTTCCCCACAGGAAAAGAAATGGTGCTCACGTGCGTTGTGACAGTAGACCATTGGAAACACAATATGGGAGGGATTAGGGAGCAATTTGTGTGCTAACTGACACAAAATGGAGCTTTCAACTTCTTTGATGGTTGCTGACAAGCGCCATTAGACCAGGTCACACCAAGAAATGTTGAGAAATTCCAGCAAAATTTGATACACTTGTTATACTTGTCTAAGTGTTTTGACTGATATGTGAGAGCATTTATGATATTAATAGGAGTAATTGAAATGAACATATTTCAACCACTTTGATCCATTCGATGAGGGCTGCCATTCAGAAGCAATGTCAAGTTTATTGGTCCCAAATACTCGAGTGCTTCAGCGCAGTTTAGTTTTTCGATTCCAGAAATTACACACACACACACAGCTGTAAAGCCAGCATGGATGTAAAAACAGGCGGTGTTAATACAGCAGCTTGTTATTGTAAAGAATGAAGGAGATGTTTCAGTGACAGATGTACGGTTTAGTGTAACTCTAAGCCTCTCGTTTGTACACGCCTTGAGGCGCATCACACTGTGGGAGTCTGAGAAACAGAGTGAAACTATGCAATGATAGGCTGCCTGTCCCCTTTAGGCAAAGAGCTGTCTAGAGTTGAATCTCCAGCACTAGTAACAGTAAGCTTAGCAAGACAAATTGATTCTGAAAAAATCTTTGAGATACTGTATGTTTAAACACGCTAGTTAAAAGCGTCTTATCATTTTGTTGGAGTTGAGATGCTGACAGAGCAGCAGTGGGCATCACAACACATCATCCTATGAAAACCAAGATGTTGTGAATGTGCAAGGCTTCCTAATTTTTGTGTTTGTTTTGTATTACAGTCATGCCTCTGCACTGTTATACCCTGAGAGGCGACCACGGCCTCCTTGCAGTCCCCCTTGCAATATGTTGAGCTCTCACATTTATGATACCCTATGAATTAAAGTGGTGTTTGGTGCAAAATGGGCTATAAACGTTCCATTTTGCAATTACGGTATTCATTAAAAACAATAAGTAAACAAACAAAGATGCACAGAGTCAAGACAGGCAGAGATGGAAGCTGGGATGCTCCCAGCAGCATCCCTCCAGAGGACGAGACAGACAAGCTAATCTTCAGCAGCGACTTCTCAGACATCTCAGAGTGGAACCTTGATGGAGGTCATGAGCCAGACAGCTTGGCTCCCTCCATCTCAGGCTCTCCTCCTAGTTCTCCCGTCTCCCCATTGAGAGACCTGGAATCTGATTACGAGGGCACTGCAGGAATAGGAGAAACGTCTCCCGCCTAGGTCTAGGTGCAAGCCTTTCACCAAGGTCCACGAAGATATGGAAAAAGGGTTTCTCTCCATCCCAATGTTAGGGCAGAGCCTAGCAACCACCCTTCTCCTTCAGGCAACTTCCAGCAGCAAGCACAAGCCATCGCTGCTGACTCTTCTGGATTAAGTTTACACCCGTCTCTCTGACCAATCACACCAGTGTTCAGTCAGATTATTGCAGCTCCTTCCACAGAGCTACCACCAGGTGAGGTGAGCTGTGTAAGCTTGTCCAGGCTTGGTGCCTTCATCCAGGATTATGGCATGGCAGACAATGATGCAGAGAAATATTTGGCTTTACAAATCTCATCTTCTCCCTGTAATCAGATTGGAGCTGCTGGGTGCTCCGAAGTGCCACAGCTCAACTGCGTGAAGCAGTCAAGGAAGCAGAGAGGGTGTGGAGGCACATCTTATGGGGAACAGCTGCACCTCAGCCTCATCAGAAGTGCAGAGATGCTCACTCCAGGATCAAGTGCCCTGCAATTGCTGCTGGAGCTGTGCCTCAGCACACAGCTGCAGGCTCCGGCATGCATCTAGCCCAACCCACCCGCTGAACCTCCTCGTACACATCAGTGTCAATGGCAATGACTGGCCACTGGCCATTTATGCTCTCACTGATTATTTTATGGCTTCTTTGGCACAGACTCATGCCCACTGCTGCACACACAGAACACAGTGCAGCAGGTTCAAGTCGGTCACCTCCTCACATTTTCATTAGCAGTAAATCAACACTTAAAACGTCCATTACTGACCATAAAGAACTGTCACTATTCTCCAATTCATCAGACTGAGCTTTCTCAGCAATGCCTTTTTCACACTCAGAGTTTGAACACACGGGCTGAAAACTGACACTGTCGTGTGCTTCCGATTGCTGTTGGCTCTTCAAGATGGCCTGCTCGTGGACAGTGATGAACGAGCACTCATTTCACAAAGTGGAGGAGAAGGGTATGAGCTGGCTGCAAACCATGTCAGCTGACACTCCACAGATGTGCACACACACCCACTTGCAGAGCGCTGTTCAGAGTGGCAAAGCCTGGTACTCATGGCAACATGGATGCCAAGGCTAATTTCAAGAGGCTACATGCTCCAGTTCACCAGTGCCCCCCTGCCCCTTCCCAGTTTCCCGGTGTGTTGGAAACAATCTTGTCATCTCGGACAAAGATAACAGCCCTGACAGCAAAGTGGTGGAACTTCCAGGGAAGAAAGTGATCTCCTGAGTCCCCCTAGGAGAGGAAAATGAGGGGGTTCGTTCCCCTTACTAAGAAAACAGGCAGGAAGAGACCGAAGTCTCTGTTCAACAGGAACATTATGAAGTGGCCTTTCCACATGCTGACAATCAGACACGGAAAGCATACATCCTGGCAATTTGTTCACTTCCATCAACCTGAGAGATGCATATTTCCACATTACTCATTCCGAGGCACAGAAAATTCCTGCATGTCTCCTTCCAAGGAGTACAATAGCAGTGCAACAGGCTACCATTCAGCTACTCAAGCTCTCTGTATGTTCTCCAAGTGTATGGAAATGGAACTGGAGCCATTACACAGGAAAGGGATCAGGGTTTTGTTCTACTTAGATGACCTAATCCTTATGGCCCCTTCCCAGGAGAAAGCTGCACCCCACACAGTGGAAGTTGTACAGCATCTGCAAACACTTGGTTTTGCCATAAACTTGCAAAAGAATTATCTGCTCCCCGCCAAGTCATTAATTTACCTGGGTGTGGAAATTAACTGCACCACCAGAGCAAGCCAGATGCACTAAACTCTCTGCTGTCATGTCTCGCTTTCCACAGGGTGATGACGGCGTTGTCAGGGATGCGTCTGCTAGGTATGATATCCAGCCACATGGTTGTTCCTTTGCGACTCCGAAGGTGAAATCCAGAGAGAAATCCAGAGGTAGCTTGGTCATCTGTCCTTCCACCTAGTTAAGGTAAATGCTGACATCCCCCTCTCACTGCTGCCAGACCTAGCACACTGGAAGCCCCCATTGTTCTATGGATGGAGGTTCCCCATGGGAGAGCAACATAACATATATCACTGTGCACATGGTGCATCTCTCTTGGGCTGGGGCTGGGGGGCGGGGGGTTAAATGGGGTATGGTGGGAAAATTTGAGAATCTTCGATCATACCACATAAACTTTCTGGAGGTGTCCACAGTACTGAAAGTGCCAAAACACTTTGCTCTGCTGCTGACAAACAGACATGGCTGTTGGAACTAGCCTAGAGCCTCCTGCTGCGGTCACATAACTAATATTCATCTATGACAGAGGAAGGCGTATTGTATGTAAGAGCATTAATCTGATGACTGAGGTAATGCCTGCACAAAATGTCTCTCACTTACATAGCAGCCTTATATGTCACCACTGGAACTGAGGCTAGTTCTCACTTTGTGCTTAAGGGTACTGACCCACACTCACTTTCACAGGGTAGTTTTCTGTACTAGACAATGTTTTTTGTTGACACCGTGTCAGGCGAGTGTCAGATCCTATGTCACTGTACGGGAATGCACTATATTGAACGTTTATTTCCAGTGTTTTTTTTTTTTTTAAGTTCATTGCCCACGTGAAATATGAACATGTACCATTTTTATTTCATCCTATCAACAAGAAGTCAGAATTCAACATAATTTGTGACTTTTTTATACTAAAATTGAACAAATGAATATTACAGAAGAGAGGAGCTGCTCTGCCCTACAGATATAAACATATTGAATTGATTCAGACTAAGTTTAATATAGCTTCAAAGCACTGGTATGGATGTAAAGATAAGATTGTCAGACTCTGGTACTGGAGAAAAATTGAGATACTCCCCACAAACCAAGTGAAACAGACTGAATAGTAAAGCAGACATATGTGATATAGCCTATTTTGTGTCCATTCTGTAAAGGTATTTGGTGTGTGTGTGTGTGTGTGTGAGTGTGTGTTAAAGCCAGCTGACCTCTCTAATGCCACACGCTCACCTGCAGACAGCTGGACAGTCACCCTCGTCAACACCTCCCCCCTCTTACTCCCCCTCACTCGTTATCATTTGAGCTCCGCAGAGACTCTTCTAATGACAGCGCTTGTCTATAACCTCGTCGTCACGGCTTGTGTACGTGTGTGTGTTACGCTTTCTGTGTGTGTGTGTTTGTGCACTCGTATGGGTGCATGTTTGCCCTGTAATGACAGCGGCTGTCTATAACAGCTCGTCCTGGCAGGGATCATTCGGTCCGCCCTCTCTCCCACGTCCGCTGTCCGGTGTCACCCGTGTCCGGGTGGACGATGATGTGATCTTTAGTCCCCTCTGCGATCTATAGACTGGCATTTGGCTCAGGGAGCGTCCCCCGGCCTTGACATGCATGCTAAAGCTTGCCGCTGTTCTGCCGATATCCCCTGTGTCTGCCTTACCTCCCCCAACAGAAAGTTAACGCCAGCCAGCGCAATATTCCGACAGGCTGTATTAGATACTCGAGTGGCAGTTAGCCACTGAAGTTGGGGCCCCTGAAGGGAAAAGTATAGACAGTTTGTGTGTATGCATGAATGTCTGATGCAGTGTGTCTTCTGTTGTTGCACAGTAGCAGTTGCATGTGCAGAATTCAGTTTCATTATGCATAACATTAAAGAGCCATTTCATTTTGATTAGATGCTAAATGTTTCAGCAGCTAATTGGAAAAGCTAACGTGGGTGCGTCATTGACTGAGGTGAGGGGTTAAAGGGTATATTGTCAAGGATACCTGCGGCATGCGGTTAGATTTTTAGGAAAAATCTACAGATTTCTCACATTGATAGCACCACCACAGCACTAACTGGATGTGCTGCATGGGATCATGCCATATCATGCCTTAAAATACCCACAGTAATTGTGTTTGAATGCTTTATTTACTTTGTGATAGTTACTCAGTAGATAGGCCTATGAGGCCATTCTGTGCGGTCGGCATGTTTACATTGTGTGATTAACTGGTAGAGAGAGGGAATAATAGCATTCAGCTGGGTTTGCAGTGGAGATATCTTTGCTAAATGTGTGTTACTGAAGAGATAAAGATAGCTGAGCCTTTTTTCATCTTGCTCCATGTTGTCTTCACTCTCACCAATCTCTACACGCATCAGAAACTCGTAGGAGAAAACCCTGACAACCTGGAGACTCTTCAGTCCCCACTTTGTATCTCCATAGCTGCCCATACCCTTATGTACACATAAATGATCACTATAGACAAGAGATTTTAGAGATTATCACTTAAAAGTAGTTAAAATGTGCATCACAGAGTTTCCTTTTAGTTCATATGTGTTTGACCATAGAAAGTCTATCTCTTATTAGCTTGTTATATTGACATCTGGTCTTTTTATGCGTCCGTGTTTTCTGTCTCTAATGTAGGCTTATATGCTCTTTGGTGTGCTATTCGGTGTGTGTGTTCTGACTGGTGTGTGTGGTCCTGAGGGACTGGCCGTGTCGACTCCTGCATTGATGCCATCACACTCTCATCTGCATACCTGACAGCACAGACCTTATTCCATCTTGCAGCCCCCTTTCCTCTCGCTCTCTCTCTCTCTCTCTCTGTCTGTGTAATTCTGCCAGTCCCATCTTTTGCTGTCATTTCTCCTCATTCCCCGCGACTTTTCTCTTTTCTTTATTCACCTTTCTTCATTGTCTTGTCTTAGTCACACTCTCTCTTAGTGTTTGCTTTCTCACCTCCTTTCTATTTTTCTCTCTGGGTCAATACCATGTGAGGTGGGGATTCAGTGGTTGCAGTTTCTAGATAAACACCCTGTTAGCAGGATTATCCCTGTTGTCCTAACAATGTAAACCCGGGATTAGGCCTGACTCTCCAGGGATATTTGTGTGTGTGCATGTGTGCGTGTATGTGCTTTGTCCTAACTGTGTTAGCTCGCCATCTGAAAAGGCGTCCTTTCAAAGAGTGTAAGGTCCCATTAGCTCACTGCACATGGAATACGCCAGTGGAGGCAGTGCAGTTTTTTTTCTAATATTAACCTCTTCTTGCCATAGCTGCATGCACTGTTAGAAGAATTTAAGGTAGCCTGTATCCTAGATTTGTTTTTGTTTTGAAAACAAACAACGTTATGCTAACATTAAGTGCTTCTCGCTAAAATCCATTGTGTGTGTCTCACAAATGGGTCGAGTGCATTCACTTCCTCGTTATTCAAAGCCAATCGCAAAACAAATTTTTTTAATCGTGCGTTGTTTACATTTGTGTTCACTAACATGCTAGCAGTTACCAACTCTTGAAAAAGACAGCGCTACAAGTATATTGCTGTCAATGACTTCACAGGGTGCCAATAAAAATACACAACAGGCAGTGCTGGTGTGGGGGGGGGCACGTTGTTTTATACACCAGTAAGATGATGAAATCTGATCCAGGAAGGCTGATTTGAATAATATATCTATGTGTTCAAAAGCTTATCATACCACAAAAAATGATATTGGGAGGGAAGGATTTCACATCTTTGACAAGTTATTACGGTGACCGTCATCTTCCACTGCAATGACTGCCCACTCAGCTACCACAACCATCTGAATCGGGGTCCCTGCTGTATCAACACAGTGGCTTAATTGGCATGAATGTGGGGCTGTCTTCTTTCATGCATTGCTCATGTCTGTGTGAACACGGCCTGAAGCTTCCCTCACATGAAATCGTGTTATGGGGATTTTATCAGATAAATGTCAAATATATCTGTTTTTGTTGAATATGTTACTAGGAAGTTTCTTTTCTTTTGTGTTGATTTTGAAGATCAGAATCAAACTGAACAACAGAAACAAACCGACGAATCAGCCAAGCATCGTTCTAGGAGCTCTTGGTAACGAGACTGCTGGGGAAGGGGTGGAGTGCAACGAGCTGAAAAGATGTTGAGGCGGGGAAGCGACTAAGGGGGTGGTTGAAAAGGCGGGGCATGGGCTGTGGTGGCAATGAGGAGGTGAGAGGGCAAAGGTCATCCCCCCTAGTGATATCTCCTGAGCCACAGAGGCAGTCACGACCCGGTCAGCGGAGGTTCAGGTGTCAGAGAGAGACGACTGACTGACGAGACCAAGCGGGACCTCTCCTGCGCTCCGTCCCGGTTGGACCTTTCATCCTTCCTTCCCTCCCTCTCCCCGTCACTCCTCCATGACCCATTCCTCTCTTCCTTCAACCGCTACCTTCTTCGCTCTCTTCACTCTCTGTCTACCCACAGAACCCCGACCCTGTCATCCTCTCAGCCTTCCCTCCTTCCTTCCCCCCCCACTCACCTTCTTTTTCACCCCTTAAGCTAAACATTACCACAGGGTTTCACTCAGCAGGCCAGGCTGACTGAGGCAGCTGGGGCTGCATGTCTTCAGTCCACCATCATGTGCTCACACTCACACAGAAATATACACACACACATGCTGCACATATATGCACACAGGTTGTTGGCATGTACATATACAGAGATGCCAATCCTACAGGAACATTTGGACTATTTGAGTATGAAAGGATTTTCCAATTTTATTTTTATACTTGTTGCTATCATGCGGATGCCACAAGACAAAGACATCTATGTGAGGCAAAAAAAAATATGACCCTGAATATGAAAGAGCATTTCCAATACAATGGCCTGCTCTGTTGCTGAGCCTCTCTGTTGTTTCAAGTTCCAGCACTAAAACTAATTTGTTTTCAGCTCTTTCTCCTCCACCACCTCCTTCTTTAGGAAGGGGACAGTTCAAACCTGTGTTAGGCTCAAGTTCTGTGGTCCCTTGTCACAATGTTGTAAGGCGATCGAATGAGACTTTATGTTATTTTAGTTTGAACATTAAGTTTTGAAAGACAGTAATTAGTATCCAATGAACAATTGTTGAGTCACTGCTATTGATTCCATTAACCTCCACAGACTTATTATGGTAATTCTGTGCTGTAGGACACTAAAAATGTTATTTATTGCAGCTTTAACACATATATACTCATTTCCATCTTTTGATGCATGCATTAAATCAATATAATACACCTATTATTGTGGGTGAATTGCATTGTAGACCTGATACCTACCATTAAATTGGGAGCAACTAAGCTGCTATTTCATCATCAATGACTATTTCCTAATTACAGAACACTGTATTACCAAGAATTAAAACTACATATCAGAGAAATGTTCACATGTCAACATACTTTTAGAATATGACATGCAATGTCATAATAGGGGATACTCACGTTATTGACTCCTGACTTGGTCGCCACCCAGAGTCGGTAGATTAACTACAGCTGACTGCAGGTTACAATGAAGGTTTCATCTCAGCAACCACTGAACAAAGAACAAAATGTTACTATAAATTATTGAGATAGTGACTTAAAAAATCTTAAGAGATCACTTGCGGCAAAACGGTACAACCTTCACCTCTTGATGAACCACAAAACCAACAAAAACCTAGTGCAAACTGTTAAATGCATTTCCTCTGAAGCATAGATTTCTTTCATTAGTGATAGATTTGTCATATATTTCGTCATCATATTGCCACAAGTCACAACCTGGTTTCTAACCTGGAAACCAGTTGAGAAATTTCACTGCAGATATTTTCCTGCTTCCTCACAGTCTTCACACACCCCATTCTGGTCCCAAAACTACAGTGCAACAGACCACACTCTGCAAGCCTATTACCCAACAAGAGCATCATAGTGGATTATTCTGCAAAACCCAGGAAGTCTTGACTTTCTTCAATATCTTACTATGGCAGATAAACTATACTACATATACTATGTCATATAATACATGGTCAAGGTTAGGAAAATATTGTGGTTATGGTTTTTAACACAAAAAAAGAAAAAAAAAAACTAATCATAGTTACGTGATGGGACATGATCTCCAATCTCCTACATGAAAGTCAGATTTCTTAAATGCCCATCATCCACCTGATTTCCACACCCTTACCCTCCGTCTTGCTACATAAAGGACACTACCTCTCTTGCACTTGTACTTAAAGTTAGCACTAGACAGAAATGGATCTTAGGACCTATTTCCTGAGCATATGCATGCATACATATACATTGAAACCATCTACTTTGCATTACTGTGGCTGCTCGTGTCTAAGATCCCTTTGAGGCAGTCTGTGTGAATTTCATTTGCTGAATACAACCATTAGCTAATGACATGTGATGAACCCGCAGGTCTATCAGAAGCTCAAATAGTTTAACACTTTTGATGGACTAGTATGCAAAAGTTTGACACACTGCACATAGTCAATTGTGTAATTCAGCAAGTCTCGAGTCTCATTCGAAATGCATTAAATATTGTCACTTTTATATAGGGCTTATGATAATGGGGCCTCAAAGTACAGTACAATGTTTTTATTTAAGTATCATTTTCTCCTTCAGCTGTCTTACTGCGTGTAGAATTGGAATTTCTTATATTCATAACCATTTCACGTCTACAGAACGGACCTCACCCTGAAGGTATGGATGAGCTTCTCATCACTCTCTCACTGTCTCATCATCGTGTTGACTGGCTTGCATGCCTGAGGACACGAGACAGTCAGACATAGGCACTGGCAGGTATGCACACACAGACATACACTTTTGGCAGGTGCAGACTGCACGAAGGGCTGCCAGTCGTTTCTTCTGTGTTGCTTTTCATTAACTTGTCTAATACAATCAAAGACTGTCAGCAAGAGTGACAGAAGGAGAAAGAAAGGGAAGGAGGAGAGAGAGATTGCCTCTTTCTTTTCACAGATATGACTCTGTCCATGCAGCTGCATCTAAAATTAAACTTCCTTTTTCTGTCTGATAACATTGTGTCTGGCCTTTTGTTGCTCCTGAGATGTCCTTGGGCGTTTTGCACACACGTACAGGTGAGAATATGTAGTGATAAAAGCGTGAGTGCTCCAGGCAGCATGCATTCTACACTGTCAGCTCATCATATTGTATATCTCCAGGAGCGCACACCTGCATGTTCCAAAAAAAAAAAAACAACAAAAAAAAAGTATCGGAGTATCATTGTTGAAAAGCGACATTTTCACTAATGCGATCAGGACGTTTAGTGAAATGCCACAGCTTAATGGAATAACGACAGAATACATTTACCTCTCTGCATGGCGGATGGCTTATTTCTTTGCTTTCGGGAGGCGTGTCACTCCGCTAAAGGTTAAAGGGAAGATATTCTAATCAGGAACTCTTTACAGAACAGCAGCTCAATAAGGTCAACTGGTGTCACAACATTCAGGTTGGAGGGAGGAATGTGTGCATACAAGTGTGTGTACGTGCTTGCGTGACACTTACTTCACAGGCCTCCTCTGTTTATCTCAATGTTGCTCATGCTGTGTTTCTTTTTCTGTTCTCTCTCTTTCTGTCTTCGGTTTCTTGTTTTTTTGTTGTATCCCAGCTTCCCATAAAAACACTATCACAACACACACACAGGCACACAGAGAGTCCACAGAGTCACATGTGAAGCGCTGGTGTCTGACGGGGTGATCCGCCGGCCAATCGGCTGTATTGATTATTGGGCCAGAGGAGGTTGGTGGAGCGGCAGCAGTAATTAGGGCTTTTTGGTGTGGATTAGCTGAGAGAAAAGGTCACCTGCTCAACATCAGTGGCAGGACCACAGGCAGGGACAGGGAGGGGTGGACGGGTAGAGGGGACTGCCCATAAACGTGATGGCCATGATTGGCAGGGCAGTGTATGTATAGATATGTACGCAGATGCAGAAACTGAGTGAGAGACAGCTTGGATCTTATTTTTGCAGCTTTGACCATCATGTTGCACTGGGGACATCCAAAATCTGACAGGGCAAGATTTTTTGGATTGTTCAGACAAGTTGTAAACAAGCCAACGGTTTAGACAGACTCTCAAAAACTGTGCGCAGAACTACGGTAAGGTACAGTATGTTCAAGTTAAACCAAGAGGTCATTTTGGGCAGTAATTTCACATTTTGCTTTATTTTATCTTCAAAATGAGTTTAGCGTGATTTGTTTAAAGGGAAAGTCCACTGATTTTACACATCAGAGTCTGTTTACAGGTCTTGGAGAGTACAGCTGCATATGTGGAGAAAAATTAAAGTCACTTGAGGCAGTATCAGATGGGGCTGAAGGCTGCAAGTCTGATAATGAAAACAATCTGGGGGTGTGGAATCAGAAAGAAGTGAGCTTACTAGATATTTGTATCCTGCTCATGATTTCTGCTTGAGGCTACCATACATTAGCTGCTACTAGCATAACACATACACAGTCTCTGACCAAATTTTTCATGGTCGAGTTGTATTATGGATAATGTCAGTGTCAGGTTTTGACCACCAAGAAGAAAGCATCAAATGAAAAGTTCGATACCTCTGGTTCTGTTGCATCCATTTTGGACCTTTTTTTAAACTGCGCAAAGCTAAAACGGGAGTACTGAAAAACTGTCTGAAGATTGAAGTCATCAAATTTCATTTAAGTAGACAAAGCCACTAATTTGCCCCAAAGGGCTTTACAATCCACAAAACACGCCAAAGAATTTTCCATTAGATAAGACATAAGAACATAAGAATGTTATTTACTGCAATTGCATAAGCATGGCTTTAAATATCTCCTGAATCACCTCATGTGCTGCTGTGTTGACAATTTTGATTTTCTTAAAACTTTTCTCCTCTCTCTCTCTCTCTCTCTCTCTCTCTCTCTCTCTCTCCCTCTCTCTCTCTCTCTCTCTCTCTCTCTCTCTCTCCAGACCTGCAGGTTGACTTCTCAGTGGTATGGCAGGTCTGAGTGTATCTTAGAGGGTCATGACCCTCGCAGACTGTGACCTGGACAAACAGGACCGAGGAGCTGCAACAGGACATGGAATGTCCCTTTTGTTTTTGTTTTGTTTCACCTTTTTGTGAAAAGGTGGAAAATTCCTCCCCCTGCACTTGCCAGAGCAAAAGAAAACATTTTCATGGCAACAAAGGAGGCAGTTTACATAAGAAACACTGTGTAACTGTAACACAAATTATAAAGGCTCAGGCAGTGCTCTGTGTTCTAACTGAGGATGCATCATTCTTCCTTTTCTCCTTGTGATTGTCGTCTTTTCAGCCACCGAAAATGTGATTTATTTTAAGGTCAGCGCTTTTTCTTTGTGAGCATATTTTTGGTGTTAGCACAGCCACTTGTCTGCATTATCTGTACGTCCCACATTATATATGTTCGCTATGCGTCTGGTACCATGTGGAACCAATTGTTTCTTAATAAAAAAAATGCCGATGTGAATGATTTAGAAGGTGTCCGCTTGTCTACATTTACTGGGTGTCAGCTCCCCTTCTTCTGCTCCACAGCAGCTCAGTGTGAGGCAGTGGCAGCTGTGGCAGATTTGGGAGTGCTGGTTTTGTGCAAAGCTGCAGCACCCCCAGTGGTGGCACATAGAAGTGGCACTCATTTCTGCAAATCCATCCAGCCAGGAATGCTGATTGACTTTGTTTTGCATCACCTTGTTTTTGTGTGTTGTGTTTTTGCAGTGGGAGGTTGTGTGTATGTTTGATGGTGGTGGTGGGAGGGGCACACGTGCCTTTTCTGTCTCATCACACAATATGTGTGTAAGTGCATCATGTGTTCGCTTGCACATCCGGGCTCAGGATTTGACCCTTTTCATGTATGAGACAGTGTGTATGATTTGTAAATGTCAGTGGAAATGGCGCCAACAGAGGCTCTGAAGAAGTGTTTTGTGACAATAAAGGAAATACACAACCGGGAGGCGAGTTGGAAATAAGGATGTTAGGGCCAAACAAACCTTAAATCCTGTTAGTGCCTTCGTCTTTTAGATGAATGTGAAGACAGTGAATGTGGCAGATTTCTGTCTGTATCCGATGCCAACATCTGGCGCGCTGAACATCCGACACAAGAGAACACCATGAGATGTTTACAGCAGCTGGTAAAGGTGAAGAAGATTGTCCAATAATTAGCACTTTGATGTATTATGTAACTAAAGGTGCCTGATCAAAATTCAGTCTACAAAGTCAACAAAGTATAAATGACATTCACTCATCGCAAAACACACAGTCCCTGTAATACCAGGATTTCTGTTGTCACAGCAAACTGGTGTTGATGAAGACTTTGTTGAGATTTTATTTTGTTTCCATGACAAAGGTATGCAGCTCTGATCTTGTCTTGCGTCTGCACCTTAGGATCTGTTGTCATGGTACCCTGGTCATATAAAGCTAACAGTACGCCTATGTGGTACCCTACAGTGGCAGGATAGGCAGGGCGGCCGGGGTCTATCCGGACTCTGCACAGCTCCTACATTACAGAGTTCACCAGAGGGTCAAAAGTGTCACCACATACATCACAGCTGTAGCAGAACGGCACACACCGTTGCCATGGTGATCGCCATTTTTTTTGTCCCCACTGGGCTTAGCCAAACAGCGGTGGGTGGGTGCCGAGATACGAGGAAAGACAAAAAGGATTGTGTGCCTGGTTTTATGTATTTTTCAGAGTGTGTGTATGTAAAGTGAGTGTGTTTATTTGGCCTGGCGTATTTCAGTTACTACCACATGCACTTTCCTTGTTTGGTCTGACTATCTGTGGTCTCAGCTGTAGTCATCAGCAACCCTGTGCAACAATAGCTAAGGTGCCCGTGGTGGGAGCTGCACAGCGTGATAAAACTGCCAAAATGACGGTGTCAGAAGCTCCATTGAACATAATCAGGCTGTGGTAGATGGGCTCGGCTGTTGGGTTTGGGACCATAAGTCTGGCGATTAAACATGCATGTGGAGGATCCTTCATCACGGGGCGAAACAAAGCCGCCCTGCCCTTCCCACGTGTTCCAACATCGCCATGGAAAAAGCCTGTTTCCCTGGCAACCAAACTGGCTCTCTTTGTCACAGGAATGGGGAAGGAGGAGGAGGGAGGCGAGGAAGGGGAGTTGAGCGGAGGCATGACAGTCCGCGCTGACCTCCACCTGACCTCTAGGTGAACATTCCGTATTGGTTTCCTCCTTTCCTGGAGCGGAGCGCTGTGATTGGTCATTTTTAACGAAACAAAGACAAGATCTGTCTAAGTTTCCTTCTTCTTAAGTTTGACACAGTCATAACAGACACTTACAATGTTTCTGTCAAAATATCATACATATTTATACAGTAAAGAGAATGTTCTATGGCAGCAAGAGGACAGACATTTACGTGGGCTGTCATGACTCCATGCTGACAGACAGCGCTGCCTAAACGCTTTCCTAAGAGCCGACATCTTTTCTTCTACTGCCCCCAGTGGCGGGCTGCTGGGCCACTGAAGGTGAAACAGGGAGAGGCACATAAAGGTCTGAGTGAAAGAGAAATGAGTTAAGATGAGGAAATGGAGGATGCAGTTCAGAAAGCGTTGCGCTGAGAAGAAGACAATGGCTTGTTAATACAGGCAGCCAGAAAAAGAGAGGAAGGGAGAGGAAGGGAGACAAAGTGAGACGCCGCTTTTATGTCGGCTGGTACTCTCCGTAATGCTAACCTAGTGTTTCCCTAATGGGCTTAATGACATATGGAGCACAGATTGCAGCAGGAGCTGGCTCACTTTGAAACCACTGTCGCCTCCCCCAGGGCTTCACAAACACTACATTACGAAGACGCGGCGACTATGGACACAAGCCATACATATCTGGTTTAACTTTAATGGTTATCCGATGATAGCTGAAAGGATCTTGTGTTGACCTGAAATGTCTTTACGTGTGAATGGCTCTCAACAGGTGTAATACTTTCTTAGTGAATTCCGATCATTATCTAAGACAACGCATGATGATGTGCCTTCTTTTGTAAATTCTCGCCACTGGCCTGTATGACATCTCCCTAAGCATCTCCCAGTGGCATATCACCCGCCATTTTGTTTCAATTTGTTCCCATCACCGATATCTCTTCCTCCTCTCAGCTCCTTTAGTCTGTCCACATCTCACTTGTCGTCTGGCCGTCATCTTCTCGCGGACTGTTACTGATGATATCGGATTGCTGTTGGCTTTACTGCGCTGGGAAGTGGAGCTAATGGGCTTTCAAATGCTTTATTGTGAATGCAACCTGTCAAGAGGGGAGAGATAGGATCAGATTTGATTAGGGGGCGACAGCAGCAGAATAAAACGTATTTAAAAAGAGAGGGAGCATTGTTTGTTTTTCTGCTCATCTGTGTGCAGTGTGTGGAAGAAAGGAAAAGAAACTTCATAAAGAAGGTATATTTAGACAGATTTTCTGCTTTGGCTAACCTTATTAGATGCCCTTGGATCATCCTTATCTCGGCAAGTCTTTTCATCCCTGCTCCCATTCTGCTTTCCCCTTTTTCCTCAGTTTCCCTTTTCCATATGCATCCCTCGCCAGCAGAGCAGAGAGTAACACTGCCTCTTTTGGTTGGACGCGGTAAATCTGCTCGTCTCTGGCAGATGAATGATGTCAAACAGACATATTTATATTCATTTAGGACTGAGGAGGAGGAGAACCCATCTGTAACGGATGTGATAGGAACCGCTATGTGTGAGTGTGCATGCATTCAGGGTTTGTGTGTGTGTGTGTGTGTGTGTGTGTGTGTGTGTGTGTGTGCAGGCACACGCGTGTTTGAGCATGTGTTCCAAGGTATCCATCGTTTGTGATAAATGAATCGTGCTGTTGTGTGAGTTGATACCGTGTTTGTGGATTTGTGTGTGTATGTGTGTGCGCATGTGTGTGTGTGTGTGTGTGTGTGCCTGCATGCAAGCGAGGTCATTCCCCGGTCACTCGTTCAGGCTGTGTGATGAATGAAAAGGACTGGTGCCTGCAAAGCCGGAGAGATTTGGGAGAAACATTGTTCTACGGGGTTAAAAATGGTCTTGTGTTGTGCCAGAGGCTGGGGGAATGTTGCTAAAAAAAATGTTAGACCACAACTTAAGTGGATGTTCATCATATCCGATGCTTAATATCAAGCTCGGCAATGTAATAAACTAATAAAATATTAATATTAGCCATTTGATTGTGCAGATTTGCTCAGTGAGAGATTTTGCAAGTAAACGAAGTATCTGAAATCTGCTCCCTCTGTATGTTCATTGCTTCTTTCCTACAGGAGAAGTGAGGAGGAAGTGGCTGTGTTTGGTTTGGACGGCAGGCCGGTGGGGTCAAAGACATCTGACTGAACCAGGAAGTATCAGGTTGCAGTAGACAGGAAGTCAGTGGACCAAACAGGAAGGACTTTACGGAGAGGAGGCTACTGAAAGCTAGCAGCCATCAGTGTCTGTCAGCATGGGGCTAAAAAAATAGATTGTGTACAGGCGTGTGAGTGTGTGCGCGAGCAGTTTTGTTTATTTTCTATCCTAAATAACCATATGTATTCTTGTTTTTTCGACTCCATAGCGCTTGCATGAATCCTAAATTGTCTCTTTTTTTTAAATCTAAACATTTTTCATCAAATATGAAGAAAACATAAATAGAAATCACCTTTTGAAATAAATTGAAACATTCAGACACTGATATTGTAACCAGTGCAAGGTGTGCGAGAAAGTAATCATTTATCTGGATGTAGACCTGATAGAGGTCAGCTGTGATCTGAGGAACTACTGAGAAGGTAAGAAATTTGTGTGTGTGTGTGTGTGTGTGTGTGTGTGTGTGTGTGTGTGTGTGTGTGTGTCTGAAAATATGTGCTTGGGACAGTGTGGTCAGACAGAAGTGCATTGTGGGATCGATGTCCACACCTCGTCCTAAATTATTCATCCTGTCAGCTGGCCTGTCCACCATCGCCGTGGAAACCGCTGACCAAGAGCTTTACCCCCATCCCTACGGATTCACCTCTTCATCCCCTCCTTGGCCCTCACTTCCTCCTCTCTCTCTCTCTCTCTCTCTCTCTCTCTCTCTCCGTCTCTCATTATCTCTTGCCTGTTTCGTTCACTTACAGCCTCTCTCGCCCTCACTCCTACTTTCAGTCTTCCTCACCTCTCCAATCTTTTCATCTGTCTTTCCTCCACTCCCATTATTCAGTATATCTGTCTTCCTCATTAGTCCTTAACTCCCACTGACTCACTTTCTATTTCTTTCTCTCTCTCTTTTTTCCCTTTCCGTCTTTTCTCCATGCTGACATTCTCTCCTCTGCTACCCCCGTGTTGCTGACTAAGATTGTAATGTGTTGGCTTTGTACGATGTTTATGTTTGTGTCTTTGAAGTCTGCCCCAGTGGCCTCTTGGAAGACAGCCATAATCCTGTGCGTGTGTGTATTCATCTTCATACATGTGTGAATGCATGTGTGCACATGATCAACTCTGAGTGCAGTCTGTGCGCATGTGTGTGTGCGAGCGTGCAAGTGTGAGTCAGTAATTGTGACATGGCTCATACATCATGGCCAGAGCCCGTTTGATTACAAGCGGAGGGGCCCGGTGATTAATCGTTGGATTCAGCTTCCTGGCCCGAGTTGTGACACCCGGTCACAGAGCATCTGTACTGACACACCCCCCTAGCCCCACTGCCCTGCTCCAGCATAGCCCCATACCACATACACCCCTATGCACACACCCACATGCACACCCAAATACCCCCTGCCTCCCCAGTACTCCATTACCTTCTCTTGCCTCCAACAGACACCTCAACTTTTCCATAATTCCTCAGCAGCCTTGCCTCCCTTGTACTCCTCTGCCTCCTGTTTTATCTTAGCCTAACCCTCCCACTATTCCCTCTCTCCCCCACCTCCAGCACCACCGTATATCTTGTCTTTACCACTTTGCACTCCCCACCTCTGCACTCCCTCATCTTGCTCCTCTGTCCTAACCTTTCCTTTCCAAGTCGTTCTGTGCAACCCACAGCTTTGTATTAAGCAAAGCCTTACTGTTCTGATATTATCACCTTCAGCCTTGCCGTTTTTTTCCTTCTCCCACATGCTATGACCCCTCCATACCCTCTTTTATATATACCAGCCACAAAAACCCTTTTCCCTAATCTGATTTTGCTCTCCTCGAAATGTATCTTGACTCCCTCATGTACACACAGGCAATCACACATACAGTGTATTCGTCCTCACACAAATACTGCTCACTGCCAAGCCGAAAGCTTCTTCTGTACTTTCAGTTTCAGCATCTTAAAGGATCTTTAGCCTTCTCCACTTGCCAGTAAAGACCATGTGATTCAGGTCTCTGAGGCCCAGAGCAGCCTTTAATCCTACAAGGAAGCAAGCTTGAGGCCAAGCAACTGCTCTTTTGTGCCTTGTATATGGTACCATCAACTAATATATCTGGAATTGTATTTGTGAGTGCTTTTCTAACCAGGGTTTGAGCAGCAACACCTCGAGCCAAGTCTAATTTGTTACAAATCAACATTTCTGCAGGTCTCTGCATGTGTGCTTTTGTGTGCACCATGTTTTTTTTATTACAAGTTAGTGTAAGAGCAAAAATGAAAAAGTAAGAAATATGAGTAATAATAAGCATCACAATATTGATGAAACAAAGAGTAATTTAAAGGACAGAGAGGAATAAGATGCCACGCTTCAACTTCAAAGACACTACTTGTCAGCAGGATTAATTTACTGTTAGTTTTGGTCTTTTCATTGGATTTCATGAGACTCTTAAAACGTAGGACAGATCTGAGAGATCTGATACTGAGGAAGATAAGGATAAAGACTGTGAGGAAGCGAGAGGTGCAGGAGAGGAGTCAATGGGAAACAAAGGAAGAGAATCTGTGAGTGTGAGCAAGCAAGCTAGTGAGAAGCACAGACAGTTTGTGTGTGTGTGTGTGTGTGTGTGTGTGTGTGTGTGTGCATGAATGTGTGTGTGCGCGTTCCCCTGGCTCTCACCTCCATGCGGTATCAGGATGAGGGATGGTCCTGCCAGCGATCAGCCCAGGCCTGGACTCAAGCTCCGCACAAGGATTCCCTGCTGAAACCATTAGTCTGGGCATTAAACACCATTAGAGCGCGCATACACACACACACACACACACACACACACACACACACACACACACACACACACAGTCGTGTTTCCATCACTTTTGGGGACATTACGTAGACCAACAGTCTTTTCCTGGAGACTAACCATATCATAACCAATGCCATTATTTGTCTAACCCTTACCCTAACCTCAACCCAAGTCTTCACTCTAAAATATAATGATTTACATATGGGGACTTGCATTTTGTCCTGTAAAGTCCCCACAATGCAACCGTGTAAAGTCTTATGTCCTCACATGCCAAGTAGTACACATCCACACACGCACAAATGTGCCCACACATTCAGAGTGTAAGCGCTTTACCACAACCATACGCTATACATCCATGGTATCAGTGTGCAGCTGGATGCTCATACACACACACACTTTCAGTTCTCATACCCACATGAGATCATGGAGGCGCACACACACAACACTAGGCCAGAGAGTGGAGGAGAGTGAAGGAAGGATTGGTTGAATCTGAAGGTAAAACAGCAATAGGAGAGAAAGAACAGTGAGGAAAAGGAGGGATGGGAGGAGTAGAAAGGAGGGTGGAAGGGCGTTGAAAATCCACTTTTCTTTTAATGTCTCATTTCTCTTGCCATCATCTACTCTATTTGCCTTTTCTAATGCATAATTAATTAACGACAAGTAAGAAATTAATTTCCTGGATGTCAGGGGTTTTTTTGTGTAGGCTTACCTCATCTTTCACCCACCCTGCACGTGAATGCTTTTTACAAATCTGCATGTGTATGTATTACCTGTTTCATTATGCACGTGAGTGGTTATGTGTGTCTGTGCACTCATGTTGCATGCTGGAGCGAGTGTGTCCCCGGTGATCCAGGTGTAATTGGGTTAGTGACAACCAGGACAATGTGACACCTGCAGGTCTCAGCTGTGCCTCTCCCCACTGAACTGGCCTGGAGTCAGTTGGAGCTCTGTCATCTGGACTGGCCTCAGCTGAAATGGCCAGTCTGGGACCCATCCAGGGTTAGAGGCTTCAGTGGGCACAACAAAAATATCAGTCTAAATAGTAACCTCTTGTATTTTACCTGGACAGAAGCAACAGTGAAGGACGGAGAAAGAGATTATCCATCCATCTCAGAATGTTAAAAACTACGACAATTAAGAGCAGCTCATTTTCAGACTCTCATGTACAACAAAGTGGAACATCATGAAGAGTGTTATAATGATGAAGTGGTGCACAAGATTTTTGTGTGTGACGTTTAGTCTGGTGTTATGCATTTACCAGTTTTTACTTGTCTAATGCACTTAAGACAGTATGGCTGCCATTTTTATTCCATTTTCAAACTGCTTTTGAATATGATGTGATATGTGATGATCCATCCAAATCCAAAACTAAGCATATAAGCATTACAAGTCTGTGTGACTCATAGCATGACCTTTCGCTCAGTAAGATAGGGTTTTGTTGGGGTTTTTTTTTGCCAATGTAAAATGAAGAAAACTAGCAAAACATGCTAAATGGACATGATGGTGAGTTACTTAGCAGCAGTTGTTGAGCAGTTGTGAAAACCAGCCTAGACTACGGCATCTGATTTTTCACGTGTTGCCATTTAAGATTTCTTTTTTCATTTGCATGCAGATTAACAAGTACATATATATGAAGCATCACTTCAGGATGTTTTGTCAAGATTGTATATTATCAAGCAAAACCTTGCCTTTCCTTTTTATATGTGTTTCTGTGAAATGGATGCATTGATTCAAGCATCAGCAGTTCAAAGATATTCATTCCTTTGAAAGGCACCTTGTGGCCTGAGCATTACGGACAAAGTATCACACATATACATGCAGCAAATAAACGCTGCTGGTGTGTGACAGTTTCCCGGATGCCTTCCTCCTCTCATCAGGCAGAACTTGTGATCACAGACTGATATCATCACACAAACGTCTCCCTGTCACATCAGATTTCTGCTACTCATGTCTGAGGACTGTCTCTCCAGGCCCAAGTGGCGGCAGACCATGCTAACCAGCGCGACGCCATCGGAAGCTAATAAATCATCTGTGGTTTTATTTCAGATTTATTCGGACCGTAATGAAGACGCGACGGGCCCCGGGCCGTAACCGACGGCGACAGGGTGACACTGATGAATGGCTGAAGGTGCGTTCTCTACAGTTGGAAGGAGAGGGAGCGCTGTCAGGCTGCAGCGATGCACTGTGTGTGTGTGTGTGTGTGTGTGTGTGTGAGAGAGAGAGAGAGAGAGAGAGAGAGAGAGAGAGAGAGAGAGAGAGAGATCACTTGAATTCCGAGGATCTGTTAGATCACACAAAAGGCATATAATATATACTGTAGCATTTCCATCAAATGTAGAATTATTGCTTTTCACAAAGAGCATGTGGCTCGTGGTACCAGAGAGTTTTAATCAGCCTTGTTATATTCACTGTCATCATTACCAGAAGTATGGCTATTGTCTCTACCATCCTCCTCATCAAAATCATTAGTAAATTTCTAATCATCATTATCACTGGCTTCAAAATCATCATCATCATCATCTTCACCTCCTACATGATGAACACAACATCGTCATCATCTCATTGTCCACATTACCCACATAATATCTTTTCTGTCAGCATTTACATCCAAATCCTTGCCATTAACTCCATCACATTTGTCTTCATCGACAGTGTTGTCATTCTTAGAATCATCCTCATGGCTATTACCATCACCACCCCCGACTGTCATCGTCATTATTTTGAGTCAGTGTTGATTAATGTTACTTTCAAAGTAATTTGTTACATTACAATATTACTGCCATTAAAAAGTAACTTACAGCATTACCTACAGAGAAAAGTAACTAGTTACACTTCTTTTGCATGACCAAAAATGAAAATACCTTTGCGATTCCTTGCACATGTTGGGTGTATTGTCCAGAGGGTGCATAGCCTCCTGTACGTCCATCTTTGAATGTCTTGACTCTGCTGTAATAGATTGCATAGCCTCATCTATGACCTAAAATCTGCAATTCTGCAGGCTAATAACAGGAAAACAGACACAATCTCCGCTTTACGGCTCTTTATTAACAAATCAACTGCTGGGGTACTGCGGCTCAATGCATACAGCACATACAAGTTTATACAACATGGAATTGTTTTTTCCAATTTAAGTGCAACTGTTTGAAGTACCTGAAAGTAAGTAGAAACTAAAGTCACCCGTGCACAACTTGCATTTTACTGTGATGTTCTGTCCCTCAAAATATCGCAAATACTTCCATGGCATATCCATCTCATCTATCGCTAGCAGAGCTACACAGGCACACTGACACCACCGTAGGATTGGACACCGTCCACAAGCAACTACACCCAACAAGTAGAAAGAAAATGGAATTGGAAAACCATTACCTCCTTATTAACATTCATGCCATTGTAGAAGAAGAAGAAGAAGAAGAAGAATCATACTTTTTATTATCACACTACATGTTGCACACTACACGCCATGCTTCCCGTGAAATTAATTCCTCCACATTTGACCCATCCTGGTCGTCCTTCCTCTGCAGCAGACCAGGAGTGGTGGGCTGCCAGCTGACATTCGACAGCGGCGCCCGGGGACCCAACTCTCTTTGTCACCATTGGTCAGGTGGTGATCTTCTTGCATGTTTTTAGTGGGGGTAATCCAAATCAAATGGCCTTAACATTATCCCCTATCACCACCAGCAGGATCATCATCATCTTCATCACCATGACCACAATTATCATCAAGATCATCACCAACATTATGAATGTTCCTACTAACTGATCAATCATTTTTACCTCATACAAACATCACTATCATTATCGATAACTTCGTCGAAGGTTGATCAGACTGATCCACCTTTTTTTCTCCCAATACCTCAACACATCAGATCTGTTCAGATCAGATGTGTTGAGGTATTGGGAGAAAAAAAGGTAATTTCTTTTTACCACATATGAAATCTGCATACCTCACTGTGTGGATGTTATTGGTCCACTATAACTGGAAGCAGAAACATTCAATTTCATAATGACATAAACAAAGCAGCTGTCGTTAACATAAACGTCATCAACATTATTGTCATTATCACCATCTTCTTCATTACTAACAGCACCAAAGGCATTGCTTTTAAGTTTACTGGCATCATGACTATCAAAGCCCTGACCTCTCCTCACCGTGCATGCATTCCCATCACTCCTTCTGTGTTACTCTATTACACTGACTGTGTTTTGATAGCACGCTCCTTCTGTTTGTCATCACAGTCCTCTCTGTCAGCCAAGGACAAATCGACTGAGCCAACTCAATGCTTCAAGCCTGGCAGCTTCCAGTCATCTTGTCAATCAATGAATCCATACGAAGCTCGTCTTACCCAGGCCTACAGTATGGCACAGCACTTTCTGAAGAGCACAAAAAGACGTGGATAGTACACACAAAGCACTGTGGCAGCAATAGAACAGCAAGTTTGACTAAGTACTCACCCAGCACAAAAAAAAATGCTATTGGAAATTGTTATTAAAGGAGTGCTTCACTGAAAATCTATCTTTTGACTATCACAGACTAACCCACCAAGAGGATTGAAACGTATCTCTGGAAAGTATATGGATTGCCCTGCAGAGGATGGCAGCTCTGGTCTGCTTGGATCAGAGTATTTACAATGTATTAGTGACCCAAACTCCCAATAAAAAAAGTGTCAAAGCATATCAAAACATACAAAAAAACTTCTTCTCTGTTGTAGATCTCTAGGGTCACACTCTCACAACTGTCACTTAAACAACAAATTAATAAATATGCTTCTTCTGGTGGAGTTTCAGAGGCATGAGGACACAACAGCGGGACATAGAAGCAATCTACTGTATATTGTGGTGAAACTTCATGGAACAGCGGACCAATGTGTTTCTTCCACCACTAGTTAACACCACTGCTTATAGCTGAACCTCTGAAGCCACAGACGCAGTTGGTTACTGTTGCTACATCAAAACAATTAATTGAGTAACGGTGAACAAAAAGACTAGTCTGTTAGAGAATAAGACCATTTCCATACAGACTGCTACATGTGAAATGCTTTTTTTTTCTTTGCACTTTGGTCCTCTGTCCACACTAAGCCTGCATTTTTCATACCTTATATCAGTGGCAGGAGAGGAGCTCAGATCTTGTGCTTAAAAAAAGTAGTGATACCACAGGGGAGAGATACTCTGTCACAAGTAAAGGTCTTGCATTTAGAAATGCACTTAAGTACTGTACGTAGCAGTACTAGCATCAAAATATTCTCAAAGTATTAAAGGAAATGCACTCGTCATGCAGAACGGCCCATTTCAGAATCATATATCACTGAATTGTAACTATGGATGTATAGGTACTACTTTAATGCTGCAGTTGGTAAAGATGGGGCTGATTGTAACTACTTTATATACTGCTGAGTAGCTTAATCTATTATAGAACAGATTATATATTCTCAAAAATGTAGTGGAGCAGTAGTATGGAGTAGCAATACTCAGAAAAGCACAGTACTCGAGCAATTGTTCTTTGTTACTTTCTACCAGTGCTGAGAATGGAGCTTATTAAAGACATCTGAAAACTCAAAAAATGCTAGCCTTGCATTTTAGTGTGGATCAGCATGACATCTGTCTTCAAAAATAACATGTCTGCTCAGACAGGCAGTTGAAGTTTTAAAATGATCTAGCTCTCATACTGTTCATGCTGGCTCACTTAATAAGTCATTAAGTAGAAGAGAGAAACGCCTCGCCTGTGTTTGAAGTGAAAATGTCTCCTGTGAAAAGGGTCTGTTCTCAGTGAGAACATACAGAAACCTTTTCTGTTGTAAAATGAGCCATTCTAAGCCTTTTAGGTGTAAGAGTACTAATTTGGAGTAAGTGAATCTTTCGCAGTCAGAGACAGAGGGCTGTGACGTGCACAGATGCTTTTGCAGCTCTGGGTGTGTATAATGTTGTGCACTGTAATGTGAGTGTGTTTTCACTCCATCACTCTGTCTCTCTAATTACTACTGTTTGTCCACGGCGAGACAACATGAAGGCATTTGGCCTCTCCGGCTGACAACCAACATGAAAGGACAGATAACACACTCCTCCTTTACACAAGACTGGCACCATCTCTCTCCTTCCATCTTCATCACTCCCTCTCACACACTCTGTTACACTCCTTCACTCTGCCTCTCCATCCCCTTTCTACTCCTCTGCAAAGCTGTCACTCAGTAGCTGCAGAAATCTCTATCACAATCTCTTATCCAGTTATCCACCTTGTCTTTCACTCCTCACTTTCTCTCTCTCTTATCCACCTTTCCTATCCTCTTCCCTCCTGAGCCTAAATGAAAAGTTGTGGTCTGTTCACCATATTTGCAGCACAGTTTAACAAGGTATTAGCATACCCTGTGGGCCTTCACGTGTTAGGCTTCATATGGACGACAAATGCGTTCTCATACACACATAACAAAAGCACACGCACACAACTATAAGTGCACAGAGTCAGTTAATTAGAGCTCGAGGCCCTTCTCTCCTAACGAACCTGAGGGTAATTAAAGAGCCCCTGGACACGGGTGTGTCTGCGAGCTGCTTCTAATTAAGCCCCAGTGAGCTGATTTAGCTAATTAGCTAAAGGCTCGATGTCGGACACCAAAGCATTCCAGCCCCTCGGAACACAGGAAGTTACAATGTTCCCACATCGTCCCTGGCAACACTTTCATTTCCTGGGGCATTAATCACCAGAGTTACAACTGTCGCCATAGTGACTGTCGTACAGGAATGGGTAGGGGGTGTGGGGGACAGCTGCAGCCCTGAGACAGCATCCACACGAACACATTTTCATTTTAAATCAGAACTTTGAAATGAAATGTGTTCCAGCACTGTTTCACTAACAGTCTCCATCCAAACTACAGGCCTGAATCACACATCACATGACCACTCGTGCACTGGGCCAGTGTAAACAGGAAGCAGATTGTCAGGACAGGACAACAAAACAGGACAAAAATGATGAGACAGGGGAACATGACTGCTCAGAATCCTCTCAGATTATCCTGTTTTTCTTTCAAGTGTTATTAAAACAGAAAGTGAAACAGCTTGATTTTCGAGACAGACAGAGAGAGAGACATGGAGAGAGACCAGAGGAGGGAGTTTTTGTTTTTGGTGTGGGAAGAAAAGGCCAAATGTAAAAAAAAGAATCTATCTTTACTCCACTTTTCTTCCCACTTCAAAGCAAACACTCTCCTCTGGTCTCTCTCTCTCTCTCAAGTGAAAACCAAATGCATAGACATAATTTCTGTATTTCAGTGTCTTTGCTGTTAATGTGTTTGTTTTGGTGTTCTGCACCACGTTTTTTCATTTGCAGCATGTTTCTGTTGTTGCATTTGTTTTGGATTTCTGTATACGTGTTTCAATTGCCATTGTTTCTGAAGCTCCGTGTAGGGCTCCGAACACTGCTGGACACAGGAATTGTCCCAGTTTGCTCCAATCATGGCTTGCCTCCTGTGCACGTAGTCCGTAGCAGCATTATAAAATGCATAATTTAACTGCACAACAGCCGCCTTATACGGACTCTAAAGGGTACCTTGTGTGTCTGTATGAGATGCCGGAGGCTGTGACAACCTGTATCTATATTTGACGACCTGAGAATGGGAACGTGTTGAACATACTCACTGAAGAATGTAGTTTAGAGACAGACTTGGATTAGCTTTGGCCTACTATACTTGCCATAGTTGTGCAAACTACACCGTGCAAACATACAGGACCATTAGCAATACTCAAGCTTTTTGTTTCACCAAAAGAAGTGGTCTAGATAATCTGTCTGATCTGACGAGCACTTCATTTGACGCAAAGTGAGGCCTGACAATTCAGGAAGGAATGCCGAAGCCCACCTCAAATAAGAACGGTCCACTGTGTGGCAGTTGTCCATTATATAGAAAACAAATTACAACAAAGATACATTAACATTTTATATATATCTAAGGACCTCCAGCAAAGTAATGACTATCATCTGCATCATGTGCAAAGGTACTAAGTGTTTAATAGTAAGCAGAAACAAAAATGCAGAGCAATAGGAGCAAGCACTGTTCTCATATCACAGGCAGGAACACTTGATATTATGAATTCAAGTGTTTCGTAAGTCTTCCCGGAAATCACAAAACTTCTAAGAGCAGATCCATCCCAGAGTAGACGTTCATCTCATTTTGTCTGCCTCCTCCTCACTTTCATCTCTCCCTGTCTTACTCTCGTGTCACCAATAACTCAGCATCCTACTTCATAGCTGGAGCGCATCTGATCCCCATTCATTTCCGCAGTGGGAGAGGGAGAGCTGGCGTTGGCCACTAAGGCCCTGATCAATCATGATCTAGCACGACAGCTTGTATTAGAAACGGAGAGATGGAGGGATGGAGAGATACAGAGGAAGAGAGTGGGGAATATAAGATATTCAGACATGGATATTTCTCTTTTGGAGCGGCATGTGATTTGTCGACACGACCAGATGTGATCAGAAGACGGTCAAAGGAAAAAGAGTGAGAGGAAGAGGGGGAGATGAAAAAAAAAAACATCCCCAGCCCTGTTCGTCATTAAGAGATTAAATCCCATCTCTGACAGTCTTGTCAGTGCTGGAGACAGAATCGAGCACGGCCGGTAATTTGACTAGTTCCCTATCTCCTCACCGCTCAGTTGGCCGATGACAGCCAGGCGACAGAGCGTTGAATATGCAAGATGTCTCTTGCCCATCCCTCTAAACTCTACCCTCTACCTCGCCTGTGAGCACTGTCATGGCTGCCTCACACACACACACACACACACACACACACACACACACACACACACACACACACACACACACACTGCACACACACAACCCTGTGAAATGGTATATTTTAAACCATTTGCATTCTCACCAAGACATTTGACCTCCAAGGATATTGACAAATGAAGGCTTGCGAGTTCAGGTCCCTCACATGTGTGTTAGTAATACTAATTCTCACTCTTAAGATCTAGCATTAGCTACTCTCTCAGTGAGGCTGTGTGTGTGTGCATCTCCACTGACAGTTCCTGTTAGCCTGCTGTGCAGATCCTTCCTGCACACCCACCGTGAATCCAGTCAGGCCAGGTGTTATTTTAATACTCACTTTCGGAAGATGAACGAGGGACGTTTTCCTCCTCCTCCCATCTCACACATTCTCATCCCTTGTTCTCTCTTTCCCTCTCAGTCCCATCCCTCCAATCGGAAAAGCCTGACCCAGTATTACGGTGACATTATGGGGCCACTTACCGCCCTGCTAAAATAAACCCCAGTGAAGGAGGCGTATGACAGAACGGGGTTACAGCGTGCCGTCGTGCAAATTAATCAAACAAATAAACGAGGAATTTAGACTTAAACAGGGAAGCTCTGTCCCTCCCCTCCTCTCTCCTCTGCTCTCTTGTCTCGCAGCTCCTCTGTTTGCTCTTGTCTACACTCTGAGACACACGAACACTTGCACATTGAAGCATGCACGCACACACATATTCATGCATAAACACCAGCTACCTGTGCAGCCACATGTGAGGTGGCCTCCAAAGAGGCTTCAGTCAGATCTGTCTGACATTCATCTGCTCATCATTCCACTACAGACAAAGTTTTTAATGTCTTCAATCAGGCTGTCTTTTGCTGTGGACCAGATGTGTGTTGCTGCTGGCGCTGGTGTACTGAACAGCAGGATTAAGTCATAAAATACGTCTCGTAATTTAACAAATTCCATCTAAATCTTAGTCGAGCAACCTATTTCCTATCATTCCTGTCACATTTTAAACATTTCAATGCTTACTCTGTCAACAGATTGTAAAATAGCTCATCATGTAATTATGGAGTGCTAACAGGCATGACAACTGTGGCATCACTAATGGGCTCGCTGTTCATGTTGCGGTCTGTTGCATATTTTTTGTATCAGTGCAAAGCTCATTGCTTCTCCAGAGGCCACTGACTTTAAGGCTCATTATGGTGTTTTCACTTCTCCAGTGTACGGTGGAATCAATCGCAAAGGTTGCATCAAAGCCTGTTAGTTACATTCCACATCCACAAAACCACAGCATTACAGTCATCTGAGTAATTTTGGCAACAAAAACAAGTGCTGTGAGTATTGTAGCGATAGCATCATTTATCTGTTTCATCAATTTCAGAGATCTACCTTGAAGGCTTTGCCTGTCTCAACATGAGGCTCAAGTGGTAGCTAATTGGAGGAAAAGATGTGTCTCATGTGCCCAAATTGCAGCTTTACCAAGCTAACACGTTCAGACCAACCTACCAATCGAATGAAGGGGTCCAAATGCCCAATTGTCAATTCAAACCAACTAACATTGCCCAACTGTCTTTGCAAGAAGATTTTTAGCTCTGAAAACCATGTAAAGTGTTGAGGGTACATTAATAAAACAAGCAATTTACCAGCATGACATGAGCAGTAGATTCTTTTTTGAATTCACCAAAAACATAAATAAATACACTGAAGACATTGGAGTTAAAAGCCCAGTGGATGTCATATAGATGCTAAAGCCTACCTCTTGTCTCTGTATGAAAAGCCAAGGGGCGTGACAAAATGTAGGTATCTGACAACCTGGGAATAAGAATGTCTGAAAGCTCATGTTTACTTGTAGTCAAAACCAGGCAGGCAGATCAAAAACATATCCAGTAGGGGGTCAGGCAGGGGATCAGATGTTCAATGGTCAGGTAGGCCGAATAAAAGGCTGCAAAGGTAAGGCGTAACCACACCAGACAATCTCGCAGGGAATGAGAGGAAACAGGCTGGTATATATACTGCAAGGCTGATGAGGGAAATAGGAAACAGATGAGCAGGTGGGCAGGGAAGGTCAGGTGATGGGAATGGTGGGAAAGGGTTTACTGTAGGGAAGGAGGGGTGTGGCTGGATCTGACATTGAACCTCATTTATCTCGAGGGGAATTGCTGTGCAGAGTTGCAGAGCTCCAAAGTAGGAAACAGTGCAAATATATTTTATATTTATATATCAATCAAGGTCGAAGCATAAGAAAAGACTGCAATATATAACCAATGCCAAAGGATCAATGGTAAGGTTTGTAAGTTGATCATATGTCCAGCTGCTTCTTGGTGAGTTGCATATATGTAGACTATGAGAAGAATCATGTAGCTGCGTACTATCAAATCTCAAATACATGTAAGTGTATATGGTTAACACCAGGACTGGTATACTAAGTATATGTGGTTAGTAAAAAAACAGCAGAGTAGGAGCTGGCTGGAGGTGAGACTGGCATCAAATCCACTGTTGGTCTAAATGGTGTCTGTGTATCATAAAAAAACACCCAACAATAAGATGGAGAACTGTGATATGTATCGTGGTGTATTTAGAATTAGTCATGCATTTTAGGAAGGACTTTTCCTTTCACTATGTTACAGCATTTACAGTAAATCTATTGAGAAAGCTGATCACTTGAGGATGAAAGTTTTGATGCTCAAGCTGCTTGAAGAGGTAGTTTATGGCTCTTCTTGAATGGCTAAAGTCCTTTCTTCTGTCTATGATATCTTAAGGGTGGCATTCCATTTCTTTTTCTTTTTTTTATGGCAATATCCACTACAGTCTCTCACTCTTCAGTCTTGGAACAGTTTTCTCACCACAGTCAGGAATGCAGAGTGACATCCAGGCTTTAGCAGGAAACATTTGTTGCAGCCAACTCAGCTTCGTTCAGATTTCCTCTCTGCATTGGATTATGCTGCGAGCTTTTCTCAGGTGACAAACGCCCACGTGTTTCTTTTTTCATTACTTTGTTGCTGTTGTGTGGAAAGGTGAGACATTTCTTAGTTTTAGCTTAAGATAAACTTGCATTTCGTTCGATTAAACACCAGTTCATGCAAACATTCAATCACAGCGTCATCTCTCAACACTTTCAGACTGCTCCCAGCGTTACATGCTGGTTACCATAGCAATGGCTCTGTGGCCCATTCTGCATGCAGGCAACATCTTGATTAATCTTGACGATGACAGTGCGACTCTTGATGGGGACGGCTCCACATTGATCCGTAATGAAGCCATTGAGCCGCATGACGAATGGAGGGGAAGGAAATGTGTGAGCACATGATTAATGAAATAATTAATTAAGTAATTGGATTGACTTAATTATTTATTTCTCAATCTTGGAAGTCAGAGAAAAGTTTGATTACATATTCAAATTAGGCGATGCATCGAGGTGAGCTGCGTCGTGCTTTTGATTCTCCGTCAGTGTTGCTCATGTATACAGATCGAAGGCATCAAGTGCAAATGACAAAGGATTTTTCATTCAAGGCGTAGTGAAATAATAAAAAATAAAGTTTTTCTTACCTATTTTAATCACGCACATTTGAAGTTTTTCCACTAACAGACAGCAGATTCCTTCACATGACAAAGTGAAAGTAGTTTCCAAAGTTTTAGGATGATTTTTTTTATGGAGATCATCAGATTAATGAACATCTGAGCAGTCTGTCTCATGAGCTCTCCAATTTGAGCCAAACACAATTGTTTCAGTTTTCCAAATTGTTAATAGTATAGATGATTAACTATCTTGATGAAGAGTTAAGTCTGTGATCTTATTCCCACATGCAACTCCTAGTATGTCTGGAAATAGATTTTGGGATTCCACATACTCTTTTCCATCTGCTGCCTGCTGTTGCAGGGTGTGTGGGATGTTTCCTGGATCCAGAATGGTGAGCTTTTCCAGGGAAAACATGCAGCAATTTTGGATCATCTTTTAAAAAGCTGTAATGGTCTTCCACTGTGAGTTTCTGCATATGTCATACTTGGCATTAACTTCACTGGAAGTCAAACGAAATGCCTGTTCAGATTTCACATAACTCACATCATAAATAGGCTGATACAGTGCTTGATCAGGCCAGCTTGGTAGCAACCTGAAATTTACAGCTATTGGATACCACAGCAGCTCATTCTGCTAACAATGCACAACACTCATGACTGGATGTCTGCAAGTCCCAATCCATGCTCTCCTGCTGCACATCACCCCCTCTGTGTCCACTGAAACATTTGGAAGTCTACTAAAATAAGTCAGAATCACACATTTTTTACAAGTTTTTCTTTTATCCTGGGAAGGACTTTGCTGAGTATGCATGCTCTTTTTTCAGCTATGCCCCGCTTCACAGCCCTGCAGTTAGACATGCCCACACCTGGGAGCTGCCCACTGCTGCCACAATATTCCACCACTGGCCAGTACCACTAGCAGAAAAAACTAAAACTATCTGAATGTTATTTCTGACATTTCTGCATACAGTATGCGACTGTAGAGTTAAAATTACTCTCCTGGTATCTCTGGAGGTTGTTAATTATACTCCAGTCCATGTCTGTCTTTTGTTGCTAAAGTTTAGACCTGTTCGACTTGGAACAAACACTGTATCCAGGAGGAGACAAACTGGTATAAAAACAGACAGAACTGATGCAGGCAAACCCTGTTGCCAAACAAGAACATTGTTTTTGGAAGATTCTACAAAACCAGAGAATATGCTCACTGGTGTTTTGGACTTCCAATGTCAGCATGTTTAAAATACTCACTTTCTGCAATATTTTTGCAAGGCAGTATGGTTAAGTCTAGGAAATGGATGTGGTTATGGCAAATAAACCCTGGTGAAGGAATGGTTAAGGTTAGCCGCCTGAAACATCTGTTTAAGGTTTGGGAAAGATCATGAATGACAGTCAAATATGCTAAAAGCCCATCCACCACCCCTGCCTCCACACTTTGACTTTCCATCCTTACTACATAAAGTGCACATTATTGTGCGTTCCTGTATCGGAGCTAATTGTCGGTCCAATACTGACACTATTCATAGAGATACTGCACTGTGCAGGCACATTTAACAAAGTTCCCTGTGTGATCACAAACTAATGAGGTGACAGTAATCTGTAAGGAAAAGTGGTGTCTTCGTGCCTTTATACTCCATGCATGGTGGGTGGTGTGCGTGAAGCATCCACTAACAACACAGTCCTGCTTTCAAATTGATGCTTTTAAACCGTTGAGCACAAGATGTAGAGATGTAAACAGAATGAGTAAAGGAAATGGCAGCATCACCAATTCTGCAATGTTTTTGACTAACCTGCAGGAAGTTGAGTAACCATCACTTTCAGCAGGTTCAGTTTCAATCTACATAAAGTATCCTAGCAGCTTCTCCTATAATTTTTCTCAGCCTGACATTATACTTTAATGACCGCTCAAATGAAAGATCATTACAAGTGTTTAAACTTCAGTTCTGCTGGTTAAAATGAAGCCTCTAGTGTTTGTATATAGAGTAGTGTATGAACACAAGTCTCTGTGTGTGTCTATGAGCCTTCGTGTGTGTGTTTGAATTTGTGCTTGTGTGTGCATGTGTTTATATATGCAGCGTATGCAGGTCTCCCTACGTCCTATCGGAGATGATTGTGCATCCATCAGTATGCCGTTAAGCAGTGGCCAGTGAGGATATGAAATGGCTCTCACTTTGGGGCTATCGCTGATCAATGCTCATAAACATTTAATGTCATAATCAGCCATCAGGCAGCACAATAACACATCAGCACTAACAGCTTCGGACAGCCGAATGGCAACATGCAGATACACATGGACTCACATACTCATGCACAAACGCATGCACACTTCTTTGGCGTGACCTCTCTGGCACATTGAGCGTGCATATTTTATGTAACACGGCTATAGGAGTGGAAACACACACATTAGATATCTTGCCTCACGCCATTAAACAAACACACACCATCAACCATTTGGGCACTAAAATAATGTGTGTGCTCAGAGTGTGTATGATGTTGTTCTGTGGTCTGGGTGAGAGATGAACGAGAGAGAGACAAGGGGAGGGTGGTGGGGAAAGGAGGGGGTTATTATCGGGGGAGGGCTTTACAAAGTAAGCCAATTTATACAAGGTATCCCGGCTCGAATTAGCGGCTAATGACTCCATTAGCTTTCATTTTTGCACCGAGGAGATTTGCCTGCATAAATTAGGGCCCGATCATTGGCAAAGTGTCACGGCCAAAGGACAGTTTATAAATACAACAGCCAGGCCCTGTCAGCCACGCTGAGCGCTGATATAGACATCTCTGCAGACTTTGTTGTTGAGCGCAACAGACTTGTGCCAGTCAGACGGTGACAGGGGACCGTGGGGGTCCCTGGGGTAGCTCTCTCGCCGTCGTCCCTGAAAAGGTCAACTTGACGCGGGCACAGCCCATCGACCTGCCCCCCTGTCGGCTCCGCTGATAAAAATCAGATAAACTTAAGACCACTTATTGATCCAGGCTGCGGAGCCTTAGGCAAATGTTGGCCGAGCCCTCCTCCTCCTCTTCCTCCTCCTCGTCCTCTTCTCCTGTGCATACGATTACACACAAGCAAATTAAAATAGGGAGGGTGGGGACAGACAGAGAGGAGAAAGAGGGAAAGATAGAGAAGAGATGGGCAAGAGGAAGGCAGGAATTCTTGCTTCTCCGAGGAGAGGAGGGGAGGAGGTGTTATTAAGAGGTGAGAGGATGAGAAGTGGGAGTAGGCACAGTAAGATTAATTGCAGAAATTTGAGCAGAGACAGGGAAATTTCATTAACTATGAGAGCACTTGTTAGAGCTAAATGGTCAGAGAGAGGCGGGAGGTGGAGGGTGGGCGTGAGACAAGCTGGATATTCAGAGGTAGAAGAAGTGGAAAAAAGAAAAAGATGTGCACAGAACATGCTCATGCAACTTCCAACTACTTTTTCCACCCTGCAAAAACAGGCACAGATGCTCTATTCCCTCATGTCTTGCTTCCCGTGTCTTTCCTTTCGCTGGAAAGTCTGAGGTGGCTACAGAAAAAGGGACGAGGACACAACAGATGAGTGAGAGCAGCTGTGGGAGAGGCTGAGGGCAGAAGGGGCCCTACAGCAGGAAGGATACAGAACAGAGCAAAGGGCCAGAAGTCAGAGTTAGTGAGAAAAGACCAAGCACAGACTGCTGCAGAGACAGAATTAGAGCAAAGCTGCAGGAGAACCGAGGGAGACATACAGAGGTGTAGCACATCTGGCTGGCAGCACTTTCACCTCAGTAATCAGACCACACATCCTCTACAGGTTCACTCGCCGTCCTCTCTCACAGCGTCTCTCTGGCCAGGCTGGGTGTCTGTCTGCCGCCCTCTGCACCCACACTATCTTTCCACACTTCCTCCCTCCATCACTTCGCCAGGCATCCTCACATCTACCCCTTTCTCCACAAACACACATACTGTATGCACACACACACACTTTGTCTCACTGTCTCTGCGTCTCTCTCAGGAGGATGAGCAATACAACTCAGGGCAAAGAGGTGCTGATAAGGGGACAGGAGTGTGACGCGAGCAGGGGCCCATTACCACAGATAACGCTCTTACTTGTGTGTGTGTCTGTGTGTGCGTGTGAGGCCCATAGTCATCAGGGTGTAAGTGGGACTGATGAGGGCAACCCCGTTATCAGCTCCGTCTGTGTCAGCACCTTCATCTGGTGTCCGCTCTCTTGCCAGTGTGTATGTCTGTGTGCAAGTGTGTGTGTGTGTGTGTGTGTGTGTGTGTGTGTGTGTGTGTGTGTGTGTGTGTGTGTGTGTGTGTGTGTGTGTGTGTGTGTGTGTGTGTCACTACAGGGCAATAGTTGTCTGGTGAGCAGGAAGTGCAGTCTGGGTCAGACTGGTGACACATGCAGCACAGTCTGTGCCTCTGTCGTTCTCTTATTCTCTTGCTGTGTGTGTGTGTGTGTGTGTGTGTGTGTGTGTGTGTGTGTGTGTGTGTGTGTGAGAGAGAGAGAGAGAGAGAGAGAGAGAGAGAGAGAGAGAAAGCATTAGCCTAATCGCTACACAGAAAGAGAAATAGTGGTTCTTATTCAAGCAATGTGGTGTTAGTTTAACAAAATATATTACCTACTGGATCATGAATGCTTCTCAGCCTTCTTTTTCTGCTAACACGACATTCCACATAATTGTCATAAAATTACACAGCAACATTATAATCAATTCTCAGAATAATATGTTACACACACTCTCAAATAAATTAGTCACATAAAGCGATATATGCAACTTAGAAGCATATAAAAGCTGCCAAAAGAGATGAAGATGCAGGCAATGTGAGCAGCAGAGGAGGTGTGAGTGAGCACTTGGATGAAGCCATGATCCACAGCTTTAGTCCTCTGCTGCCAACTACTGGTGGAAATTTGGAAAAGCAGAAATTCACACTGAACAGCAAAACCCTCTTCTGTCTGTGACTTCTCTCTCTGTCACACCTCAGTTGTTGTACATACAAAATGGCCATGGTGAGACGAACTTGTGAGGATTTCGAAATGAATGTGAAACAGCTTCTGTTCCAATTAGTGGAGGCAAGGCATTAGATTTGACAGCGGGTGGACTTAATGTTCAATGATTTATACGGAAAGAAGCAATTACTTTTCCCCCTGAATCCATATATGGTTCTGAATATTTCTCCACTTTATTCAAAACATTTTTATTCTACTGAGATTAATACTCAGAAAACTAAAGCTACAGTATTTCTGTACGTGCAGTAGCATCCAGCTCTTTCAATCTTTTTCACCCCACATATTTTTTTGAAAGAATGCAAATGTTTTCCTTTGACTCAGTGGGAGAGTTCAACAAGAGCTTTCTGATGACATATGATGCTCATTTTTCAAAATGTCACTTAATCCCCTTTTGCTCTAACCTTTCAGTTTGTTGTGCAACGGTTCTCTGCCAAAGCATGTTGCATCAAAATCTGAGATATCTATCTGACTGCAGGACATTACAACCAAAACATAGCTCGCTGGCAGTGACCACTGCTACCCTCCTATCTGAAGCAATTTCGCCTCTTTCCAGCGCACAACAATGCATACCACAAGATGTCTGTGATGCAACACAAAAAGTGGACTTTATCATCCTAAATGAATGCATATGATGCACAAACATGATTCATACGGACAAATCCTGATATAACTCATAGGAGGTCATTATGATTGCACTGAGTGCTCCCTGCTGGCCATTATCATTCAAGTGCATCTTTACAGTGAAGGGCACAGCTAACCCTGTTTGGCTGTGACACTGTGTGTGTGTGTGTGTGTGTGTGTGTGTGTGTGTGTGTGTGTGTGTGTGTGTGTGTGTGTGTGTGTGTGTGTGTGTGTGTGTGTGTGTGTGTGTGTGTGTGATGGAGGCATGGCTTTTTATCGGGAAGAAAGAATCAGGGAACAGGTGCACTGAATATTACGGAGTGAATTTTTTGGACAGTCTGATCAACAGCACATTAACAGTGGAATAACTCAATGCATTTGACTACGTGTGTGTGTGTGTGTGTGTGTGTGTGTGTGTGTGTGTGTGTGTGTGTGTGTGTGTGTAGTCACGAGAGCTGAGTGCGTCTATTTCATCATAAGTTGCAGTGGACAGTAAAAGATGCAAATAGGCTCAATAAAATATCTGTTATTTTTAAAATCTAATACCAATGATTCAGTATGGAGGCTCTCAATAAAACGCTGCAGTAAATGGCTGGTGGATTTATCTGTAACCATAACCTGACCATAAGGTTAACTGTTCCTAATAGTTATAAATGAGAGGCTGCCCGTTACTTTTGTTTATTGGCATGCTTTCTTTAGGTCCCCTCACTGATTCCAGTAATATAACATATCGCTCTCACCGCGCTGCAAAATGAGATTAGACTCCGACATGAGCCTCGCATCATCCGCCGACGAGCCCGCACCATGAACTCTTCACCCGGGCACGGCACGGCGGCCAGACGAGGCACGGAGGCGGAATATCCAAGCAGGAGGCACTCAGAGGCTGCGCGCTCCCTGGAGCTCCAGGCGCGCCCCGCTGTCCCTGCAAAAATAATTCATTCAAGTCTGCCATCTACCGACGGAAAAACGCAATGACACCATGAAATGTGAGCGCTGGGAGCCTGTATTCCTCGGCTACCAATAATACAAGAGCTCAGTAATCTGTATTATAGAGCGCAGGGTTTTTTTTAAAATGTCACCATCATATCATTACAGGATCATATGTCATTTTATCTCCACTGTACCCATGCAGCACTCAATGTTGAGTGTTATAGCTTATCATAATATTTGGTATCTCCTATGATTTCTCTCTGAAATGTTCATAATATTAATGTTGGTATTTAGAGACCAATGGTGACATTTTGGAAATATTCTTCTAAAGGTGAGTAGAGGTTTATTACATATCTTTAAACTGCAGCATTTAAAGACTGCTTCGTATCTGTAAGGTGTGAGGTTTGTTCCCAGAAACCACCATGTGTGCTGCTGGAGTGTCATTGGGCAAAACACTAAAACCCTGCACCTGCTGACTCGTTGAAGGTTGCTTTGACTGAGAGCTAAAGCTGCAAGTGAGCCGTCAATTTAGATGCCATACGTACAGGATAGATAGATGGACACACAGATGGATAGACACACAGTATACATACATTCACACACACACACACACACACACACACACACACACACACACACACACACACATGTACAGAGAACAGAAGGAGCTGCAGGAGCAGGAGAAACTGAGGGACTTTTTATTGGCCTGGTTTTATTGCGCCAACCCAGGACTCATATCCTGAGTTTAACAATGCTAAAGGCAAAAGGTTTTACGCATGTGTGAGTGTGGTGCATGCATGTAAGTGTGCGAGAGTGACAGAGGAGAAAGCAGACATGGTGGGGGTGACTGTCTCTTGCTGGAGGTTGCACATGTAGGCCAAGGCCACGTTATGTTCGCCTGAGTTGAACACTGCGATGTTGACCAAAGACTGTGTTGCTGCCTGCTTAATGTGACAAGAGGTGGGCCATGACAGTGTATTTTGCGGTAGTATTTCAACTTCCCTATTTCCACTCTTCAAAGTTTTAATCAGTGGAAATGGAGAGATTGAAGGTTTCAGAGGGAATATAAAACAAGAGAGGAAGCAACCAAGAGCTCATAATGGAAGCCATCATCTCCATCACATTCTGCACCAAAAATGTTTGACATGAGCTTTTTTTCCACCAGCTCCAACATCACAATATTTACAGATCTTGTTAATAGTGAGAGGGATGGTGTTGGTCTGAGAGGCATCTTTGCGCTGGATCATTTTACAGTTTGTTTATAACACAAGCAAACAAAAGCCCCCTGCCTGTTATTCAATCCATCTGAGAATGGACCCAATCACTTTGAAGATAGCGTGACACAAAATCATTGCATTGTTTCATCCTGATATCACTGTGCAGTTATGAAGGTTATGTAAGAAGGGAGTGCTGCAGAGTCTGTGCTGTGCATATCCTTTTGGGAGTCCTGAGTAAACACAAGCTGCATTTTTAATGCTCTCTAATTTTATGTTTTGCATTCCATTTGAATGGATTTCGAACTCTTTGTGGTTTTGATCATGTCATTATTTGAGAAGGTCTTTCCTTTTCTTGTATTTTCTGTGAATATTGCTGCTTTTATGTGGCCAAAGTGCACACAGAAAATACCTTTGCCCAGAGCTCATGGGGAGATAGGCTTGTAAATCATTACAGATAAAAAAAAGTCTGACTGTATTTTAGCTTTTTAGCTTTTATCATGTTCGTGACCATGAACTTAACTGGACAGCAGCGAAGGTATTTTCCACACAAAATAATGTTTGGCTTGATAGATGCATGCTGATGATCTTTGTTTACAGAGGCTTCTTCCTCTCGGGGAAGGAACTGAGAAAGTTGTCCAAGAACAGTTTACAAGCAGAGTAAACTTTGCTGTGTCTAAACCCTTATAACTACAGTTTGATTAACATCAACACATTGTTGGAATCTCTCATTTTTGGGGGGCAAATGAAGGGAAGTTGAATTCTGTATAATTTGGGTCACATTTATTTAATTAAATTAACCCCCTCGCAAAGCTTTCTGTTTGATTAATAGGTCATATTCATACATAAATGTATTTATTTTCACCACAAATTAACATTGAAACTATAGTTAAGCTCTCAATTATAGTAATGAATCCAACATTTAAATAAGATGAGGTTCCCATGTAACCAAGCAACAAATAGAGATTATGGTGGTGATTATTGTAATACTCATTATGGTAGAGGCATGTCTCTCTTTTTATTGCTTTTCTTCTTTTTCTGACTATTATTACTCACTCTTATTATTTCTTTTTATTAAATCAGTCGCACTAAGAGCTTTACAAAAAGCCCTTTTTTCCAGCAGAAATCTTGATTTGTTACTGAAGTGTTCCCAATAACATTAACAATGACTCTGTTCTATTAGAGTGGCCCAGTAAGTCATGACAGTGTGACGGTGACGCAGCATGCACAGTACCAGCACCCTGAAACTGAAGCAGCTAAATGGAACTCAGTCTTTATTGATTCTTTTTATTTACAGCTGTGCTTTTCCTGTAGTGGCATGTCAAAATGTGTTCTGTGAAAAGGGACTATTACGACAAACACAAGACAAACGACTGATTAATAAAACATAGAGATAAGGTAAAAGTGAACACGTAACAATTAAAAATAAAAATCACAATCACAAGTCAAAGATTTGAATACAGTGGTAGGGGGAGAGTATGCAAGACGACTGGCTGAAGTCCAAACGGATGTACCAACTTCGACCTGTAGATGGCAGCAAGACACAAACAGTGGCTGCCTCACTCATCCACCAGGATGGCCGTGCGTTGGGATCAAGTTCCCACTACGCATTAATTGTGCCATAATGTCACATTTTAGCGGCCGAAACCTTAACGCAGACCCGGAGATCACATTTGCTAAGGTTCCCCACTAAATTAACACTATAATGTTTTGATAGCCTGTATAAAACTGTGATTAGGTCTATTTTAATAGGGATGCATCAGTGATTTCCCATATACCTCAGCATGAACAACAACAACACACACAAACTACCTATATAAAACACTCACGAAGTGCTCGAGCAAAGCCAATTTCTAAAGTGTGTATAAAGTGTTTACTTGGAGTGAATGCACCTCGTTGGCCGACGATAAAATTACTTGGGCCTGCTTGTATATCAATTCATCTCTGCCTCGCTTTGTGTGTTCAAATTGATTCCATCTAATTCCATTACAAGCTGCTGAAAATGCATCCGCGATCATCTACATATAAAACTGTAATTGACTGTCTTCTTGGCTGTCGTCATATTAGGCCGGGTTAAATGCAACGTGGAGGCGCGCTTCGGGCAGACTGTAATTAATATGAACTGTTTACGGCGTCGACGGGGCCACGTTGGTTAATGGTGTTGTTTATTGTGTTGCAGGAGCCCCGCGTTTCCGGTGCATCAATCCTCGTGTCAGTGCATGGGCCCCGGTGTCGCCGAGGAGTGATGGCCGTGCGGTGATTATAACGGAATAAAAGGACGTAATGAAGTGCTTTCCGCCCCGTTATTCTCGTGTGCCCGGCTGCTGTCAGCCACCTCCACGCTGCCTTGATGCTCTTCACCTCCCCCTCTCCGTCTCTCCATCCCATCACTGTGTGCCACAGCTGCTTGTTTTCTCTTTTTACATTTTTTTCCCCTCATAAAGTTCATGTAAAGTTGAATCGTTTAAAATGCTAATAGCTTGACAGGGGCCACAGCTGTATGTGCTGTGTGCGTGTGTGCGCGTGTGCGGGTGTGTATGGCATTTACATTAATGCCCTCCTTGTGGTTTCTGTTAATATTAACATGTCTTTGTGTGTTTGCCATGTTTCTATATTTGATGTGTGCACATAGCTGTGTAACCTTTGTGATTTGTGTGCACATGAGAGAGAGAGAGAGAGAGAGAGAGAGAGAGAGAGAGAGAGAGAGAGAGAGAGAGAGAGAGAGAGAGAGAGAGAGAGAGAGACTAATGGAACAGGTTGGTGGTGATTAATTGAAGAAATAGAGAGTTGATTGTAGTAATTAAACAAAACAAGGTAAAGCAAACGACTGTGCTGCCATCTGGGCCCGCAGGCTGAGAGCACATGCATTTACCCACTGCCAAGCACACCATTTATTTGCCCATATAAAGATGCTAGGGGACCTTCTGGGGCTCACTGTGCTTGTTTGTGTACATGCGTGCATGTGCATGTTTGTGTATGAGCATTTTTTGTCAAGAAAGATAATTTTATTCATCATGGCAACGTGCGCACGTGCACATGTAAATTAATGTTTTGTTTTCCAAGAGAGAATGACTACTCTGGTGTCTCCAATGGCAAGGCTGGAAGTGTGTGCGCGTGCAAAAGTGTTTGTGTGTTGTGTATGTTTATGTCATGTTTGCATCTGTGACGGTACGGATATTCATCCGGTGTCACTGTGCTGATCATCTTTGCTGTTTTGGTGGATAAACACCACAATCAAGAGATGCTGCGGTGGAAAGAGTAGATGTGCAGAGATGCAGAGCAGAGACATGGATGGCACCAGTTTAATTAACACACACACACACACACACACACACACACACACACACACACACACACACACACACACACACATCCAAATGCACATTCACACACGGGCCAAGCTCAAATGCAAATGCTTTTATGTGGACACACAAACCCATGCAGTCATCTACCCACACACTCCCAGGCTGTGTGTTATTTTTGAAGTCAGTCAACCATCAGCTAAATCTGGTCTCTTCATTTTGCCTGGCGCTTCGGAGAGAAAGCTGTGAGAGGTGGTGTGCGCATATGAAATTGCTTACATTATATGCTGCAATGTTTTTCCAATGGGCTGGAACATATTAAGCTGAAAATGAATAGCAGGTCTTCTCGACACCATGTTGAGCGGTGGCTAAGCCTTCACTTCCCCTTCTCCGAGTGCTCCATCATAACGACAGCTGTCACTTTTATAGCGTGCGTGTGCGTCTGCTTGTGTGCATATACTGTGTTTGTACCATATGTTTGAATTTATCTGCATGCATGTGTGCATTTATGTGAGTGTGTGTCTCCTACTGTATAGCTGTGTGCAGTGGCCCTCTATAGCAGGTCATGTTTTGAGACAAAGGATCACATCTGCCTGACTCCTGCAGGAAGGGTAGCCACGCACATCTATTTGTTTTAGCTACAAAGCATGCTCAAATAATGTGCATGTAGATGATTATCATAAATATGACATCTTTTATATACCCCAGCAGGTACAAAGTGCATGCATCTGGGCATGTGCACGTGTGAGGGTGCATGTGTTGGGATACATTTATGATCATATTCACATTCACATATGCATATTTATGCCTGTGTGTGCATGTTTGCATGTGTGTGTGTATCAGACGGTGGCTCATTGGTATGCTGAGTGTCTCCGGTTCCCCTGTGGTGCTGGGTGGGATAGGAAGCATCTGTCACCTCTGCAGAGATCCAGCATGCTGCCGACTTAACCCTTAAGGCGCTGCATCACCTGAGGGCTGCTATGTGAGAGAGAGAGAGAGAGAGAGAGAGAGAGAGAGAGAGAGAGAGAGAGAGAGAGAGATTTCTATTGGCAGAGAAACCCAGATGGGTGGGTCTCCTGTCAGGATTTTGCCTTGATTGATAAATGCAAGGGAGGAGCCAATGTAGACAGACTTAACCTATCCTAGCAGAAGGCGGAGCCTGGTTACCACAGCAACCCAACACCTTGGAAAGCCATTGGAGGACCAAGAAAATTGCTGACATATTGCTCTCTCTCTCTCTTTTTTCTCACCCTACATCCCTGTTTCCCTTTCTCAATATCTATCTTTTTGCCTCTCTCTCTCTCTCTCTCTCTCTCTCTCTCTCTCTCCCTCACTATGTTGTGATCTTTCCTGTAGGTGTGTGTGTGATTTAGGTGTGTGTGTGTGGGTGGCTGACAGTAAGTGAGTGCCAGTACACACAGGTCATATTGTTAGGGCGAACAGATAAAGTCCTGCTCACCTCACTGTACAAACACACGGCAGAGAGAATGATGTAACAATAGGAAGAGCTGGAGAAAAACAGGCAGCATCAGAGAAACTTTAAAGGTGAAGAGAGAGAGAGAATGGCTGCATTCCATTTACATGAGCCAGGTGCAAGGTCCTGGTTTTGTGCATGCGACCATCAATAATCTTATTATTAGTTACACCTGTGCTTTTTACACTGCCCGACAGAAAAATTCAAAACTCATCCCCACGCTTTCCCAAACTATTTGGCTTCAGAAGCTTGGTGATGTGATGCTAGCTGGTGAGCTACTGTCGCTGGTGAGCTAACCAATACGCTAGACAGTTTAGTCAGTCAAAATAGGCATTCTTCTTATTTTCTCTGCATTGACATTAACTCCTCCTTTGTAATGTTTTTCTCTGGATGTTATTCATTGAAGGATTTTATTGTTCAGGAGAAAAACTCTCTGAGGTTGCTAACTGCTTCCCTTACGCCACCCATTTACAATAATGGGAACAATAACTTCACACTGTTTATTTAAAAGATGTTTTTATACCCCTGACTCTTGTCTCATAACCATTCCTCTTTTGTGGACTAGTTTAAACTAGGACCAAGGAGGGTTAAATGAAAGTGTACGGTGCAGCATAGCCAATAAGCTACAATAGCCAAGCAAGACGATCTAGATGGCTTGTTATGGTGCAAATTTACCCATAACCCACTGATTGAAATGATTCCACTGAAATTAACTGATTTCTCTGTGAAATTCTGGCATTGTAAATGCTGGTTTGACCAGGCCTTCAGACAAAGGTGGACCTTTAAGTTTTCTGACTCTATGTGACGTTAAACAATCAGACACAATATCGGTATAGACCAATACAGACAAAGAAAGACACAGACGAATCAGTGTGTGTGTCTTCCCTTCCTCGTTCATGTTCTGTGTGTGTGTGTGTGTGTGTGTGTGTGTGTGTGTGTGTGTGTGTGTGTGTGTGTGTGTGTGTGTGTGTGTGTGTGTGTGTGTGGTGTGTGTGTGTGTGTGTGTGTGTGTGTGTGTGTGTGCGTGTGTGTCTGTCCTCCGGGTGTCATTGAGCTCTGGTATAAATCAGCTGGGTATGCGAGCGTCGGGCTGCAGTAAATTAGCCAGGTTTTAATTGTGTCTGTAATAGATGACTATAATTAGTCAAGGCTCTTCCTCAGCCTCTACTGCCCTGACATAATCTTCTTCAAACCAAACTACACGTCCCTTCATCTCTCCATCCTTCATCCCTCTGTAGCCTGGAGGGACAGGAGGGATCTTCTCCTCCTCCTCCCAGGATCCCCCTCTCTGACAGCTTCTCAAAGAAACCCACCAGAGAAAGGCCCCTGAAGTCTTCTCTCCATCCTTCTGCACGTCTCGTCAGGAAACCCTCATCCCTGGAGGAAAAAGGCATTTTCAAGGCAAGTTTCAACTTCAAGGTAGCAGGATCTTTAAGTTTAAAAATAATTGGTGAGATGGTCAAGAGCACAGTCTTGGCCTTGGGGTAGATACAAGGTGGTGTAGGTTACTATAGTTGTGTTTGCTGAGAGTGGCTGGGATTCTGGGAGACCACAACTTCCTATTGATCCTTATAAAGTTGTTTTAACCATAATTAAACCAGCCATCTGCAATTAGATTGGTTATCTCAGAGCTGTACCTGCTCTCAAACTATAACTACTGCAAACCAAGCAAAGCATTGGCAGCACAGACAAACAGATGCTGATGTGGTAAAGACATCTGCACATTTAACACAATGTTGGAATCACAGTGAAAAAACGTTTTCATGACTTAAGTGACCACAAATGAAGCAAGGCCCTTTGGTGACTCGCTGAGATTGCAAAATCAGCTGTTCAAAGTAAATACGTTGTTGATCTTCTGTTTTTTCCTGAAAAAATTCTTATCATGTGCAAAGACAGCTTCTGAGGTCTCCACCTGTTGATGCCAACTTGGTGCTCCTCAGATAATATAAACAGGTGACATTTGAGGGAAAGAAACAGCATAAATTGAATCAAGAGGTCAATAGCCTTGTCTGAATGCAACTCTTAGTCTATTTCTCACATCAGTTTCACACGATTGGACAAACATGAAGGTAAGACAAGAGGAGATATTTGAACTTTTTGATCACATCCATCAAACCAGTGGTGCTCAAACAAATGCAATGCTATGAATTCCTTTGATCCTTTGATAAGGGATTGTCCGAAAGAGAGCACTGTTATCCCGACATGAATGATCAACTCATCTGACCTCCACAGCAGCAGGCTTTCTTCCCTGCCTTTCAGTTTTGCTTTTGTTTAAACACTTTTGCCTTCAGATGTGGTCAGATCACATGCCCCTCAAACCAGTTTCAAGCATATGCTTATTTTAATAAGATGTTGGGCCACCGCGAGCTACCAAAACAACCTCAATGCTCCTTAGTACAGATTCTGTGGATTGATGAACAGCATTCCTCCAAAACACATTCCCTCATCTGATGATGGAGAGCATTGTCTAATAATGCATTGGCCACAAATCTCTCATAGGCGTTCAGTTGAGATCTGGTGACCGTGAAGATCATAGCATATGATTCATATCATTCATACTCATCAAACCATTCAGTGAGCCTTTGTTGCGGCGTATATGTTCAACAGCTCTGTTCTTTTCCTTTTTAATATTTCATCAGCTTCCTTTTGGCTATCTGAGCTGTGGTTGTTGCCTCATATGCTCATAATGTGTGAAGTCAGAATCCAGGCCAAGACCTTTGTGACAAACCGTCCCCTCTCACAGTGGATGACCTCATCTTCCATACAACGTAAATGTCAAAAACAGCTGTTTTGAAGGTGGTCATAGACATGTCATGTCACCCAGCTTAACTTGCGCACACAGATGCACACACACCTATAAACACACAAGACACCTACAGCAATCACAGCCCCTGCTTGATAATCTGTAATGCACCTAATCACCAGTGGGTATAAGTGACAGAGGGGCGGTACCAATGGGATCTGACACAGCTGACGGGCTGCACCTGATAAGGCAGGACAAAACTGAAAAATGTTGCTGCAGGGGGATCCATGTGCTGATTAGGCCTGCGTTCGATTCCTCTGAGTGCCGATTCATCAGTGTCCACTAGCACCCGTTTACCCGGTTCTCGGGTGTCAGTGTGGTCACATCGCTGCCGGGACCTCGCCAATCTCTGTCGCACAGAATCAGCGTCCAGGAGGGTGGGAGCTCACCCCTGCCCCAGTCAAACACACACACATACACAGCAGTGCCCTGCCTCTAATCACTGCAACAAACATGATAAACTGTGTACACTAACCCTGCCTGTACACATACAGACCACACACAACTTCCGCTGGAACTGACCACACGTTCACACACAAACACACATTAGTCCATTCTGAGATGTGACCCCCCCCGAAGTGCCTTGGTCACCAATCAGGACCACTTTGTCAAGGCACAGGTAACCGTGACGACTCTAATCCCTCGGCAATCGGCCGGTCATTCATCACCACCGAGGGAAGGAGAACGAGAGGAGTGGTAGAGAGAGAGGAGGAGGAAAGGGAGGGAGAAAAAAAGAGGGGGAGGGTGTCACAGACAGGGGCAACGGTGCAGACAAATGGCCCCAAAAATTCAGTATTAATCAGCAACTGATTTGCTGCCCCTTTAAAGCCAATACCACTTAACGACTGGAGAGAGAGGGAGAAAGAGGGAGGGAAGGTACAGAGGGATGGAGGGAAGATGAGTGAGAGCAGGAAAGCAGAGTGAAACCAAGAGAAGAAGAAGAGATGGAAAATAAATGAAGGAATAAGGGAGAGAAAGACTGAACGAGAAGAAAGAGAAAGGAAAGCACCTTATTGGAGTCTACTGTTGCATTAGGTGTGTGGATTGTGACATAGTAAAATGCTGCGTAAGGCGCTCCCCTCACCACACACACACAAATAGACACACACACACACTGACACACACAGTAGCCCCTCTGTTGATTTGTCACTGGAGTTGATCAATAGCTGTGATGGAAACAGAATCAGCTCAGATGGATTAAACGTCCCAGTGGCTCTGACGTTATTTTCCCATTAAGAGAAGGCTAATCATTACACGCACGCACACACACACACACACACATACACACACACACACACACACACACACACACACACACATGCGCACATATTTACACACACACACACACACACACTGAAGCAGATACATATGCAAACCCTTCTGCGCTGCATGAATGCAGTTTCATATCAATTTAAGCACAGTTAGCAACATAAACAGGACTATACACATGGTGGCATGTCTAAAAACAAACACACACACACACACACACACACACACACACACACACACACACACACACACACACACACACACACACACCAAACCACACACGCTGGATGTTAAAGAAGCTGTGACTGAAGTGCCAACAGTGTGACTGCATTGATCCGAGCTTGCTTCCCTCAACCACACGCACTTTAGTCCAAACAAAACCCCACTTATCACTACAATTGACAAGAAAGTAACATTTTACAAGTTTTTCACTGTTTCTTAACTACGTGAATCCTGTAAGAAATAGAGCAGCCATGGATTTCTGTGGATTATTGCCCATGCAGTGCTGTAATCTTTGTAATATAACGCTGATGAAAAATAGATTTTGTTCATGCAAACAAAGGTATAGGCAATGTTTGCATTTTAAGGATCAGTTCACCTAAATTACAAAAAAAAAGATGCCGTGCAGACAGGTTTGGGTTTATGTGTCGAGATTTTTCAGGTATTTGTCTCCAACATGTCCACATCATTGTATAAACAGCTTCTTAGTATGAATTCTGCAGATCTGTGGTCCCCTACTGGAGGGATGAACACCATTTTCCCAAAGGACATTCCTCATTTGTTGTTGGATGTTGGGTGAGCATCCAATTGTCACACGTCACCCCGAAATCTTCCACTGACTGGGAAGGTACTGCAGTGTATGATTCATAATTTCATCAGTGATCCCTCATGTCTGTTCAGAAGCAAGTGCATTTGTTTTCATGTTCTTTCTCTCAAGGATGTAAAGATCTACGGCAAAGAGGAATACACAGGATTTATTCGCTAGTAGGATAAATTCATTGTGGTATTTTTATAGGATTTGTTCACAGTAAGAAAAATACGGAATGTCACCTGTATTATCCTTTAACACATCAGTGAGAAAAAAAAATCAAGTTAACCCACCAAACCCTGCAAACAGAAGGTGGTTCAGGTTTGAGTGAAGTGTCAGGCGGTAAATTAGGCAAATACTGTACATGACCAAGGACGCTGAGGTGAGGTGATACATTATACAACGTGTGATGCAGGAAAGTACGTGAGGCGGGAGTGCAGAGAAGGAGAGAGTGATAGCTCTGCAGGGAGGAAGCCTGAGACCATCTGCTGCTGACTACCTGCTGTTCCCCCTCTCTCTCTGCTCACCTTCCTTCTCTTCTTTCTCCCCATTTTCCCTGCAGTCTATGAAGGTACTCAGTCGGTTAGTGTCAGAAAGCTAGCGTGCACACACGCGGGACTCCACACACACATACTCAGAGACACATAGAGTACAAAGCAAGCATTCAGTTAATTTGTGACTTAATATTTTATATATATATATTCTCTCCATTCTCTGCAATGCTCACTGTTACAGCTCCTCCTTTACCCCTCATGCCTCTTTCTCTCCGTCTCTGCCACTACACAAACATGCATACATGACACAAACACACGTATACAGACACACAACAAACACACACACGCACACACACTGTGAGAGGGTCTCTCTAATGGATTCTGAAGATTCCAATTTCCCCTCTGCCACCAAAGACAGAAAACCCTCTGAGCTCAATTACCCCTGTCTCACACACACCAGACGAGACCCCATGCACACACACACACACGTGCACATACACTTGGATGCATCTTCACTTGTAATCATAGACGCGCGCACACACACATGCACACCTTAAGCTGCTCTGACATGTTGAGAATCACACAATCAGAGTCACGCAAGCAAACTGAGAGGAGTATTAGTTTAAGGTAGATTTTATGTGATAGGAGATAACAGGAAGAGGGAGGGGAGGGAAAATTGAGGGTATGGTGGGAGGTGAGGTGTGGGGGAGAGGTCAGGACACACAAAAAGTGAAGATGGTAGGATAGAAGGTGGCAAGATGGGAGGATAGGTGGAAGTGGAAGATACAGAGAGAAATATGGAAGCCAGCAGAGCTGCAGAGGCAAAGAGAGATGTGAAGGAGATATAAGAGCAGACTGGAGAGGAGGTGCAGGCCTATGGCTTTTACAGAATCCACTCTTCCAGAAACCTTATTAAATTCTACAATTAGCTGAACGTCTCAGGCTATAAATAGGCTCACTTTTCCCATTCCGTGATGTCAGTCAGCGGCCCGGCTTCGACTGTGGGGGAAACAAAACAATTTAAATTATAGTGAGGCTCTCTCTTTGTCTGGCCACCCTTTTAACGGGATAATTACTAGTCTATTCATTCGCGCTCGGCCAGGGCGATATATCACCTCGCTGCGCAGCGGCCCCGCTCTCTGTGATAAACGTCCTTTACTGGAGCTGTGGAGGATGGGGGTGGGGGGTTGTGGGGGGCTGAGGGTTAACGTGTGCCCGTTGATATCAGCTCACTGTCTGCCGCTGGCTTTCTCCAAAAGCCTCGTCCGCTAGATTGAATAGCCTCCTGCCAGAATCTGGAGAGCACCAGGAGTGCTGCACCTTGGTTTCCAGAGTGACACCGACACCCTCCCGTGGGGCCCAGCGATGAGGAAATGAGCGAGCGAGAGAGGGAATGAAAGGGAAAGAGAGGGAGCGAAAGGCATCTATTATTCAGCATGGCCCCGACCCCTGCATACGCGCGCCATTAAAAATAGGAAATCCATAGCGGAGACAAATGGCTTCTAAATGAAGCACTACAGGAGGAGAGCGGAGATAGGGACCCCTGTCACATGCGCTTTAATTGTCTCCCGGGGCGATAAGGGGATTTATCAAATTCATCGTGCCAGTAAGAGCTGTTAGGCCTTCGACGACGAGCGGTTGGAGAAACATCGCAGCACGTGTTTGTTCGGTCTTAGATACGCACCATGAGACGGGATGGGCAAGCAATTAGAGCAGTCATAAATTGTGCCGAACTAAAACAACTCCAGCGCCAACTGACTGTGATGGTTAAATAAAAGCCAACACATGGGCTGGTCCTTTATAAATAAAAACTCAGTGAAAGGACATAAAGGAGCTGCTCCAACTTTCTAAGGAAACAACATGTTAAATGGTTAAAACACATTTCCTCAGGTGGTTTGCAGCTGATTGGTTGGCACTCCACACTTACTGGTGACATCATGAAAATAATCATGTACCTTCATCCCCTAAAACCGCGTTATCGCCTTCTGCAGCAAAAAATATTGCTTCATCATCAGCCAAGCAGCCTTTTCCTCAAAACACTGATGTTATAGGCCGATTTGACCTTTCTGAGATCACAAGTGCTCCTCCAACAGAGGCCAGAGGGTTAGGAGGAGCTCCCCAGAGAGATTTGTTTTTTTAATCTGCCACCTCTGTAATGGTGGCAAATTCAGCCAAAGGGAAAGACTGGGCACAGATATATGGGGTGAACCTCTGCACCCTCAAATATAGTGCAGTGACCCAGAATTATGGGGTGGTGTGTCAAGGATGCTTTATTTTACTATTGTATAGATGAATACTCACAAATCCACCCAATAACATCCAAACATGATGAGCTAATAGATTTATTTGGCTGCCCATGATCTATACTTCAATGTATCTGTTAAGCTACAGGATAATTATAACTATTGTTGCCCAAAAACTATTGAAAATAGATAAATGAGCCAAACTGTGGCACTTGGGGACATGTTTCTTTATTATGGTGAACGTGTAGTTTATTTTAGGTAAACCTCCACATACGTTGTCCCATTGCTGTCAATACTCACAAAAGTGCATCAAGCCAAAGCTGAAAGTAGTCCCTGACAAATGTACAGTTTACTCCTGTTTGAGTAGTGTTTGCCAACTGCCCAGCTGTTTTAGGAAATTCCTGAGCCTTTTTTAAATAAGAAACTAAATAGTCGTGGTCCAGCTTACCTCCTGAGTAGGAATGTTTTGGCCTGGGGCTGAGTGCTACATGTATTTAAGTATTTCAAGACATTGTTGGTCTTTTCATGGGATTTGTTGATAATATTAAAAATATAGAATGACACCAGTCTTTTCCATTAAAATGACGGGTTTAGAAAATAATCATCTTCAATATTTCAAAAGCACAAAATAATACTTTCCTAAGCAATCTGAGTATTTTCTAAGCAAAGCCATAAGGATGAACCCTAACATACCCACGAGTGCTTTATTTTCATGCAAGAAAGCATTTAGCCAGTTTGTCAGTTCAGTTGTTCCAGACCATAACTCCCCGTGCTAATCTAAACAAACGTTGTTTTGCGACAAACAAATTCCTGCTGCCATGCTTGCCTCCAATTTCCATTTACATTAAACAAAGTGACATGTGCTCTGCTGCTGCATTTTGGGACAAACACGAGCTACCCAAGACCGAGATTCTAATTTGGTGTCGTGCTGTTTCCATTTTAGCTCTCAAGACGCACACAGACATACATCCATATTTGCTTTCTCAAAACACACAGAGCCATGCAGCATACATGGTTCTGTTGTTGAGACATTATAAATGACCCCATTAAAATTAATGACAAAAGTAATTAGAATTTAATTAGAAAATGAGCACTTTTTTATGATCGTTACAATTAACCCCAAGCAATGTTACAGCCGACCTTAGTTGTGGAGTAGATTATACCAATATGCCTGCCTCTCTGCTTTTAGTAGTGCATTTCTCTTTTGAGATTACACATCAGTATGCTTGGAATCAGACAGATATGAGTTCTCAATCTCAAATTTGACGTCTCTGGGCGAAATAACCACAGATTAATGGGGTAATAAACTAAAGTCATTTCAGCAGTCCCTGCTCTCATTTAGAGTTGAATTTGGGAGGCAATTCCTTCTCTAAAATACTTTGCTGACAGTTATGGTCGGGAGTAGAGACAGAAAGAGAGTAGGAGAGAAAAATGTATCGACAGAAACCCAAAAAGTGTTTTATCTAAATGGACATTTAGATGAAAGCAGAAAAAGCCTGTTTAGCTTTGTATCCCAGAGAGAGAGAGAGAGAGAGAGAGAGAGAGAGAGAGTTTGTGTGTGTGTGTGTGTGTGTGTGTGTGTGTGTGTGTGTGTGTGTGTGTGTGTGTGTGTGTGTGTGTGTGTGTGTGTGTGAGCATGTGCGCTGTCTTTTGTGATGGATGAATGACAGTCGGCATGGCAGCTCATCTCCTCTCAGGCGGCTGGGTGACAGAGAGAGATGTTACAGCACAGAGACAGCACACAGTCACACTTGCAGGCAGGTGTCAGACACACACACACACACACACACACACACACACACACACACACACACACGCATACACACACACACGGAAACCTATACACACGTATCCTGAGCATGCACCTGAATGCAACATCAAGACCCCCTTCTTTCCTTCCTGGCTTTCACCTGCCTCCCATCTCACAGCCCCACCACCTCTGTCTACCTGTCTCCTGCAACCCCCTCCACCCTCTCCATGTTCCTTGTAAGTGAGCTGTCTCTTTGTAGGCGGCGGCCTCCTCCTCGTCTCTTTCGTGGCGTCAGACCAGAGCCCGTCAAACGTTCACCCCCCTGACCCAATACATCCCATCCCAATCAATGGGACCGCCATGAAGATTTCACACACCTCAGGCAGGCGTGAGGCAAGAAGAGAAGGAGGAGGAGGAGGTGGAGGAGGAGTGTCCCAGTCGCCTGGGGGGGAGGAGAAATAGAGGAATGGGGGAGGGGGTGGGTGGAGGGTTGGGGAAGGAGGGTGATTTAGGCTGTCAGGGCGCCAGTTTGGTGGAGAGATGGGGCTTCTCTTCCTGAGTCAGACAGGGCCAATAACTCATTAGAGAGAGAGAGATGTAGAGGTGAAGATGTGGCAGAGAGGGAGATGAGGGGAGAGCTCCTCGCCACAAAAGCAAGGAGAATTTTTTGTTTCCTTTCTCTCCTTTTGCCGTTCTCAACCCTTCCTTCTGTCTCTCCTCTTTTTCTTCTGACCCCATCCTCCTCATCTCCTCATCCCTTTTTTATTACACCCCCCCACACACACACACCACTTCCCTTCTTTCCCTCAGCAACTCCCCCTAACCCCTCTCCTCCTCCTCCACCTTCTCCTCTCCTCCCTCCTTCCATCTGTCTTTCTTGCTGCAGTGCCCATGCTGCCAGGCAGTATAAATCACATCTCTGGGCTTGGCTGCAATGGGCCTGAAAATAAAAAGGCATAAAAGTGTCGGGATGAGCTACGGGCTGGGGGGGAGAATTCCTTTATGATGGGTCTAAATCCTCCTCCCGCCTCGCGTCCTCCCTGGCACACATACACACACACACACACACACACACACACACACACACACACAGAAACACATACACAAATTGCTTGTAGACGCATGCACATGCACAACATACGCCTCTGAAATGATCCCCCCAAACAGCAGCAGTTTGGGTCTCTCTCTCTTTCTCTTTCTCTCATAGACACCTGTACAACCCTCCAAACACACACACACACACACACACACACACACACACACACACACATACACTCTGCCACACATCATATTAAGCTCTTTGTTCGCTGTGATCAGAATTGAGATGTCTTCCCCGCGAGCTTTTCTTTAAAGGGACAGTTCAATGAAAACTCCAGCCTACGTTGACACCACCCTGTCACTGTCATCTGCCCTTGCTCACATTTCTCTAAGTGTCTGCAGTGACCAAACTGACAAACTGCTCTTCTTTTTCACCCTGAAAGAGCAGGAAGAGATAAAGGATGGTTAGAATGTCAACTACAAATTGGTAGCAGTTCATTACAATCGATTCAAATGTGCATGAGCAGGTTGAAAGAGCAGTCGTGATACTTAGAGCCCTTGAAGTATTTCACAACTTATTACCAGTGATGTAACTGCTAAAGGCATGAGGATCTGAGTTTTGAGCAAAAATGAAAGATCTGTCATTTGAAAAGAAAAAAGAAAAAGAAAAAAGCACACCAGCCCTTACAAAGTGGTGCAAAAACTAGAAGCTGCAGCTGATAAAAGGATAATGCTTCTGCAGACAGGGACTTTCACATTTTGGGGGCATCAAATAATGAATTTTGTTCAGAAAACTAATATACAAGGAGCTCCTCTAAGGTTTATTCTAGTGTTAATGAGGGGTAAATGCAGCGGGTGTCAGAGTAAATGTGCACCAAGTACCTGAAGTCGTCCTTCTTTACTGTTTAAGATGGATCTCACCCTGGATTATAGCACAAAGGAGAGTCACTTCACTGTGTATAATGGTAATTGTGGACAATTTATGATCCCTCCAGTCTCCATTTATGTATCGTTCTGAGTAAATAAACCAATAAAAAATGATTGAGGTGGCCTATAACATATTGAAATGAAGCTGCTGGCAGAGATGCATTGTGAAGGTTGTCTAAATGATTATGAGAATGAAGATGGAGGTGAGTGAAAGCACGTCGAATGGGCAACTCCATCAGCTGCTAAAATCAACCTATAGCTCAGAGTTCTCCTTTAATCTACGTCCCGATGTGCACTTTGTCAATTCTATTAGATCCCGCTGTGTGCGGTACGAACACATGCACGCACACACACGTACACACACACATGGAGTGATGATGATAATGGTGAGCACCTCCCTAGGTGAAGCCTATTCCGTCACAGTGGGAACCATCTCAGACCTAATTATGCTTGGATTGGCGTTTTAACTGTATTGATCAAAAACGCTGAAACAAACGAGAAATGCTTATCAAGCTGGAAAAGAAGAGCCCTTAGGAGTTGGTGTGTGTGTGTGTGTGTGTGTGTGTGTGTGTGTGTGTGTGTGTGTGTGTGTGTGTGTGCGCGTGTGCTCCACAGGAGTGAGTTAGAGTGATGGCTTAGGTCTAAGAGGTGGTGAGATATTGGTGGTTGTAAAAAATTGCAATTCTGAGCTTATGAGTTATTAATTACAGCCTCCCCTCCTTCACCCCTTTTTACCAGCCATTAGAAATACTGCAACACACACACACACACACACACACACACACACACACACACACACACACACACACACACACACACACACACACACACACACACACATTTCTACACACACATACTCACATATGCAGGCCTCAGGACATGCACAAACACGCACACATGCAGGATCACGCACACACTTGCACACACACAAATTAGCTCGTCCATACCAGCGCTAAGTGTACAATACCCTGCTCTGATGAGCAAGCTCCCGTCGACCTTGGAACTCTCTGGAAAGACAATGCAAGGGGAGTCATGCTGCGAAAGGGAGGAGGTGGGGGGGACAGATAAGGTGGAGGGAGGGATGGAGAGAGGGAGACAATAGATGAGAGAAGGAGGGAGGGAGGGAAGGAGAGAGTGTAAGTGGTGCTGCTCAGTATAGGGCAGGAGGGCAGTGCTCCCTCCCTCCTCTCCATCTCAGCTCATCTTGAATGCAAATGTGGTTTCTATACGGTTCCTTTGTGCCGCTTCTAACTGCTCCAGAGAGAAGCAATTACAACTGCTCCATTCACTCAGAGAGAGAAAGACACGCATGGATAGAGAAGGGTAATTAATAAAGAGATAGGAGGGATGAAGGAGGAAGAAAGGAGGTGAACGCGTACCTGTGGAGGAGCTTCCAGCAGGATTGGATTATCGATCGGAAAGGCAGCTTTGCTATTGACACACACACAGAAGCTGAAGCTGAAGCTGACCTGACTCGTAATTTCCAACTCCTCCACAAAAGGTCAAAGGTGAGAGGTCATTAGCATTACATCAGAAGTGTTATGTGGAGTGCGTGTAATGCATTATTACTCTGACACAGTAAATATGCTACATCTGTCTTCAAGTCGTTACTCCCCTGATCACTACTTCAGAGACCTGAACCTGCAGAATATATTGAATCAAAAGAACTCCATCTAGATATGACATCACCCTCCATCCCTCCCCGTCTTTCCCCGGACAGATAGTTGCAGTGCCAGAGCCGTATCCTATTGCAGTCACAGTGGCCGGGCGGCGCTGCAAGGTATGGTGGGAGTTTTTATGACAGTCATTTGGGCTGCTAATATGTCATCTCCATTAGCCGACTTTTAACACTCGCAGATAGATGGCCCTGTGACATTTATCCGTGCACGGGTCGTATTTTAGCTGTTAAATGGCTGCCGATGTGCGGAGTGCGTGCAAAATGAGAGTGTGTGTTTTAGGCGCGCGATAGCTGGGGTTGGGGAGGGAGAGCGAGGTGCATTGACTTTTAATGACACTCTATGCACTAGCACTTTAGAGGTAATAATCGCAAATACAATGCAAGCCTTCGCCTTTGACCCCCAAACCCTCTTGTTTGGTGCGAAAGAGAGAGTAGAGAGGAAGGTTGAGACTTCCAGGCCTCCATCCTCAACAGATAGACAGCCGAGGTACTGTGAGCCAGAGCCTGCAGCATCAGCAAAAAAAAAAAAAAAAAAACCAACTACAAAAGAGAACAGCTAATTAACTCCACAGCCTATAGAGAGAGGATGAGGGTTGAGAGGAAGACAGGAAATGAAGGAAAAGTGAGGAGGAAGAGCGATGGAAAGAAACTATGGGTGCAAAAATGAGCACAGGGGCAGGGTGAGAGTTACGCAGGCTAATTGCTCATATGGATTTTGCCATTGTTGGCTTTTGCAGGGTCAAGGAGGTGAAGCCATTGCCTGTCGTGACTTCAGGTGAAAGTATAAATGAGCTAATAATTTAGACTCATAAACTAATACTAATATTGACGGCCACTACATATACTGAAAAGCATTAGAAAGATCCCTGCCATAAAGCAGCTGTAAATATGATATACCATCTTGTCACCTTCCCCCTCCCGCACATAAAAACACCATCCACTATATGCTGCATCCAAGAAAAAACTGAGAATACGCTGTGTGTCATTTTACGCGTTGCCTTACGGGAGCTCAGTCACCTGTCCAGAGGCACTGAAGTTGACTAATGTGACAGAAAATTAACAATTAAAAATTTCACACAGGCCCAGAGCCACTGCAACGTGGTCCGTTCACAACTCAGTGGACACCCTAATTGCTTTGAAATACAATTGGGTTTGGGCTTTGTTTGGTGTTTTGGAGGTATGAAGCGCATCAATGCACACTGGAAATTGAGTTATAAATTACCAAGCTGAAATAGACATGTACCGTGAATACTCAATATCCAAATGCTAGATGTCCTCCCCTGCAAAAAGGCAGATGCGTGCATGCACACACACACACCCGCACACACACACACAAGATGCCGCCGCCTGCCGTTGGATTTCATTTTGTCAGAAAATTGACTTGCTCTGAAGCAAACAATGCATGTGTGTGTCGTGCTATACGCCTGTCATGGGGCACGTTGATAAGGTCAACTTTAACAGCACACACAACCACAAACCAGTGGGACTCGGAAAATGACAGTGGATGAGGAAAAGAGAAAATGTTCATTCATCCACAGCTTTCCCACCAGCCTGTGCGTGCGTGTGTGTGTGCACGCGTGCTCACAGCTGTGTTTTCAGACACACATACACTGTGTGTGTGTGTATGTTTGTATCTAGGTCTGTGTTTGCTGTATGAATACAGCTCAGTGGCTGGTGTGTGAAGTCACTGACAGCTTCATTATGGCTTGTGCGCACAGGGAGACAGCACCATCCAGGGGAAGGAGAGAAGAGGACAGAGACACGGGACAGGCCAGGTTTACTGTTGGGCCAGTCTACGTCAATTCAGCGGCTTGGGGGGGGGGGGGGGGGGGGGAGGGCAGCTGCTGTCTCTTTTAATGAGCCTTTGCTCCTTTCATCAGCTTTCAATTTACAGGGCTGTCCTGTGCTTGCTCTCTCACACACACACACACACACAGAAGCAGTCTTGTTTCTTGCAGGCAATTCCCCAGAGGAGTCTGTAATAGTTAAATTAATTTGCCATCTTCCTTTAATTAGACCATTTCACCTGGGAAGGTAGTGACACTGGGATGAAATGTGACCAGCACTGGACCTCCTCTCATCACTATCACCACACTGAAGATGCTTAACATCTAACATGCACACACACACTTTGTAGACAGTGTACAGTGCGTGAAGACCTGCCTGCAGTAGCAAGATTTCAGCTTGTAGAGAGTAGTGAGGGCTACCAGGAAGGGGACGCATCCCATACATTTCTGAAACCCAGTGCAGCTTTTATTGAATAGGGTAACTAAACTGCACACTAGTCTTACACCAACAATGCCTTAAAAAGAGAAAAATAACTTTGAAACAATCAATCTACTGCAGTATAAATGAAATATGTATCAACAGCGTTGTAGTCCCACATTCCAGGACTGCACCTACACAGCTGGAGTTCCTATAATAGCTACACTCCCTCTACTGGGCTGTTACAGCAGTGCATGACTGTTGCACTGGATTCATCCAGAGGGGTTACATGTCAAATTCAGTATTATAGGATATATTAAAAGAATATTACAAGGCAAGTTTTTGATTTTTTTTTTTTCCTTCAAAGACAATTTATTCATCCATTAATAAATCCTAAAAATATTTTCAAATATTTTTCTAAAAAGCCTGTCTGCAATTCCAAACACATCCCTAACCTCAGTACAACATCAGTGCAGATAAAAATATATACATATTTAAGAATTTAACATTTTAAATGTCGCTGCACTGCACTTTTTTTTTTTTTCTTCCAAGTACACACTAAAACAAATGATCAGAGTATTGTTTTAAGAGAAAACAAATTAAAACAAATGTCAAAAGGGGAATAATGTAGTAAAGAAAAGTAAAAACGCTTTTTTCCTGTTTGGAATTGAAGAAAAGAAAGAGCTCCATGGCGTGTCACAATGAGGTCGATACACTGATGACCAGCGGATGACAAGGTGCAGTACAGCTGCTGTGCATCAGGGCGCAGCGAGTGGGGTCTGGGGTTCTGAAAGACAGCTGAACAGCTCTGGGTCTCTGTCAGACTCGAAGAAGTGGAGGGGGCTTCCTCGCAACGGAGTGTCCACACTCAGTCCCAAACTTGAAGAAGAGCTGCTGTGGGAGGAAAAGTGATGGAGGGGTCAAATTCAACATTCAGTGTCAAAAACAATTCTGTCCATTCTGTCCGAAGTCATACCTTTCACAGTCAGAGTCGCAGGAGGCCTTGTCCTCTAATGTGCCGATGCAGCTGCTGCTGCTGCTGGAGCGCTGTATGGCTTCAGCCACTGTGTACCTGGTCTTACCAAGAGCACACTTTGTGATCTTTGCGATGCTGAGGTCTGACTGGAGGAACAGATGGAGTCGACTGTCCGATAACAACAAAGGTACATTGAGAACTCTGGCGGAGAGGGGAAACAATGTCAACCTGTGACTTTAGACATTTAACAGCAGTACAGTGTGGAGCAAGGCAACCTTCAAGTCTAACAGTGCTCTTATTTCCAGCAAATTAATTCTGAATAACCTTTAGGATTGTGAAGAGGAGGAGTGTAAAGGGGTACTACTAGATGGGGAGCAACTCACAATTCTAAAAATTTCTGCATGCCTTTCATCCTCTCTGAGACCTGCTCAGTGTTCCTCAGACTGAAGAAGGGGTTCCAGGGCGGCAACTTGGGCAATTCTCTGGACAGAGAACAAAGAAAATGCACTCACGGAAAATTCACTGCATGCTCAGTTAAAGTCAGATACTCTGCAATGGAAAACTGATTAAAGTAAGCTACCAAATGTCAATTAATGATATGAATCTGATGGACATACATGATTAGAGCATTCTGTTCCAGACAATGACGCAGCCAAACAAACTCACTGTAACGCCGCCTTACACAGGAAGTCTTCTTTCGAAAACACATGCTATTGGTCTACAAAGAGGGACATAAAGTTAGTTCGTCACATGAAAATCAAGATCAAAATAACCCAAAAAGTTAATTCAGAGCCGTTTCTCCCCCTGAGTGGCACTTACATGTAAACAGAGCTCATAGTCGACATGTGCGTGCCACAGGTCGTCTTTAACAACCCTTGGATCCCGAACACAAATGCTGACAAACTCCTGCAAAATTCAAAACCAGGGTAAGATTGCTTGAAAGGGGGATTGTTAGGATGCATGCATGTGATTCAAAAGGAAATAAGATGCATTTTGGCACAATTGTTTTCCACTGGGCCTTAATTTTGGGACATTACAAAAATGTCAAACCAGATGCACAAATACAAGACAAACAGGGAGTGTGAAGGAGCATGCATGATCACTTACAGTTTTTAGAACATTGTCGAGCATACTGTCCATAGTGGGTACAAAAACCTGCCAGAGAGACAAAGAATCCATTGTATTGAAAGTGATCGCTTTGTTCCAAGGTTTTATTTTAGCACAAAAACACCATTGATATAAATTACAGTAAAGTAAATGAGCATTAAAAAAAACAGGTCAACTGTTATGTTACATAAACAGTTAATTACTAAACACAGTAATAACCAGTCTGGCAGCCGAAGTCCATTGTTTTCTATGCCAGATCTGTTCTGTTCTCAGGCCTGGCTGGCGATAAGTACTTAAAGGACTCTAAAGTGCAAACATTTGGAGCTGATGTAGCAATAAAGGGAAATAAGGAGCAAAGATTTAGCTTGAGAAATCTTGACTATAAACACCATAATATAAATTTACACACATGCACCAAAACAGCTGGAAACTACATGAAGTACAGGTCCATTCACTGAAGAACCATCGCTATTACGCTGAAAGTTTGCCAGTAAAAAGCACCATTTTCAAACAAAACAAAACTGCTGAAGCATTATTTTCTTTTTTTGAGACACATGCCACTTACAAGCACTGAGTCCAAGCAGAGCCAATCAATAAATGCAAACAATGTTTGGAAACAAAGGTAACCTGAGGTTACCTCAAAGAGGATCTCTGAAGCAACGACTGATGTCATTGGACATACAGGTATCACACTATGTTCTGGTTTATGAGAACGTTATTGTTTACGGTAGCACTGCTGTACAATCATTCACCAGATCCTAAGCTTCAGGGGGAAAAAAATCACTGCTGTTTCAGGAAAAGTCAATAAATTGCACACAATTTCATCTTGTCAAATGGGGTCAGGAGGAAAGTGAAATCTCAATGAATGCAGCAACTTCCTCTTCTTTTCCAGCCACTACGTGCTGCATAATGCAATCACATTAATTTAGGCTGTAATTACGCACAGTTTGTGCACTATAATCACTGATTCGCAACCAAAAAATATATGTTATCTCTTTGCACTGATCCAGGATCATATGGGCAGGCTGAAACAAGCTGCTTACATCTGCAGAACCCTGGCAGACTATGCAGGCTAATATCCTGATCAGGCCACAATCAGCTGCTCACAAGTTTTAGACGACTTTAAGCTCAAAAAGTATTACCACTGAACTAGTCAATGAATACTATTTCACATATAAATGATAAGTACTCTCATTATAAAATAGTAAACCTAACTGTTAGAGCAAGACCACTGCTGTAGACATACTGACGATAAAATGAAGGTAATGAAGCTCCAAGGTTTCTGCTGCCTTTGGGAGAGAAACTACAGTGAAAATCTGCATCAAAACATCCAGAACTCATTTGAATTTTAATGCCAAGGTGACCCTACCTTTCCCTTTTTTACTTTCCAAGCAGTAATCCGGTATTTGTGAACAACAACAGGCGCAGCTCTGTGGTGCGGCTTGAGGCTCGGCCCTACCTGGACTGAACTACAGCTAATACTGACTGTACTCCTCAGTGTGACCTCAGCCTCAGTACTTGTTCTTCCTAAAATACACACACAATAAAAAGCCCTAAAAACGAAAGTTAAGTTAGTGTAGCCACACGGTGAGACGATGAGGCCCCTGTTGAGAGAAATGAGTTAGCTGTGTGCTGGGCGCGCACCTGCACCTAATTCACTGGGTGGGGAGGGATCAGTTTAAATGGTATCACCTGGTGGGAGGAGGAGAGCTGGTGGTGATGTAGTGGAAAGTTACAGGATGGGCGAATGATAACCGATTCATTCACCGTCAATAGTGCTGATAATTATCACAAATATTGACGTTTTTCAAGCTTTCTTTCTTTACATGGCCAATTGGAGCCATAGCCTGTCTCCACAGTATTGTTCACCCTCATAAACTTTGAATTCTAATTAAATGTATGAATATGCAGTGAAAATGACCATCAGTGTCCTTTATTAATTAATAAAAATCATATATCCAATATCCAATTTAAATCTTTCCCTCAGGGCTCTTGCTTTGGAGGACACTGAGTAGCCCACATCCTTTTTATGGGAGAGTTAAAGGACCGTGGGGAGAGTTTCCATTCAAATACACAGTAAGTTCACAGAGTTTAAAAAATACCAGGCTGAATATTTTGCTGTGTGATTCCAGTATTCTTTTAGAGACTCAATATATTCACATTTAAGACTGTCAAAAAGACTTGTATGTCTTCTTCCAGTTCAAATCTCCATGGAGTGACGGCCACAACAATGAACGTTCACATGCAACAACAGCTCTTTGCTCCCCATGACCAAGTGTGCAATGCATACAACTACATAAAAAGAACAAAGCTCCTGACCACCCTGCTTCAGAGTTTGAATTATACTGTGATTCTTTCCAGATGGAGTTTAGAAAAGCATGGGGAGTTTTCAGGCTAGTCACATTTCACAGGGTGCACTCTGTTGCTGAGGTAGTTTGTTGACACTGGATGAGTGAGGTTAGCATTGCCATTAGAGAAAACGAGCACAGCACAGCACAGCACAGCACAGCACAGCACAGCACAGCACAGCACAGCACAGCACAGCACAGCGTTAATAAGTCTAAAGCCTGTAACCACTGCATTGTGGTTCATTTTAAACCAACATCCATGACTTTTACTGTTTCACCCTCATTTCCACATTCTCTCAAGTTATCAAAGCATCAGATATAACATGTATATTGGTCAGTTTCTGCTGTTAATCACTTTTACTGTTCACCAAGTCTGAGACCAGCAATGTTTCTCTCCTGACACACAATAATCCCTGTTCCTGTTTCTAATTCCAGGCCACAGTGCTGCCACAGTGGAAAGAATAATAACACCATTTGTGCACATATTGTCTGCAATTACAGTTTAAGAACAAAATCAAAGGGTTCTTACCAAAGACCTCAGAAGTCTCTTCCAAAATGCTTTCCAGCCCAGGAATGGAGGTAAACTCAGTACCAGGACGTAACTTTAAATAAATACTCCTCTACTTCAAGGTATTAAAGGGAGGTTAAGGTCTGCTAATTTGCATACAGAGGTCTCTCTATCTTTGGTCATGTCAGCAGTCTTTTCAGTGGCTCCTATTCACTTTCGAAGGGTTTTGATGAGCTAGAGGACGACAGCTTTCTTTTGGCTTGAAGTCTCTTCTTAATCTAATTGTCTGGTTATGGTGAGAAAAAAGTGCTGACTTAGGAAACTGCACCATGAGCTGGACTATAGACAAGCATCATGTGCTACACACACAAAGCCACAGATAACATCTCGGTAATACACCACCATTCATCAGCTTTTTCAGCTTTGTGGCCATTACTCAGCAACATGACGTCAAATGCAACATGACAACATTACCATGTAAATGCAGTCCTTGATCATGGGTTGACTCTGTTTTCCTTGCAGAGATATCACGCAGTCGTCTTGAAGACTATGCTGCACTGATTAAAGGTTCATCTTAATCAAGACATTCAGGACATCCCATGAAATGTGTGAATCAATGCTAAGAAATAAAGACACATTTTAAAACGAACATGTGCTCTCATGTGCCGGCTCATAATTGTGTCCTGATAGGATTCATTTTTAGTAGGCCTTTATTGGTGGAAACATTTATAATAGCTTTGGATTTGGTAGAGGCCCAAACCCTTGCCTTAGAAACGTCATCAACGCTAATTCCCATGGGTCCAAAGTCCCTCTCCCATGCCCTAATGCCAGTCATGAGACTGTTCTGCTCACTGCTGCAGAGGCAGCCATGCCACCCAGCAGCATGGCCTGAGAGAGAGCCATCACTGCTCAGCTGTTTGTGTGAGGCTCTACCTCCAAGTACTGAGCAATGGGGTTTCACCCCCGACTGGCAAAGGTGGAAATGAGTTACTCAGCTAGAAGTCGCACGTCCTGCTTTTAAAGACATCTAAGTTAAAAGCAAAGGTAAAGAAGGTTTTGACTGCACTTTTGGGTAACGTTTGGTCACTTAAACTACAGCAATGCATCACAATTACTGAGCTTCTCGTTTTCTTTATGTGCAAATGACCTGGTAATTAAAGATTAAATGCTATGGTGTAAAAGTATTAAGGGCTGATGCCTCAAAACAGTGCAGGAGTTAAAATACATCCCACATGTGCAGACTGGCCAGATTCAGGTGAGCTAAAATTGTATATGCTGATGTTTGTTATCTATAGTATTGATACTGTGCCTGGGCCATTGATGTCCCACCATGATTTCTTGAGGGAGAGATCTCGCACCTCCTTACTTATCACATGCACGAAATGACAACAAAAGGAAAACATTCTTGTGTTTGAGATCAAACATTGAAGCTCTTAGCAACTGGTCAAAAATTTGGGAATTTTGACATCAGATTAGGCTTCTTTGTGCTTGTCACCATTATTTTAAATTTGGATGTAGACATGCAAAAATCTAGATGAATACTATATAATATGCTAAGCCAGCTGACAATTCTAATTTCAGTGGAAGCATAAAAACTAAACAGTGGAATTTGGTCACATAAAACCTTTATTAGAACTTCAAATAATATTTACAGGCCAAGTATACAAAATGAACTTTTAGAACAAAACATGAGCACTAGTGTAAGAAAAAAAAAAAAAAAAAAAATCACATGAGAGCGAGATGGTGACACAACAATATGTACAACAACATAGCTCTCCTTGACTGCTGCACAATGAGAGGGTAGAAACATCCCCAAAAATTACTAACAAAGCTAAAAGTAGAGGGGAAGCCAAAGGAGAAAATTCAGTCCTGAGGAAAAGGGCATAGGCCGTGCAAGGGGCTGCAGGGACCAGAAGGGAGTACTACTGAGCTTCATCCTCCGGACATGAATGCCATGTCAATCTCTCCTCGTAGAAGGAAATGACCACCTGAGGGCACCGAGTGTTGGCTTCACGGGCAGGCACTAAATCTGCTTCGTCTGAGTCTTTCCTAAAGGAAAAAAAGCAAAGAGGGAGAAATACTTTAAAGCCACTGTGGATCTTTGTCTACTACAAATCCATTCATTTTCACTTCAGCTTAGAGGCGACTTCATCTAGAGGGAAATTCTGACGCAGCATTTGACTTACCTCCGAGGAATACAACAAAGCCAGAGTATCAGCACATGTAATATTTGATTTACTAGTGGGAATATTAAGTGTTTCAAATGCAAAAAAAAAAAAAAAAAAAATCAAAAAGCATGACAGTTTCTGCCGTTTGCACATAAAGAGGAGCATTTCCTTTTGTACTCACCATTTCATCAAGAACATCAACTCCCCACTACTGTCTGTTGCGCCAATGATCCGTTCTGGGTCGAGGTTCCTAGCAAAGCCACGTGGTTTCTCAGCCTGTAAGTGGTGACAAGATAACATGTGAGTTTATGTAAGAAACCGCAAGTTATTTTTTTTCCCTCCCAAGATGGTATAGAGTAACATTAAGTTTGAGACCCTAAGGACGGATCCAAGGCTCACTCGAGGACAGGTTCAACTGTTGCGCCATTTCAGTAACGACTCTTACTTGGATATATCTTAAATACATCTGTGACAACTGTACTTGAACAATTTTTATGAGGCCTAAACTGTGAGGTAACTTTCACGTGAGATTTTACCATTTACTTTTGAGAAATTAAGAAATTATCCTCACTTGAAGGATTTCTACTGCAAAACTGATGTCATCTCTGAAGTTAAATACTGAATGGAGACACTATTATGCCACTTTGCATCAAAATTAGCACATACATGCAGTCTTTTTTTTTTAAAAAAAAAAAGGGAATTGACTCCTTTCCAAATGATGGCAGACAACTTAACCTCTGTTTTCTCCCCATGTGCGTCACATTAAATATCACGAACACACAAGAATGCAATACAGAGTAGGAATGATAATATTAAGGTGGTGACTTTTTCATATCATTTATAAGATAATGATAAAGAGTGATATCAGACAATTCTGTCTGATATCAGGCAATATATGCACCAACATCTCCGACTTGTGCCATAATGGAGCAGCAAAAGAGGTAAAGATTTGCATGTCCACTCAGGTGTCAGGTTTCCATCACTGCCAGTCAGCGCTGGAGTTGATAAATACCCGAGACTACTGCAGAGTCATCTGACCCAGGCATGGATGCCAATCGTACTTTCCCATTGAAAACAAAAGCCATATGTTAGTGAGTGTTGGTGGATTTTTCTGAAAGGGGTATTTGTGAACTCACATCCTTCTTCTTGGCTTCCGTCTCTGGCTCATCTGTTGATGCCTTCCTCTTGACGGCAGCAGGCTTCTCCTTCACGTTCTTCTGTGCTTCCAAAAACCCTGAAATCAGCTCTGGACAATCCAAGTTCTCCTCTGGCTCCCAGGTATTGTCAGCACTAAATGAGCAGGAAGAGGGTGAGCATTTGCATCTCAGAGCATCCCTTAACAGATTTCTACTGCTACAGATGCAAACAACACAGTTAATGTAAAAAGTGGCTTGTATTCATGCAATCAGTGACTAAGGGCAAAAGCATAGCACAACCCCATACCAGGGAAGCACTTCCAGCTCAGCAGGTGTCCCAGACAACTCACTCTGTAAATCCTTTCCACTTCAGGAAGAATTCTACTTTCCCATTGACAACACGTTGGTCGAGTACTTTTTCTACAACAAATTCCTCCGGTTCCTCCTGTGTCTCCTGTGAATCCTTCTTAGTCTTGGTATTCTGTTTCTTGCCCATGTTGTGCACTAAAAACAAAAGGAAATGTGAGAACTTCACTGTTGTTTAATAATGTATATGAACATGCATGAAGCTTCTGCCCTCATCCACATTACGGCGAAGGACCCCCCCCCCCCCCCCTCGCTGATGACTGATAGCATGCTAATTAAGTACCCGATAATGCACACGAACATGGCAGCGCGTACAAATCAACCACAAACATACTGTGATGCTAAGTTGCGAACCAAGTTTGCGATGCTTAGTATAAAACAATATGCAAAGTTAGCGAAGTCAGAGATGGCGTTATGTAGATTAGGTTAGCCAACATGCTAACTGTATTGCTAGCTTATATTATTCCAGGCCTGGGCGGTAACTGTTCACGTTATACACATTTCTCTTGATTTTACAGTGTAAAGAATCAACTTTCAACATAAACTGTTGATCTTACTTTAGCATAAGCAAATTACAGTTAGAGCCAGGCTCGTTAAAATAAATACACGAAATGCTGAAGACACATACACTTTAGCTAGCTAACGGTAATACAGTCAAAACATTGCACTACACAGTAAGATGCGTTAGCATGACGGTTTCAAGACATTAAAAGGCTTAAAGTTGCATATATCCAACAAAAACTGCTGGAGCAACTTAATCTAAACGTTACAACTCGCGCGTTCTACACGAACTGCGTCCCTCCCTCAAAGCTCCTACTTGTGAAACAAAGCCAAGTTACCGTTAGCTACCTTGGGTCAAGAAGAAGCACTTAATGTGGTTTTGAATAGTGCAAAGTTTAAATGCGTTAATTCTGCATACGCACCCGAAAAACCAACTGGAGTTGCTCCGCTGACGTCTCTTCACCACGCGGTCGGTCTTCTTTTTATGCCTTTTCTGCAGCACTAAAGGGCAGGCGCCAAAAGCCGTAGGTCTTCTACGGGTGCCTGGAAGGAAAACGCGCTTCGCTCTTAATGGCTCTGCGCCTCGTGGCCACGGTTCGCCGGCCGTCTTTCAAAAACTGTAGTACTGGATACCTGATCAAGGCCGCAAGGTGTTCAGTATATGCCCTGTAACAGTAGCTTGAAATTAAGGTCACTCTGCCGCCAAAAAGTATCATTTAGCTTTAAGATGAACTGCCATATGATGGTTATATGCTTGTTATTCAAACAGGTAACTGGCTAAATGCTGCGAAAACAGTGGCACAAGAACGATACAGTATTTCATCGTTTATCATTTTTTTTTAAATCAGAAAAAAATCCAGCTCTGCAAGAGCATTTCATATTCCCTTAGCAAAATCATACTATCAACATTCAACAATCACCATGCAATCCAAAACATTTGCAACAAAGAAAAACAGTTTGAAGTTTATACAAACAGCAAAGCAAATTCATGGTCAAACCAGAAAATTAAATACAAAATTGTGAGGGACTGGGACAAAAAAAGTATTGAGTCACACCATTAACTACTTTATGCACCTTTCTCCATATAAAACACTCACTCACTCACCTGACTGTATGAAGTGGTGTGCACATGAACATGATGGCAACTCAGATAATCTCACATACCCAGTTCAACATTCAATCCTATTAAATAGTTGGTGATTGTAATTTTCCCCCCCTAAATTTAATGGTTAAGGTCCATTTTGGACCATTTTAATAATGAAGAACTTGTAGTTAATGAGTGCACTTAAATTCCCCTAAAAAAGGTATTTTCTTTATGTAGCCAAAATATAAAACATAAAATAAGATGTGAGGTAGAATATAATCTTGCCAAAACTCTTAAGCAATCGAAAGGGTTAAGCAAAATTGTGCTTGAAACTAATTACTCAATATTAATTTAAAACACAAAAGGGAAGCCTCTTAAAAACGTTTTTGTGGAGATAACGTGCCACTGGGGATCATGTACACACACAATATCCAAAACACTGATCTAATGCAAATTAAGGCCTTGTCAGTTTAATCATTGGTATATTGTATGTCATCAAGACATACAGGGAAAACAACAAAAAAAATTCTTTTATTTTATTTTTTTTACATTGCAGTTCAAATTTTTCCTGCACAGTCCATGCCCTCAAATATTTGAAACATATCTGTAAACTTTAGGTCATGTTCAATTATTCTTTCCACTTTGAGATAAACTTATCATCATGAACAAAAGATACTACCCATGGCAGTCTCCTGATGCACTTAAGCATTTCAAAAACCTCGGAAACTTTAATAAATACAACATTTAACCTCTTTATACTGTGTAGGTATACACTGAGAGACACGATTAGATGGAAACAAACAGAATCTTCCTCCTAGATCTCGAACCAGTAATTGTCACAATGCTGACTTTAAGACATGTCTGGTTGTCTACGCTTGTCTGTAAAAACCTTAAGACTCAATGACTTAAATGTTAACAGGCACAAAGACAGACTGCCAGCGTTGCCCACAGTTTAGCTGTTGCCTTGAACTGCCCTGGCTGCTTTGTCCACCTTCTATAAGCAAATGTCCAGTGTGTAAGCTACATTTTTCCCACGAGAGATTTTATTTACAGAGATTTTTTTTTTCTTTTTAATGTTCTGAGTTTCTTTTCTTTTTGCAGCTTTTGTCGATTTAGGGTCCCAATCCACACACACTTTTACAAAAAAGAGGAGATCCCAAAACCAGAGTCAAGCAAGTAAGTTCAGAAATATCCCAAAAACCTAAAAGCTCAAGTCTCAGGCAGCAATACTGCGTCATTGCTTTTTCTCTTTCTTTCTCTTGTCTGTTTTGTTGCCGGTTGATGTGGAGACAGCAGGCCGTCTTACAGGCTGAACGACAACCCTCCCGTTAGCCCCGCACTGCAGGGTAAATCTTTGTGGGTCCAGGGGCTGTCCTGAATCATCCCTCAGCCGGGCCAGGACGTCTCTGGTCAGCTGCTTTATCTGCTGGCCCACAGCACCCATTGTCTTGGCTGTGAGCTGTTTCTCCCTCAGTAGCCTGTCTCTCTGAGCTTGCAACCTTTCCACCTCCTCCTGAAGCCCTGTGATGGCGTCTAGTTTGCGCTTCCGGCAGTTTTGTGCCGCCAGTTTGTTCTTCCCCCGCCTGCGGATGTCCCTCAGGAGGGTCACCTGCTCAGGGGAGAAGCCGTGACCGTCGAGGACCTCCAAGAACTCCTCTACAGGCATGTTGACAATCTGCAGGACAGAGAATGGGATGCACATGGCACGGGCGCGCAGCTCATCGCGACTCAGCTCCCTCTCGTCCAGCGTTGCCCCATCGTCATCGCTGAGAGGCTCCTCTTTGATACCTTTGTGTGGAAGGGCTAGTGATGGCTGGTCGAACAAAGCAGGAGACGAGTAGCTGTGGTCATGCCACACACTCTCACTCAGATCAATGGGTGACCACGTTGTTGTGTAGTCCAGGGTGCCTTTTGAGGGGAGTGAATCCACCTCACTGCTGTAGCCTGTAGCTCCACATTCATCCTCACAATATGAACTGGATGATGATGACATCTCGGATGAGCCTGGATGAGCGAGGGATTAATTATTTTATTAGAATTTGAATTTGATTAGAACAAACAATTTCTTGGTTTCACAAGCCATGGTAATAAAGACACTTAATCTACACGTATTTCTAGAGATTTGAACCAACCTGGTGAGACTGGACCTCCAGAGCTGCTCTCCAAGGAGAGGCCGGAATCAGAATCCAAGTCCTCAAGGACCTGTGGGTCTATGCCCCCCAAACAGCCCATCAGCTGGGTGTCAATTGTGTCCAGGCCTTCTAAACCTAGCTGATTAATCTGGTCAAACACTGCCTCATCCAGACAGCCACCCAGTGCACTATGTTGTGACACGTTTCCAGTTAAATTACATACTGAAGCAAAGGGGAGAGCAGCCAGGCCCAATGCCATTCCTGGAGATACATCTGAGTGAGAAGAGCCTGTGGATTCCAGTCGGAAGATGGTTCTTTGCTGTTGGGTGACCGGCCTGGACTCACCGCTTTCAGACGTCATACCAAACACTCCAGCACTGGTTACCATAGCATCATGCAAGCTGACATCCTGGCTGATAGCGGTGGTGATGTCTGTGTTCAGGTCTGACAGGCGCTCAGTAACAATGGAGTCCAAGTCCTACACGAGACGTACATTTCAACTGAATTTCAGTCTTTGTAATTTGGAAAATCCACCACAACATGTATGATAACATACTGATGCTTAAGCTTATCCATCTGAATTACTGTTTGCAAACTGACATTAAAATGAATTTTCAGGCATTTGAGTGTAATGAACATGAGCAGAGAACTTACATCGAGGTCAGTAACAGACAGAGAGAGTAAATTGTTCCAGTGCTGGTCAATATCGATGGCAGGAGGAGGGCGGTGTGCTGGATCAGAGAGAGCAATGATGCCTTCAAGCAGACTCTGAAAAGGGGAAAAACAAAAATGCAGAGAATACAGCATTAACAGACAAAGTGGTATGTTTTGTTGCCAGAATTAGAGTATGTCTCTAACGTGTATGAAAGCATTTGTTTCCCAGTTAGACATTCAGTAATTATTGTGGTTCAACATCTCTAATTTTACACGGTGTAACCAAAACAGCACTGTCATCAGAATGGTGCAGTTTGAGCAATGAAGTCATGTGAGAAAGCGATTTTCTGGTCAAAAATAGGTCAAACAACTGGCACGTAAATGTTATGCAAGTGTGATATGGGTGTGTAATCTTAAAAGAAAACCAGTATAGCTACTTTCAGACAACAGGAAGTTTTCAAACTCTTATAGCAAACAGTATACAGCAACAAATGAAGGCAAATTGTGACAAACCTCTTGCTCCAGAGTGGAACTGTGAGCCAGCTGAGTGAGTGGGGCAGGGTCTTCCTCCGCTTTAACTTTAGCATCATCTTCCTGCTCGGGCAAAGAACAGCAGATGGAGGGAAAGGGAAGACAGGATTGGGGAACAGGAGAGTCAGAGGATTCAGGATAGAAAAGAAGGAAAAAAAGAAAAACATTCAATTTGTCAGCTGCCATCCAAAGTCCTTAAAGACAATAACATGTCTGGTTTGGTGATCCCACTCCGGCCATCACAGAGGATTGGACATCTTGGATAATGATTACAGCTCTGTTTTGACCGAGAAAATGTTTGTTATAATGAGTTGTTGTAACTCTGGATGAAGCAGACACCTGCTGAAACGACTATGCCCATCTTTTTTCATAGCCCTGTCAACTGTGGTCAGGGCCTTTTGTGAAGCATTAAAAAGGTGGTACCTGGTGTTTTTGTGTATGAAAGTGGGTTTAGGATCTTTTATATATATACTAACCATCAGGCTAATTACTGTGAGATGAGCTAATCCTTTAAGAAGTTGTAAGACGCCCCCTGATGCAGCAAGTATTGCATTTCATGTAAGTCACCAGCTGTCTGGCACAGACACAATATTGTTGATATTTCCACACAAATACTAAAAATGATTTTCCATAGTATGGAAAGAGTTGAGTATTACTCAAGTGATGGGGGGGGGGGGGGGGGTTCTTACCATTCCAAAACGGGAATGACTGCTGAATCAGTTTTTACATTGATGCTAGAAGAAAAAAAAAAAAAAAAAGCAAACTGTACTCTACACCAGCAGAGATCTGCCCTGGCTCTGTCTGAGCTTGTCGACTCCTATTGGAGTAGCTTTTCCTGCTCTAAATGGCCTAATGCATAGTCAGTGATCCATACTTTCACAGCTGTAGACCTCTCCTTTGAAACACTGTGTTTCCACAAACCACAACATGTTGACCTACAAGCAGCTCAGCTTTTACTTATTTTACTAAAGAGGGTAAAAAACAACATTATCCATGTGAGCAAGAACCTTGTGAGGGGGCAGTTTACAAATACGAACCGCTGCTTTGTGTAAGCAAACAGGGTGTGGGTTTAAGCCTCAATTCTCCACCTCTCAAGGCCCACAGCTGGCGGTTGAGTCTGAAGAAAGGGGATATAGTTACACAAATGGCGACATCAACTGCCCTCAGGACATAACATCCACCAAGCAGCTGTTTCTTCCCTGAGCTAGAGAGACTCTGGCAAACATAAAGGTCTGTGTACGATCATAGCCATTGAAACATAATGGCAGTCACACATTACAGACACTAGTTACACAGAGTTTGAGAGAACACATATTGTCAAATCAATGGTTTTTAACAACAATTGAGCTTCTTGACAACAGTACTTTGTAGCTGCACGTTTACCCAATACACTGGTCTTATGCTTGAGGTAAATTCTGTTGTCCTGAGTATTCAGAGAAGTCTTAGTATTCAGAGAAGTCTTAGTGTCTTAGTGTGACAAGTTCCATAGTGAAGGGTGACAGGTGCACCAGACAGTTAGCTGAATACTTGTGATGCTATACATCTAACTAGACTGTCTCATTAACTGGTTATATGGACAGGTTACTTGTTTAGCCAGATTAGTTAGGTGTTGTCTAACTTGAGTTGCCACATACATTATGATTTTTAAGTCCTCTAATATAACTAGGTTAGAATTTAATCACTGTATTTGAAATCCAGAAGAGGTAGAGCCATACAAACTGAAAGTGAATGAAAATGTCAGGGTTTGCCAACAGGTTATCACATCGTTATCTTGTTTACAGGTGCACCAGGATGTGTTTCAACATAAAAGGTTACAGGGTGCACCTTCGTTGTATAACATGGATTGGTGCTGCTCGTTAGCTGGTGAAAGCATTAGCTTTTCTGCTGAGCACTGAGGAAGTTTTAACTCTAGTTCATCACCTCAGTTAGCTGGCCAGACAGTCATCTTGGTCGTATAGCTTAGCGATCAGCAAAGTATGTTCAACTTGACATCACACACACGCACACTTGCCTCTGTAAGAAACCCGCAGGCTCCAGCGTTACAAGGCCCTCGTCCGAGTTCAGGGGTTGTTTGGCACACCTCTTGGCCACTGTCAGGCAGGTGTTCACTGTCATCCCTGGCTTCGTCCCTGGGGTTCTCTAAGCCTGAGTTAGTGTCAGTGTTGTTGCTGGTTGAAGGCCCAGAGTCAGCCTTGTCAGTGGCAGACACTTGGTGCACCAGCCATGCGCTCAACTGTGTGTGGAACCGCGGGGAGCCGAGGGTCCTCACCTCGTCCAGTAGCCGGCGACTTGCAAAGAAATGGTCCAACTCGGGACATTTTGGGTGCACACTGTATCCGTCAAGAGTGTCTCTCAAATTATGAAAGGGTGTCTGGGTGTAGGCTGAGCTAGGACCCAAGTTAATCTCTATCAGAGGCGAATAGTAGCCGCTTAAGTAGCTGTCGATATCCACACGAACTCCGATCAAACTGAGTAAGATTGTTAACTGAATCAGGCCTTCTGTGAAATATTTTTTCGCGATTAGCATTTTCTAAATACTTTCAAAGCTGCAGATTATTGTGAAATCCTGACCCAACAGTTCCTCTTTCCCGAATGGACAAAGGGAAAAGCTAACAAAAGAGCACGCCTTCCCCTGTCAGACAAAGAGGTCCGCCTGTACCGGCGAAATCGTTAGATAGCTATGCTAGCCGTTAGCAGTTAGCTATCAGCTTTAATTGCCGGTTAACGGGAACCTCTCTGCGCAAACATAGCGAACCCGTTACTCTTCTGTCCCTTGTAGCGGAGAAATTATTGGTCTGCGACACCGGGCTATCAAAACCTTCGTCACGTTTTAGTTAAACAGAAAATGAAACATCTGAAAGGCTACACGCTGTCACCTCAGAGTCCTGCTACTGGGGAAACTTCGTTGGAAGATTTGCATAACTCAAGCAGATTGGACGAAAGCGTTCACCGCAACAGAATACGATTGGACAATAGGAGTGCCTGTTAAAATCGTGACCAATGACAGAATGGGACGGTTGTTACTATCACCAGCCTCCACCCGATTTATAAGTACACCTATTATTTAGAGAAATATTAGCAGAAACCAAATAGATATCGCGCCAGAAATCAAATGTTGTTCTATGTAGTACTAATTCTCAACGTTCAAACGTTCATTTATTCAAAAGCGGTTTCTCGAGAGCGTGATTAGGCTGCAGTTCCGGGAGTTTGTGCTACTGACCTGCATTTGTCCATGTTTGGCCTACTGGTAAAAGGCTGAATTACAGTTTGAACTTGTTAAACTATGCGCTATATGTCTAATCCTCCCTCAAAGGGAAATGGCAGCGGCGGAACACTGGCACTTTACAAGCTGGATATCGACAACAAATGAATTCATTCTTTATTCATGATCATACTACTGCTAAATACTAGTAATAGCCTACTTTCACTCCATTAGGGTGTTCCAGGCTATTTAAACACACAGTTAAGTGACTTTTCAGATTAACATTTATTTCAGATCATGTCAGTTTATATAATACAATGCATTGTTATAGACAGAACTACTAAACTCTACATAAAATAGTTAGAATAACTACAGTACTTTCAACATTTGAATACTACTTGCTTTATAATAATCTGATTATATTTGATTATTATATCTAAACATAATCATTCTGGATGATGATATACAAGTATATATATAAGTGTATTTTCCGATCAAATTTGTCCACTTACAAATAATATATTTATATATATTTTTTAATTGTAATAGAGCACATCTATGTAGTAGTGTTACTACCTTTGTTTCAGAAAAGGCTCAAATAGGCTATTTCAGATCAGTCCTGCTCTCTTGATATTGGAATAAGAGGGAGAAATCTTCATTCTTACCACAGGTCCAGGACAGAACACAGGCTGATGATGTTGTTGATAATGTAATGAGGTCATCTTATCCTTAGCCTGGAAGCAAGCATCTGTATGTTTCAAGGTCTGTCTTGTCAGTGGTTTTATTTTACAGTCCAGGATGCCGTCTATTTAATCTGAACCATGATATTTAATCTAAACTATAGTTCTAACACTCCACTCACCTGTTCATTTCTAACTCCTCATCGTTCACATTGCTCATACTGTACATACTGTACAAGAAGAATCCCACTGCAACTTTCGGGGGCTGTTCCCTCCAGCTGAGTAACATTGATAACCTCTAAGTATTGTGGCTCCCGCATAGTTAACTTCTACTGCAACAGGGACACAAATAGAGATCAAATAAGGAATGGTGTGTTGCATTTGTCTGTGCCCTGTCTCTTTTTTAAGCTTTACAGTCATAAATCATTGGAGAACTGCATTCACAAAACAAATGATAAAGGTCTCAAAAAAACATTGTGTAGGAGCTCAGTTTGTTCTTACTAGTTAAAACTTTGCCTTTATCAGGGCAATATTAAAAGGGGTGATTTTATAATACTCTTGTCTTGATATGGGTTTTCTGATGTCTACTTACCCAAGGCTAGGGCTGGTTTATGTCTGTTGTGTGATTAGGGACATCCTTGAGTCAAATCGAAAGAGCAGAACCGAAAGACAGGATTAAAAACACACTGTTTGCACCTTTCAAAAGGCATTTATTTTGGAAGAAGACCAAATTACATTTATATGCACTGTTCCAACAGAGGAAGAAACATTCATATTCTAATGGGTAAAACTAAAAAACTAGTCTTGCAATTATTATTACTCCAGTGAAAGTGCAGAAGTATTAGCAGAAAACATCTTGAAGTTGAAGTATTCAATATGCATAATGAATGCTTTCAGAGTGTTGTTATTATTATGTATAATATTATTTCATTTAGTTTATTTAATGATGTCTGAATGGTAAAGCTTGCCTGAGGTGGAGGATGTTCAATCTATAACAACCATAGGTTTTCTATATCAAACTTAAATCTTAACTGAAACGTAGTCAGGCAGAAGTTATAGCACCAAACAGTAATGATAAAATAAAGTAGGCTGCAAGTACCTCCAAACTGTGGGTAATTGTGCCACCTTCCACCACTGTGAATATTATGCTTTGGCTTCCGATTAGACAAACCAAAATCTTATATTTATGTGTATTTAAATGGAGATAAAAGCTGATATGTATAATCAGAGGAAACGGGACTGTCTGCAGACTCTTCGGCTGAACTTTGGTGGAGGCAGATAAACATTAGAGAGAGTCGGTGATCTGGCTCACTTGTGCCACCTGCTGGCGAATAGCGGTAATATACATGCATAGCAATTTTAGGCTACTGTCCCACCACTCTAATGAAATCAAGACATTAATTTCAACACCGTGACTCATATTCTGTAAGTTCGGCTTTGAAGACTTGTAAACTTTTATAGGGAAGAAAGACTTGTAAATATTTTTTTTCATCATGTGTTTAGGTTAATTTAACAGCCTGATTAGTTATGTCGATTGATAAAACACCGAAGACGTTTTCTGTGCAGGCTGCATTTGCGCATTAATTTTGACTTTATATCATTTCCTTATTTCTGTGGCCGTATAATTTGAGAACAATGTGCAGGCTATACGGGAAAATAAATGTGTCACGAGTCCGAAGTTCCTTCACCTTATAAATGCAAAGTGAGAATAAACTGCTGGAGTCCATATGGATGGAAACACATGCCGTTCTGGCCTATTTACCTCTGAGTATGTGTGCGATGAAAATCCCTAATAAAGCTTTTGGAAATGATCCACACAGACTTTTATATGACATTGGATCACATACAAGTCTAGAAAATTGCATTCGTTTGGAACACTAATGAGTGACCCCTCACAAATCTAGTTCAACACGACAAGTTCAGCACACATCGCCTGTGTCAGGTCGGCAGTCTCTGCAGCAGACAGTCCTGTCCTCCTGCAGGACAGGCACAGATCTAGTGGAGACAAGTCAAGCGTGCTGCAGGGCTCATCTCACGTTCATCACGCTTCATTTGGCATGCAGCTGCAACATTGTTACAGCCCAGCAGCAATAATGCAACGTTCACACAATGAGCAGCTATGGGCTCATGTATCTTATCTTAGTTGTTTAAAACTAAAACTGTATTGTCACTGGAAGAGATGTGCAATACACGCACGTCTTCTGCACGCGCTGCATCAGAGCCGTGCGAAGCTTGAACAAAGCCCCCTTGAAAACAACAAGTGACATTTGCGGTCCGCTTCATGCAGGCTTTACACGTCGACTCGGTGGCCCGACAAATCCAGAGTGTAAACGCTCCAAATCGCGGCGCTTTAAAAAAAAAAGCTGTGAAGAGTAATCTACTCCAATTGATGTGACGCCAGCGTGCAGTCATTTGATTAATCCACAAGTATTTTCATAACGATGTGAAACACATTTAAATCAACTTTGTGAAGTTCTGACAGATTTATTAAGGCAGAGCTCTTAAATCACCCCCACAAACCCCTCCGAGGACGAAGCTGATTGGTGGGATTATACGTGACGTGAGGGAGGTTGGTGCGCATGCGGACGGGTTTATGTCTCGCAAAGACTCACGGGAAACCTGAGGGAAATCGAGGTGACTGAGAAAAGACCATTTTGTTGTTACAATTACAATTGCAATTACTTTTTTCTTCCTCTCAGGATGACAGTTTAAACTCGTGTTGTGAGTCTTTATTAAACGCTTCTCTGCTGAGTCCAGTGTCAGTCCAAATTTCGCTTTTTTTTTCTTTTTTCTTTTTTTTGCCTACTTTTATTTATTTATTATCAGACTTTTAGGGCAGAGATACACCTGGGTCCACTCTTCATGAAAAGTAGATTAGAAATATAAATTTTGGAAATAAACCCACTGATTGGTTGCTTACTTCATTCAGTAATAAACAGTGGACATGCTGTGCATGGCATCGGTTTGCAGGTTAAATGAGACGATTGAATTAGCGAAGCAAAACACGGTTGAGTAACATAAATGTAGACGTATTTAATCAAGTGAGTTTGCAGGACTTCTACTGACATTCGAGGTAATATTTTGAATGTGTATTGGATTATTATATTTAAATAAAAAAAAAGAAAAGTTTTACATATTTGAGGAATACTAAGACAGTTAAACTCTATCCATACACTTGTGTGTCAGTAGTTTTATTTAACTGCTTTGATTTATTTTATGATATAATTTATTTTCCTATTGAACGTACAAAGCAAATTAAAATACCCTTATTATGATAAACTTTGTTCACCGAAAATATTTGAATTTCCCAACCCAATTATTGTAACAATAATAATTATTTTTTTATTTAAAAAATAAATACTTGTGTGTAATTGTGAAATTGTGCCTTTTTTAAAAAAATATGAACTATGAAAGGCTACAATAATAATGGTTTCATTAACAATGAATTCATCGACATGTGTGGATACATGAATGCGCTAAAATTTAAAATCTAAACATATTTTGTTGCATTTACTTATTTTAACCATCACGTGTAAATCGTCTTGTGTCGTATCTGTGATTTGCTGTGTGTGTGTGTGTGTGTGTGTGTGTGTGTGTGTGTGTGTGTGTGTGTGTGTGTGTGTGTGTGTGTGTGTGTGTGTGTGTGAACGGGCTCAGCCAGCGGAGCTCTGTCCTCCAGAGAGCAAAACAACCGACTGGCCGCTCTCTGCCTCCAGACCCCATCGCGACTTGATTGACACCCCCGTTTAGCCAATCAAAGGACGTTTCACAGTCCCGATTTCCCATTGGCTCGTCGCTCCGGCTCCCATATCCTGCATCAGCCAATTACATAGGGTATATCACCATAAAACTTAATGCAGCCGTCCTGGCAGACTCTGTGGCGCCCCGCAGCGGAGGCATATGGAAGCAATTTAACGTCGGGCTCGTTCTCTGTAAATTGAGTTGTAATAATGAAAAATGCATCGTTCTTTTTGGAGCTTTATTTCTTTTCCTTTTCAATACAGGTTTTGTCTTAATGCTGATGGACTGTGCAGACCTCTTCTACATTATGTGTCCCAGTGGTCTGCAGGAAACCGACCGCTTTGTGTTAGTCCGCTTAGCAGTGTTTCTGCTTTATTCCATCAGCGGTAATACATCTCCTATTGACAGTAATATAGCGCTGCTGCTTTTATTACCTTAATAAGCCATATAAGAGACGATAATTCCCAACTTTTATTCCCATTTTCAGTTTGCAACATGTGATCCTATTTTGCAAAGCAGTTGTTTTGACAAAAAAAGTGCTAGTGCAGCATCAACCACGAGGGGACGCCACTGCCCAGGGTTTGTGGCCCCTAAGGCCTGACCAGTGGGTAACCCTCTTCTCACAACTAGAACCTGTGTTCGCTAAGTGAAATGTTGCATCTACAAGGCTCTTTGCTGTTTAACTGAATAGAGATATACTCATGATCAGTAATGTCTCACTCAGAATTAAAAATAATATGAAAGCCGCTTTAGCAGATTTAGATTTCCTCACATTCCCGTCCTCCTTCCTTCTCTTTCACCATCTCCCAAGAGTCCCCAGGCTGAGAGGCCAGCACTGGGGTGAGGTGCTGACATTTTTTTTTTTTTTTTTTAAATCAGCATGAGAAGCAGTCATGGATTTGATGTCAGACACAGAGATGGCCGCCTTGATAAAGTTGGCCTGGCTTGCTGAGATTGGCAGGCTTCTCTTTGGAAAAGAAAACAGAAAGGGTCCTATATAAACAGAGGAAAATGTCCCTGGTCGAGCAGAAAAACAGCCCTGTATGATGTGACCTGGTAACTTTGGAACGATATCAGCTCAGACGTGTATGGCATGCGGCGGAGGGGCTGAGACCTGTGTTAATTTCTGTTTATTATGCGTGTGCACGCATACAGGATGTGTGTGTTGTCAGGCCTGCTGTATCATGGCCTTTTCTGTGCTTGAGGGAAACCTCCCTGTGCCCACTCTGTTCCTGTAGCTATTGTGTCTGCTTCACTAATGGACTCCTCTCTCCCTGTCTCCTTTTTCTCCCTCTGTCTTCCCCTCCTTTTTCTCCCATATCATATCCATGTATTCCCCCGGGGGCTGATTAAAAGGCTTTCTAGCAGGGGTGAGGGGAGAGGAGACGAAAGGGAAGAGGAGAAGAGACGGGAGACGGGGGGGGGGGGGGGGGGGGGGGGGGGCCAGTGGAGAAGAGTGGTCCTTATTACCCCATATGTCTGGACAGGAGAGGGTGGAGTGGAGGTCCTCTTCCAGTTAATCAATAGAGATACCATCCTTCCACGTTCTCTCTCTGCATGTCTCTCTCTCTTTCCCTGTCTCCTCTTCCCTCCACCCTCAGACTCTCCCATTAGAGATAATGTGTCTGGTATTGACACAGCAAGGTCTGGGTACTGCTATGACAGAAATACAGTTCTGCTCTGTGGGGCCGAGTCCCACGTCAAAACTCTGTGGTCAACAAAACGACCTGACTCATCGACTTGCTGTTTAACCAGGTTGTGTGTTACATCCTTTCATTGTTGCCCATTCACTGTTCATTGAATTAGTGGAACTGGCTTCAAAAGCAATTTTACGTATTAATTTTTTTCAGTACCTTTGGTCAGGTTATTGATACATTTATAGAGATTTAAAGTGTATGGAAATTACTACTATAGTCTATAGTCTCATTTAGTATTAAGAACTGATTGTCGACTCACAGGAAAATGAATGTAAACGCATTGCAATTTGTACTTGTTCTCAGCGAGATACCCACGATATTCTAGTTTTTTGCAAGAAACACATGTGTGCAAACCCTTGAATCCCATTAGCTATCAATTTTTATAGTCACAAGCTCACTTTTTCCGTATTACTGTCTGTGTTGTTTGGTTAAAACGTGCAAGTTGGCCTCAGTGATTTTCGGTCCCTGTGTTTTGGTGAGAAGATAAAACTGAAATATGTCTTTCTATTGTGACATCTTAAATACTCTTAGCTGTTTTTTTTTTTTATTATTTGATTTATTGAGGGATCTACAAAAACAGTGCATCAAATGGCCAAAGTGAGAACCTCCTTAAAAAAACAAAAGCACATCAGCAAAAACTAAACCAAATGGTCAGTTTGGGCTGCCAATGACATTGCATTAGTGATTCGCTCAAGGTAATGGAGGGAAAATGCTGTTTTCAGGGTGATCACTGAGCAAGTAAAGTAGCAGAAGACATAGATTGAAGTTATAGGAGTAATGGTGTTTCCATGGATAAAACAAGGCAAACCATTATAACCAAATGCAAAAATAATCCTTAGGAGAAACAATCAGCCTGCTAGAGGAGGAACAGACCATTGTTGACTAGAATGTGGGGACCCCTGTCTCCCCTGGCTGGTCGAGGGTCGTGTGGGTGTCGCCCTGCAAGGCCGCAGGGCTTCAGATGCAGAGACTTCTGAGAGATGCCTGGGGTAGCAGCGGGGATAGCCACCTCTGACCTCCCTGACTCGGTAACCCCCCGGGTCACAGAGGGAGGGGCTGGCACTATGGGGGATAGGGTGTAATTGATGTGCGGAGGGAGCGAGGCCTGCGGGGACTGCTGGAACCAGGGAGGGATGGAGGGGAAACCTGAGGCCCCAGAGAGAGGCAGGAGTGGGAGAGCTGATGAGGGCTCTGGTCTGTGTCCACGGGTCCATGGTGCTGGTCTGGATCCCATGGGAAGTAGATGACGGTAAACCAGAGCCTCCACTGTCCAAACCGCAGACAAATCTTATTAGTCGAACTGACGGGTTAACTAAACAGGAATGAAAATCAAAATCTTGCATGATTCAAAAATAATATTTTCTGTCTATTATATGCAACAGCTTGAATTTCCTTGCTGGCACAAGCAATTAAAAGTCTTTTAACTGCTAATTGACACAGCTGAGGCATTTCAGACGAATATATCTCTTATGTTGAATATTTTTGTTCCTTTTTTCAAGTATTTAAGTCTACAACCCTTTGAAAAGACTAAATAGCCTGAGGGCTTTCCACTTTTCCACATTCTCTGGTAATCACAACGTACAGCTGTACTCTCTAAAGTCTTCTCTCCTGGACTGGGAATCATGAGCCAAGCAAATATTAGCTGTTATGATAACACTGATTTATCCATATACAGACATGCAGCTAACTCTGTCTCCCCTTTTGAGGTAGTTGTCAAAGAATTGCCAGTTTTTGGCAGAAAGTCACAGTTTCTCTTTCTTCAGTTGAAGGTCAGAGGGCACGCTGAATTGCTGGGGTCTGGGGAGGTGGGGTAGATGAGGGAGGCAATGGCTGACAGATGTTTACAGAGGCCTGACTGCACTTCTGTGACCATAAGAAGGGAGAAGGATTTTATCACTACCACCAAAAGTCCACTCCGTCTCCACTGTAAGGGACATGTGGTGAATGCTCCTCTTTGCTGTAGCAAAAACACTGGGCTCCCCTGTTAGCCTCTTTGGCCCCTACCCTATCCAGATGGCCTGGGTGTATCTCACCAGGGGCCCAGGCCCAGTGGGCCCTGTGTGGGCCTCCTATACCATCCCTCTCATCGATTTCTACCCACCTCAGAGTGGACCGGTTCCCTGACTGCCTCTCTTTCACAGCCATTCCTCAGCACTCCGTGTTGAAGCAGACTGCTCTCCAGTTACCGGCAACCCGGCACAGATCGTGTCAAAGCTGTTATTTTAGAGAACTGGGTGAGGAGAGGGAAAATGTGTACGATGTTTGTGAGGGAGGGAGATTCAGAGTTTCCTGTCCACATCATAGCACTCTTGAGGATTCTAGTCCTGTCACAGCGTCAAACATAAACATGTCCTCCCATAGCCATAAACACACTGTCAAGGAAAATAGTTTGGAGGTGTATTGGTGAAGATCATGGTTGCTAATCCAGTCTGTGCTTTGGGTCGCTGTCATCCTTAGAAATTGTGAGGGAGTTCGTAATTCTCACACACCCCTGGGAACTGAAATTTTACAACTCCCATTTGGGCCATCTTATAGTTTTTCACTTCACTTCTAATGACACTTTTACCCCTTAAGACTGCATGGAAATTCAAAGGGAAAGTTTGGAATACAGTGAGTTAAATTTTATTGCTGATAAATTCACATAACCTTAAATCAACCAGGCCTTACATAGAGATCGCGCAGCAGGATTTAGCAAGCAAACATATTAATGACGATGACCCCTGATTTGCCATGCTTGACTAGGAGAAAACAGATGGTGTTATGAGGGAAAAACAATTTGGCTTGCAGAGCATGTTCCCCACTCCAAGACCACTGGTTCGTTAGGCCACTGAGACGGTATAGTTTGCATGTTTCCAATCCCTGTATTTCAGGGTGGAAAAACAGCAAAACAAACAAGCAAACAAAACCTCGTTGGAAAATAGAACCACTCAGCCAGCCAGATCTGCTTAATACACGGCTTTCATTGCTATTTTGTGTCGTGCATTCAAAATTGATTTAATTTCTTCTCCCAGAGATGGTAAAATCGGACCCCACAGTATGTGTTGTAAAACGAAATGAAGTGGAAAGCGTTCTTTCCACTTCCATAGAAAGTGGTGAAACCTATGATGAAAATGAAACAAAATTAGAATATACATCTGGAGATGATTTAAATGCACACAAATAGGGAGGGATGTTTAAAGTCGGCAATCTGGGTTATTGGTCCTGCCTGTGCTGCTATGTTATTGTCCTTACAAACCAATTTGAAAGGGAAATACATCTAATAAATAGAGATAAAACTTCAAAGGTATTCATCTGCAGTTGTTACATGATAGGCTGCAAAAGCACACCCCTCCTCTCTTGTTTAAAGCAACTGATCCCCATAGCTAATACCCATGATGGAGCACTCTCTGTGTCTCTTTGGCCTCCATGAGTGACACCATTGTTAAAGGGGGAGGAGGTGTGTGTGTGTGTGTGTGTGTGTGTGTGTGTGTGTGTGTGTGTGTGTGTGTGTGTGTGTGTGTGTGTGTGTGTGTGTGTGTGTGTACTGACATGGTGCTGGTTTCACAGGATTGTGACTGGTAGAGTGTAACGCTGATGAAGACTTCACCCAATCTGCTGTGTTCATGATGGGAGAGCAGAGAGTGACCCCTACTCTCCCCAGACCTCTCGACCCCACAGCGGTCTTTCCTTCCTTCTTCTTCTCCCTCAGTTCCCTCTGATGCTACAATCCACTTACACATCTTTTGCACCTGTGTGCACACGGCCTGCACGCAAATCTACCCAACAATGATCTAAATAAGTACTCGAACTGTGTCATCAGGATCAGTGTCAGTACAGTTTTGGTCTCCGCTGATGATCTAACTGCTGTATGAGAAGCTATTTCTCCCTGATGAGCATAAAATTATTGTGAAAACACTGTTGCATGCATATACTCTACGCATGAATGCAAACACAGAGCACCATCTATTCCCCCAGGTCAGCCATGCATTAACACCACTGACGCTAGCTTATACGCACTACACGGAGTGTATTTCAACCAGTCTTTGTTTGTGAATGGTAATAGAGGAGCTCCTAAAGGGAGATGGAGGGGGGAATAAATGGAGGATTTTCAGCTTGTTAAACAGGGCATTAGAGGGCTTGTGACTGGGAGTTGTAGGCTATAAAACCCAATGGTTCGGCTGCACTCATGTTTTAGTGCGTTGGCTCATGGGCTGACAGCTTTGCTGTTTGGGCGTAGTTTTGGGCCATGCCTTGGGGCATGCTTTACGCTGCTCATTTGGCACAGGGGCACTTTCAGGACACACCGGAGGCAGTTTTAGGAAGAGACGGAGCCCCACATGGAGACCCGCTCCCCGGCACCAATCTGAGTGATGTAAAACAGTGAGCGGAGGAGGAGTGTAAAGCATACATCTCGCCCTTGCAGTTCATTTCTGCCTTGGAAGCTGCGTGTCTCAGTTTGTCTTGTGGTCTTTATTTATCTCTTTGTGTTGTCACAGGTTTTGGGCCTCCAAGCCAGATGTCAAGCTAATTGGGTTAGCGCAAGATATGATTTGCTATCAAGGTTTCTGAGAAGGAGGCAGACATGTGTTTGAAATCTGAACATCTGAGTTCTGTACAGATGTGGAGGCATATATGTGTGAGCCTTCATGAGTACACGCACACATTTATTCTTTTTCTGCATGAGGCCTGGAGGTAATTTTAGGGGCACTTAAATGATCTAGGCTGCCATAATGATGTCCGCATGCTGACATATTTTCATATTTTCAATGAAGTATTCCTCTTGTCTGTTCTCCATGTAGCACCAAGCCATCTGGAATAACAACATCACTTTAGGCTGCAGAGCTGGAGAGGAAAAACAGATGAGGGAAAGCGAAGAAGAAAGGGACTGAGAAAGCTGTAGCAAAGGCCCACTGCTCCCTCTGCTTGTATCTGCGGTGAAACATTCCCACTCAGCAGTACTTACGAGAAATTGCTGGTTTTGTCCGTGCCGTTTATCATTTTTACTACTCCAAAGGTCAGTGCCACGAGAGTACAGATTTACAGTCATCAGCTTGATCTCATTCAGCGGATACATCAATGGCTAAAATTCAGAGATAATATCAATAACAGCAGCATGTGAACAGCAGAACGTCCTTTTGTGAGCAGTGACCTCATGTGATCCGTATGAGATGTAACCGTGAGCAAAAGTGTCCAGGGCAACCATTCGGAACCCTCTGAGCATCCCTGCGAGGCATTCAAGGAATCTGTGGACCGTCATGGTATATGAACAGAGTCCTGGCTGCTTTCGCCGATGGACAAAACTGTCAGCAGGCAACACATCACAGACAGACAGAGGCGAGGCCATTCAGCAGAGCAGCCTGTTTTCCACAAAGGGCGCCTGCATGCCTGTGTTTGATTGGTGTAAACTAAAGATCAGTGGGGTTATATGGAGACAATAAACATGTTTCCTCTAATATCACATAGTGTAAATAAATTGTTGGGTAAACCATGACCTACAATCAGTAATGAATACAAAACAAAAACCCAAACTTACCACAAAAAAAAAAAACAGTTAAAATGCAACTTTACTAGACTTTATGTCAAAGATCAGACAAAAATCAAAAGACATAAACTGAGTGCATTTCCTGTTTGCAATACTGCGGCGCATTTAACTTTTAATCTTTGTCGCTTAATCTAAGCGTGCCTGTGTGCTTGATGGTTTCATTTTCTGCTGCAACCTTTAAAATGTCGCCCTTTGGCCTCAACATAGAAAATCAGAGCCGAGGCAGTGAGACGGAGAGTACTCAGACCTCAGAAGACACAAGTGAGGTGAGAGAGGGATTTCCTCTCGAAGATGATACAGTCATCCGTCATAATAAGCTGTCACAATGATATGGTTCAACAGTTCCCATTTCCTCATCTGCTGTGTGTGTTTGTGTGTGTGTATGCCTGTATGTACACACATGTGTGCCAGTCTCTGTTTTCACAAGCCTGATCTCATGGTATATGCAGTAATAAATATTTCAGTTGTAGAAGAAGAACGTTTTTCACACATTCACTTCAGTAAAACACAACAATGTGAAACATTCCTGCATTTAAAAAGTGCAAAAGTATTATCATCAAAATAAAGCAAAAAATAAAATAAAACAAAAGTATGTAGAACATGGAGAAAAATGGTTCCTGTAAGTGGTATATTGTTATATATTACATTATTGGATTATTATTACTGATGCATTCCTCCAGTAGTTGAATTTATTTTGTAGTTGGTGTGCACATACATGACATTTTACAAGCTGATTATATATTTTGTATGTAAAATGTTATCCAAGTATTGAGTAGCTATTAATTACAGCTGATGAGGAAAGATAGCAGAGTAACAAGTACAATATTTGCCTCTGAAATGTAGTGGAGTTGAAAGTAGAAAATATTGTAAATGCACCTGTAAATATACCAGTATCTCAAAAAGGACAGCATTTGTGTCAACATACTTAGTTATTCATATAATCAGTGGTTAAAGAAGCATTACTTAAAAAGTAGCAATGCTATTTAGTGAAAATCCATTAAAAGTAAAAGTCCTATAGTTCAAATTTTATCTAAGTGAAAGTACAAATATTGGCAACAAAATGTGCTTCAGGTATCAAAGGTCATAGTACAGTATTCACTGTGTTAAATAATGAAATTATCGTTTTATTGGACGGTTATTATTAATGTTAATGTTATTGGCATAAGCAGTACATTGATGTTGTAGTTGGTTGGGGTTGAGCTAATATTATAGCACAAAGGACATAGCACAAAGTTCTGGACCCTGTACACAGGCATTCTCTATGGACCCCTCCCCGCACCCATGCTATTCATTCCCCTTCTCTCCCCAGTCCTGCATCCCTGTTAACTTCTAACTTTAATAATGGAGTAAAAAGCGCAGTATATGCCTCTTAAAAAAGTGAAGAGGAGGCATAAAGGAGCAAAAATTGGACCTCATTTGCAATTAAGTACAGTACATGAATAAATGTACTGAGTCAAATCTTGGCAGAATGTACTCAAACATTACATTAGCTGTGACATTACACAAATCTTTACTGTACCTAATCATAAGTCATCATTTTTTTAATAGCATACACAATAACTCTTATTACAATACAGTGATGCGCGCAAATTCAGTGTGTGCACTTCATAGTCAGACATGATTCCTCCCATGCAGGAGCTCACATCTCACCAGTTTAAATGTGCTGGTGTTCCAACCCAAACGCTGCATTGACCTGCGTGAATCAATGGAGACGGCCAGAGTAAATCGCACAGACAAGAGCCAGAAGTGTTTTTCAGTTGACAGTCACTTCATCATTATTCACAAGACGGGCTTTTGTCTCCTTTGTTTTAGTGACCATGTTAAATTAGCTCAAAACAGATGGGTGCTGTCTCGTTGCCAAGCCTTCTCTATGAGAGCTATGTGTGTGTCCTGTGCCTGTGTGTGTGTAGGTAAGCAAGACTGGGTATATTCGTGTGCTGATCTATGTTTGTGTGTGTGTGTGGCTAATTAGAGCTAAGCTGTGCGCACAAATCTGTCTTTTCTCCTTGGCTGTCTAACTGTCCAGCTGTCGTATGTGCAGATGCATGTGTGTGCATGAGTGTGCTTTGTGGTGTGCAGATGTCCCAGGGTTGATGTCCTGCCAGTAACAAGGGCTTTTGGGGAGCAAAGTGGAGGGGAGGACAGCCAGGGGATTGGCAAGGCTGTGAGGTGCGATCCACAGGGAGTCCAGGTTTGTGTCATAATGCATGTGTGTGTGTGTTGTCAGGCAGCAAAAGGTGTTGATAGTTATATCCAGCGTCCGAATTTCCAAATTTAACATGTGCATGTTCTTTGTCATACACGCACGGTTTGTGTATGCCTGTTCCAAACCTGATCTTGGATGATGTCATATGCAGCTGCTGCATGGCTGACAGACAGTTTCCGCACCACAACATGGGGCCCTATGGTCCGCCTGTCAGGCTGATAGGCAGGTGAATGACACCAATGAGAGCCAGCCGTCCCTCCCCCTAGGAGCCAGGCACTGAGTGACAGCCAGTAAGCAGCCAGAAAGAGCGTATCTGAACCTGAAAGTAATCTCTTTAACCCTCTCTCTTTCTTTTTTTCTGCACTGCTCTTCACTCTTTCTCCTTCTTCCCAGCCTGGCCTTCCTCTTCCTCTCTTTGGCTCTCTCTCGTCCTCTCAGCTTCTTTTCAAAAAAGGTCTCCCTTTCTTTCTTCCTCTGTGGGTATTTTTCTCTTCCACTGAAGGCCTCTGTCTTTCTTCACTGTCTCTCCACCTCCCCTCTCTTTCTCTCTTTCACTCTGTCTGTCACTGCTCTGTGCTGTTTTCTATCACTGTGTCACAGAGTCTTAAGGAGCAGCTTGACTGCCTCTCAGCTCTGCATCTCAAGTCAAAACTGGGGTGAAAAGTGTTTCAAAACGAGTTGAAATCGGCACAGGATTGTGTGAGAGGGACTTCAGTTTAGAAGTGCATGCATTTGAGAGGAAGAGACAGACAGTTTGGCTACAAACTGTATTCTGGGCATAAATCCTTCTTCTCTTCTCTTCTCTTCTCTTCTCTTCTCTTCTCTTCTCTTCTCTTCTCTTCTCTTCTCTTCTCTTCTCTTCTCTTGCATTAACACCCCTCAACTCTTTTTGCTTAACATAAAGCTTTTCCACCCAAATTTGGAGCTTTCTTGGAAAAGGTTGTTGGGTGAGATTTTATTAGAGAATCACATTTTGGAAACATGACGCGGCTGCTTTACTTGAATGCTCAGTTGGCTTTAGGAAATCCTCCAGTGGGTATCTCCACCCTGCTCCTCTCTCCTATCAGAACCACAGTATAAGCCCACCCAAGTGCCTTTCAGGCTGGCACTCTGCCCAAGGCCCACACACCCATCTGACCCTCATAGCCACAGGCCCATTGGCACGGCCTTTGCACCCGTTGACCCCTCACCTCATGACCCATTGTCCCACGCTCCCTCTGCCTTTTTTTTTTGTCACCTCAGCCAACCACCACCACCCACACTGGCCTTCAACCCCTAAAATGCACAACAGAAAATACTTGAAAAAGTTAGTTTTGTACCTGTGCAGTGTACATATTTGTGTGCTTACTTGGTATTTTGGGGTATATATGGTTTGTGTGTGTGTGTTAGTGGGGAAGGGGTTTCCAGCAGTGTTCAATGAGGCTTGGTCGGATCTCTGGCAGTGGCAGAAAATCTGCTTCCCCTCTCTGTCTCTTCTCCAGCTTCTGTCTCCTCTGTGCCAACTCTTCTTCAGCTCTGCCTCTCAGCCTCTGTATCTCAGTATGTTCCTGTCTCATTTGTCCATCACATGCTTTCAATCCATCTTCATCTGCGTGGCGTCTCGCTCGCTCAGTCAGTCAAACTCTGAGCCTCGCGAGCGTCGATGTGTCTCCCGGTGAGTCTCTCGCTGTCTGTTACTGTCTTCTTTTTTGTTGTTTTTCTGTGTGTGCCTTCCCTTTGCCTTGTGAGAAACTCTTAAGGGTCTTTGTTTTGAGCTCCAGTCACTTCCATGGTGACCAGCATTGACTGACAGCTCTTACAGAGGTCTCTTCATGGCAGGGGCCAAGGAAGGCATGAAGGAATGTGTGTGTGTGTGTGTGTGTGTGTGTGTGTGTGTGTGTGTGTGTGTGTGTGTGTGTGTGTGTGTGTGTGTGTGTGTGTGTGTGTGTGCGCACGCACGCGCGCCCACATTTAAATTAGAGTAAGCCTATGTGTTCATGGGCGCCCTTTTACATCTGAGCATGTACATGTATACATGTGTGAGTGGCCCCTGCTCACCACTGCGAGCGTTCATCCTTTCCCGGGTTCATTTTTCTTGTCGAAGGGTTACTGTGATGTTTATCTCACTGACATAGACAAATAAACCAAGGCAGAGTCAATCTAAGCCGGGCAATCAGCGCCGAGCCTTCTACGGTTCTGCAAGTCTGTTTGTTTATCCTCCATGTTTCCTTTGAACCCCCCACCCCAAACACACACTGATATATATGAACTTATATAACCCAAGAGAAGGAAGGAAGCACAGAAGAGAGTTGAGTGTGATGAAGACAGCGAGACATGCAGAGAAAGATTGATTAATGTCAAAGAAAGCCCCCCAAAGTTGGATTTGATGGCCTTTGATGGGGTTCATCCAAAGTCAGGTCACCACCTTTTGTGACTGAGCTTTTTTAAGTCATGCTCAGCTCCCATGCAAAGAGAAAACCCTGCAGGCACAATCTTGGAAATCTGACAAAGTGAAACAGAAGGAAGCTTTTATGTGAGTATTTTGGAATAATTATTTCAATCTTCAAAATGCTCAAAACAGCAAAAGACTATGCTCTGCACTTTATGCACTTTATCTTGGCTGGACTTTTTCTAAAACAGGCCTCATTATTCTCTGTCAGCCATTAGAGCCAAATATCTGAAGCAGTGATTTTAATCAAAATGATAACATCAACGGCTCCGTGGAATGGAAAACAGAATTGTTGAAATGAAAGGCTATGCTATAACTACCTTAAGTGGACTGGATGATAACAAGGGGCGGGACAGGACGTGGTCAGAGGTTGACCTTTTGACTGACAGGAGCCCTGCAGTTTGACGGACAAACATGGAGGACCTGTGGAGCTCAAGAATGTCAGCTTGAGTCTAAACTGAAGACCTGTTTCATTTTCCACATTTCTCGATGTCTGTGCAATGTCGAAAAGAAGGAAATATGTGTCTGTATACCTCATATCAACCCAAGTCAAACATGAACACCCTGACAGTCCGAAACTCAAAGCCATACAATAACACAACCCATAGACATTCCATAGCACCCAGTGAGAGGGCTCGAACCATTGCAAAAACATTCACCATATAGGGAAGCCCCAGAAACTACATGCACATGGTATTTGATATTTTAAGATTACTCTTGAAATGATCTGGAATTGGAAATACAAGTATGTCTTCCTCTTACTCGAAGCTGCAAACCACATTACCAAAATACCCAACTGTCAAAAAGAGCAGATTGTTTTGTGGTAAATGGCTGACAATCAAAGTGGTCATACATCTTAGAAAAGCAGCAAGGAAAACCATATTGAGCTGGCAGTGGAAACACACACTGCAGATCGGTGGTCATTCATTTCAGTGTTCCAGTGTTTCAGTTTCCAGTGGGAACCTCCATAATTTGGATGTAATGGAGGAGAGAACAGAGATGGGCAAGCAAGCAAAAGGGAGGTGCAGGTCTGTGCTATTTTTATTTCTAGGTTGCTCTGTTATCATGAAGCCTTTCTGAAGTCAGCAGGCATCTTTTGAAAAGATCTAGCACTGTGTCTTGGACAGAGATAGAGACCAAAGCAAAAAAAAAAAGAAAAAGGATGAGTGTCACGGTTCCTTGGAAGTGACAGCCTGCCCCGTCTCTCTGAGCTATCAATCTCCGGGGCATTCTAATTATCCATAAGTGGTCATAATTGGATTTAATTGGCTTTGATTGGCTGTAATTGGGGCGATGGGCTAATCTGATTTGAGATCAGAGGACTGGGGGTCCTGTGTGGTTTGTGAGTGAGTATTCCCTCGCCCCCTCCGTTGACCCAAGATGTACACATCAAACACATTGGTTTGTAACACAGCTGATTGCTACCGGTCATTGGCGTGTGATTTGAGAGCCGAAACTACATAACAAGTTCGTATGTGTTTGTGTTGCTAGCTACAACTTCCCTGACAATGCTGTGAGTTTTACGGGAATTTGGAACTCCTTCCTTATGTAAATAAATTCCTGCTGGGTATGTGTATACATCATACATGTAAGGGCATTCATGCATCCAAACACACAGACATAAAACGGCCTCAAAGGGAAACTGAGAGGTGTGAGATGGCAGGAGAGATCGTAAGCAAACAGTAATGTAATACAGCACTAATTTGAATCACATTTTCTTGCCCAGAGCCGCTGAATTCCTAATTGTGCATGAAGCTGTCCAGAAGTCATTGTGAATTATAATATCCCGGACAGAAAGAGAAAAGTGACTCTGCAGCATTTTGATTTGGTCTGACGAGGGACTCTGAGAGGAGGAGAGGAGGGGGAGGAGATGTGTTTGTATTGGAGAGAAAAATCCCTCCTGCCCTCTTTTTCTTTCTCGCTCTCACTGTCTTTTGTTCCTGATCTCGGTCTACCCGGTGGCTTGACAGGCAGATGGAAGCGATTATACCGTAATAATAAACCATGGGAGGAAACCATGGGAGAGACGAAGAGATGACAGAGAAGGAGAAGGAGGAGGAGAAGGGGAGATCTTCGGAGCGCTCACGGGCCAGCACACGTGTCGATCGGGCGCACGGATCAGCGCCTGTGCTCATTTCCATCACCTTGACGGCTCAGACCTACATCGCACTGCCGGGAGAGAAATCAAGAAAGATATGCAGTTCCTCTTCCAGAGATGTTAGGTCTTAGATCACAGCTTGATTAAACTTGATTCAGCATGCAGATGTTTCACACTTTGAGGTCTGATCTCTCTAAAAACAATAAAAGCATTTCTCTTTCTCCTTCCATCTTTTCCTTCTCTGTGGCAGGTGCTGTATGTTTTTTTTCAGCATTGTGCTGCGGTTGGGCTCTGACAGTAGCCCTGTCTCTCGCCTTGTCTCCCCTCAGTCACAGTGTGTTTAACATCTGCCCCATAAGCCTGCACCTCTCACAGCCTTTCAGCACCCGTTGCTGCTCACTCGACGCTGCTCTGTAGTCACCCCAAAAACAGCCCATCAGCTGCAACTGCAGTGCCATTGTTTTCCAGTGTGGCATCACCATCCAACGAGACTAGTGCTTGTATACTACACGCTGTCAGTCATCATAGAGAGAGCTGGGTAAACGTCAAACTCTGACACATCTGGCAAATGCACAAAGCACCTGCATGAAGAAAGAGTGAATAATGCTGGCAGACGTCGAAAAAGTCTTTGTTGAAAATAGAGAGGAGTGATTGGAGCCTGGGGGAACAGAGGTTGAGTGGGTTAATGTGCAGAGTGTGCTTACGCATGAATGTCAGCATATGTGTGTGTATGCATCAGGGGCAGCTGGTCTACGGATGAGGGAGAGGGCCGTCATCTAGAGGCAAGCCCCTCCGCTGCAGCGCCACACCCTCCCCCTCGCCTCTAACCTCTCACCTCTCACCCCTCACCCTAACAGCAGCATAATACGTCTGTTAAGGGATCAGGTTAGGCAAGGTTGTTTTCTGCTCGCATCAGCATCCTCTCTGTCCTCCAAATTGCCTTTGAAAGCACTCATTGCCATTTGGCGGGGGCTGCTTGGTACAGCCTGTTTTGTTCTGTTTTCCATGGTTGCAGCATTTGCATGGCACAGACACCTACACTGTCTACATGAATTGTAGAAGCTGTTGTGTAATGAGAGTTTCAAGATGCAGTCAGAGTGAGCCAATTTTAGAGGCGGTGTGACTGCACACGTCTTTGGAAAATGTGTTCATGGCCACCTACAAATTCGCTCTAGGTGGCCATGAACTGAATCAAAAGATGCATCTGCATGAGTTGACTATGTTTCAAGGGCTTTATTAGTCCACTACATTAATGTATAGATAGGTATGTATAGATATGTATGCCATAGAAAGATAAAAGAATTGAAATTTCTGGTAGGTTTTAAGGTCAGTCACGTGACTTCTCCTACTCCACAAACAATCAGTACACATGCTGCCAGCTAGCTAAAGCCAACATCTGTACAGTCAAGACATCGACTCTTTGGGGTGAATTAACACACACAACAAAAACAATGAAGTGGCCAAATTTGTGCAAAATGAAGCAAATCAGAAATTTCTTTGTCAGTTTGAACACAATTCAGCCAACTTGACAATTCAACAGTGACAAGCTTTTAGGATCGCTAAAGGTCAGGGTACGTGTGCAATTGTTTGTACATCCTGATGGAACCACTGATGGAACCAGTTGTGTGAAGAATGGTGATGCTCTCTCACTTCTGCACAGCTGGCCAATCACTGCATGAAGCAGGCGCGTTAGTCAGATTCAAAAAGGTGCAAACACTGAGGACTTTGCTTGAAGCATATTGACTCCTGACTGGTAGACAAGAAGGGCTTTTATTTGGTGTTACAACAACTGGAAGTCTTTGTTACTCAGAGCTGAACACACCAGTTTGTCAAAATGTAGTGGAACTAAATGTGTCACCACTGACAATCACAAAAACCGACATTCGTGCTTTTACCCTGGCCTGATCTGGTTTGTCTCCCAGTCCAGGGAGTCACTGCAGTCATCACAGTAAAACAACCATGATTTCACCCAATATTCTTGTCATGTTTCAACAGGCTGTTTATGAAAAACCCTCAGCCAGCCAGCAACCGCACTGCACACTCTCAGCCACGGCGCCCAGAAACACTCTTTCACATCACAACCGTCGCCTCCAATCTCTGTCTTTTCCCCTCTTTTCATGCTACGGCTCTTATTTTCCTTCCTGCTGTCCCAGGGGTGGTTTCCTAAGTATGACATCATCACTCAGCGCCTGAGTGAGGGCTCGGTGACCCGTGGTGCACTTCAGATGCAACTCCAGTTTGACTTGTTTAAAAAAAAAAAAGAACATTCCTCAGAAAATTTTATGCAGGGGTGTTGAGTCATGGACTGTAACCGGTGTGTATTTCTGTCACACCCATCAACAAGATGTCAATCACTGAGGTCAAAACAAACGCACTGAAGGCCACACCCCCCGTTCAGGACAACTGGATATGGGTATGACTGAGGATTGGAATGGCACTTTTCCTTATCCTCAGATGAACAGATGTCCGATTGGCACTGAGGCTACAGCGAGGCCAGCGGCACGGTATCAGACAGGCACTTCCTGGAACAGAGTTTCCTTCCGGCTACGGCGGAGGCCTGAGCTCTGATTAAAGCACGGGAGGACAAGGGACACCTGAAAGAAACAGCAGCTAATCAGACAGGAGACGCACACAAGCAAGTTCACACAGAGGAGAAGTTCACATGTCCATACATGCTGACGACTCTGAGAAAAGAAACATGTCATCAGCAGAAACATACATCACACACAAGCGTACAGCCTTTAATCAAGATGGGTACTTCTCTTGCCAAATGTTTGTGTATGTGTGTGAGAGAGAGACTGTTCATCTGAACTTGATTTCCCAATCCCTGCTGTTCCGGATACCACAAAAACACCCCGCTGCCTCCATTGTCTGCCTCCCAAGGAATTCCCAACCTCTCCCGTTGCTTGATTAGCAGCTCACCCGATCGCGTGATCCTCACTTTACTCTCCTCGTATCGAGAAAAACACATGTTGTCGAAACGATACAAGATCCGAATTACAGCACCTGGAACGTGTCTTCCCATTTTCCCTCCAAGATGAATAGAATTACATGGGAAATATCTGGAATGATTGAGTTTGAAGAGCACGTGGAGGTAGAAATGAACGCAGAGTGTGCTTGCACGATCCCAGCGATGCACGAATGGGCACGCTACGCCCTCACATATTCTGTAGATGCATGCCCACATGTGGGTATAGACGCTACGTCAGTTTATGAAGCTGCTGTGTATGGATTACCTAGCAACTGTGTCTGTTTGGATGTGAGCATTTGTGTGTCTCAGCGGGATACTACTGGATTAAGGAGATGGAAAAGCACAGCTTTGGATCATGTCTGTGCTGCGCTCTGCAACTTCTCCACATTTCCCCGTTCCGAGGGCTTTTCTCCGTCTCCTCTGATTGCAATTTACACCTCCTCCTTTCAACTCTCAATTGTTGCATCCCGCCAACCATCTGTTGCCCCTTTCTCACTGAACTGAGTTCACTACTAACAACCCACAGCTGGGCTCGCACACACATCCATTTATTCTAAAGTTAGTAAAAATGGCCAACAGCAAGTGATCCTCAAATCTATCCCTCAAATGTTTAGCTTAAGAGGCAGCATGGCCTGAGGGTTGGGGTGGCACTGGGTGATGTTGTCCCAGCATTACCTGTCAGAGGCTGATCGCTGGCAGACGCTGTTTGTGCAATGGCAGAAGGTCACAGCAGGGTAAATCAGGGGCGACAGGAGCACTGCAGATCTGCAGAAAATAGAGCAGACGTTCTTGTAGCCAAGGCCAGGACGGATGGAGAACATAGAGCAGGTCTCTTTGGTCGTGAGCTGAGATCCGAACACTGGTTCCTTCTCTTGTCAGGACCTGGGGCCTGGGCACTGTCAGCCACCGGAGGCACACACATACACACAGAGTACTTTAGCTGACTGAGTCCTTGTTGGAGCCCTTTCACACCTCTTAGCGTCGTTTCCCCAGATCCAAATTTAACATGTCATGAGGCCAGAGGATTAATTGTTAATCTTAACAGCAGTCATTATCTGGGATAATTCTAAATTCTTTCATTCTCGCCTTGCCAGCACATGTGGCCTGTCCGTTTGACTGCTGAGGAGATCCAGAACACTTTCTTTCTCCCCTAACTTCACCCTTTTTCTTTCACTCTCTTTTTTTCCCTTTCTTTTTGTCTCTCTTTAGGACTCCGTCTCCCTCCTCTCGCTTCCTGGAGCTAATTTTCAGAATGATTTCATGGCCGCAGAATGTCCTAATTGCGGAGAGCTGGTCTCCTTCGCTGCGGGGCTACTTTTTAGGCCTGGTATTTCAGTGTGTGTGTGTGTGTGTGTGTGTGTGTGTGTGTGTGTGTGTGTGTACAAAAAGGAGGGAAACTAGGTTTTCGGGTGGGTCAGGGAGTTTTAAGGCTGGGGTACCTGTCATTTTGATGGACGTCTGAGGGACCTGACTGCCCTTGCGCCCCTGACCTCCTTCTGCAGCCCTCCACTGCACCAACATCTCACTCTGTCAGACAGTTAAACCCAGGTGGGGGGAAAAGATGTTTGGAAGAGTGAGTGTGTGTGTGTGTGTGTGTGTGTGTGTGTGTGTGTGTGTGTGTCAAAGAGCGACATAGAACAGGGGCTTCCTCACAGAGAGACCCCAAAACAACGGAATAACACACTTCAACTCTGCTCAGGATGTCTCAGTCAGTGACATAAAGTAACGCAGGCCTCTCCATGCCTGTTTTGTGCAATATTCTGAATATCCACATGATGAAATCAAATAAGAAGAATTCCCTCTATCATCTTCTGTTTGTAATTATGTCATTTGGAGGCAAGTCTATGCATTTGGTTCACTTTTCTCCATCGCTCAGTTTGAGGGTAATGAGTTTTGTCTCATGGCTTATGCAACAGTGTGTGTTCATACGCGTTTTTTTTTTCACATGTGTGTTCTCCGTGTTACACGCCATTATTTACACACGCTCTTTCTAATTTCACACTTCACACACTTTCTGTCATCAGCTGGAAATAGAAAAATGAAAAAACAGGCGGCAGCGGCTGATGAAAGTGAAATTGAAAAATGAAAAGAAGTCAGGTCGTGGGGAAGGAGGGAGCGCTGTCGATGGTTTAGCCCTCGGACGCGTGATGGAAACCAATCACCGTGGAAACAGCACGAATCAGCAGACCACATCGTAACCCTCGCAAACGCACACACATGCAGGAGATGCATACACGTCGACACACACACACATGCTCACAGGCACAGTAACCTCAGTATTGCTTTTGCCTGAGATCTGTTCTGTTAAATGAACACGATGGGTTTCCCCAGCGGCTCAGAGGTTCCATTAAACACACACAGTCAATCTGATACACAAGCACGCACAAACATGAAACCAACACACCGCATCAACCACTCCTCAGCACACAGGCCTTCAATGTATCTCCCTGTGCGCTGTTTTTTGGCTGCCTTTTCTCTTTCTCAACCTCAACTCTGCTTCAATTATTCTCTCATTTTTGCCTCTTCTCTCTGTCCTTTCCCTGCTCTTTCTTATCCAACATTTCCCTGTCAGATGGCTGTGGCAGGGACTAGAGGCCTAGTGGTGGGGGTCCTGTGGTGGAGGGAGAGAGGGGGGGTTGGCTGTCCATGTCTGTGCCTGACAGGAGCGGGGCTGCCTTTACACTGTCCAAACGGGCCGAGCCGTCACTCCTGATTAGCCCTCGTGCTGCACAGAGCCAGGGAGTCGGGGGTCTCTGGAAGCCATTACTCAGCCAGTGAGTGAGTGCCCTGTCCCCTCCTCTCACCCTTACACCCCCAAGCCACCCACCCACCACCCGCCCCCTCGGCTCAACTTAATCACTCACAGCTGAGGAGAGCTTGAGGAGGAGGAGGAGGGAGAAGAGGCAGAGGCAGGAGAGCAAGGGGGTGGAGTGGTGGCTCAATCAGCAACAAGTGCGATTGATTCCTTTTTGAGTGCATGACTTTTCATTCCCATTGGTAAGAGAACGCACACACACAGACACACACGCTGGCACATACTCACAACAGACCCATTTGCCCCCCGACGGTGAGCTGCCATGTTCTGTGAGAGGAAAGTCTGCCTCACAGGAACAGGAAATGAAGGAGTAGACACATACACAGGCTGCCTTGTGTCACCGTGGGTACGAGGCTACACACAAACACACGCACACACACTTATACGCACACTCACAGAGGCCTATGTCCACCCTCAGCTGGAGCTTGTTAAAATCGAGACTGCGGGGCCAGCTTGTCTTTGTCAGAACTCTGATGTCACATACAAGCTGAAGGTTGGGACATTTTGTGTGTGTGTGTGTGTGTGTGCGTGTGTGTGTGTGTGCGTGTGTGCAGACTGGCAACGACGCCAAAGGATGCTGAGCGATGGTGACACCCCGACCCCAGGCCTCCGTGTTTTCCCACAATCCCTCTCTTCCGTTAGCAGATACCCGTGATGGCTGCTGGGTGGGCAGGAGTCAGAGCAGGAAACCCAAGCCTCCATCAAACGAACACTAATCAGCCACCCGGGCACAAACAAATTCCCAGTTAATGTGGATCAACACAAAGAGCAAAAGCCCAGTAGTTGTCTGGCAAGGCAAAATCAAGGAAGGAATATATTTTAGCCGATGTTTGAGCTTTAAACTTAACAGTGAAAGTGCTTTCAGAGCTCTTATATGGTAGAAGGAGACTGTCCTCCCAGGAAGAAAGGCAAAGTTTAAGCGAGTGCATTCAAGCAACAACACCTCTAGCAGCTGTGGTGATTGTGACTTTTCTTTATTAGAGAAATGGAGGAAGTTGTGTCCTCAGAGTCGGCAGAGGGAGGTCTATGAATGGAAGAGGTCTGTATGGAAGGACGGGCCTCACAACATTACTAACATCCCATAACAAAGCAGTAATTTTAACGCAAACCAGGATCTTTCCCTAACCAAGTTGCTTTTGTGACTAAACGGAAAAAGCAGCTTTTGAAGACACAGACAGATGATGTGGTCCTGTTGATAGTGGCGTGAGATCAGCAAGTGCTTATGCAGTATGTGGCGCTCTAGAGGGCATGATCAAGCAATTTATTTTGTCATTTAATGGGCAGGATTTGTTGGGTAAAAGTCACCGAAAGGTGGATAAGACCTCAAGTCTGCTTTGATTCAGGGACACCCCACAGGGACGGGGGGGTCTGTGGCTCAGGAGCTGAGAAGGAAGACCCGTCTAATGATGGATCACATTTCCAGCTCCCCTCCGCCTCTCATCTTCTGTCTTTTTCTCTGCACTTCCTTTCATCTTTAAAGTGCCGAGCCCAGGTGCGGAGAAAAAGATGCGTTTAACTGTGTGCGAGAGTGAGACACCCACGGAGAGGCAGAGAGGTGAATGAAAACATTCCTCACCTGTCGGCGGAGGAGCACGGTTCAGCTGACAGCTTATAAAGTGTGACCGTGGATCAGTTTGTTGCTCTTTGGGGTAACGGTTCAGCAGTCAAAGAACCGTGAGCCATAAACCTCAGAAAAGGAGGCGCCTGGGGAAAAAGGGAAGATTGGAGGAGAAGAAGGAGGAGGGCCAACGAAGGAGGGGTCGGTCAGAGATACAAGAGCAGATAAAGGAAGATTGTTTATCTTCCAATTCCAATTATTGAAAAACCACAGTTGCATCACCCGGCTTTATGTTCTACACTTTATTATCTTTAGTACCTGGTCACGTCGGAATCCATTTCGTTTCAAAATCCATCTGCAATATCCTTGAGAAATCTCTATGCAAACACACATTATTCATTATTGTGAACATGACGGCCGGGCGAATGTTCAGCCCCTGAGTCAGTCAGTGTTTTATTTTCTTTTTTTCCAATGTAATGATGTTTTTGTTCAGCGGGAGCAGCATGTTTCATGGGAACAGCCTTGCAAATCAATGTGTGTTTTTACACTTGGACCACAAGAATAGGAGTCTGTTATATTTGCTGCTTCCACAGCTACATTTCACATGATGCACGCTCTTGTCGGAGCCCAGAGAAGCTTAAAGGTTATATATTGTTACAAATTGAAAATAATAAAACCGCCCTCCTCCCGTCTCTCTCCGGGGGTTCCTGGGCAGACAGGGTCCCTGGCTGCCATGTGACTCGCTGGCCAATTAGAGCAGAATTTGAGCGTTGTAATGAGCCTGGGGGGAATAAGGGGAGTTTGATTACAACACCTAAACCTTCCTGTCACCCCGCAGCCAGCACCCCAAATATCTCACTGACAGCCAAGTCACAGCTGGGGACACCGGCGTAAAATATTACAGCCCACACAGCCCTCTCTGTTCAGGACAACTTGTGAATGAACAACCAATGATGTGAAAAGAGGGGGGGAGAGTTTTTCTAATTTTTTCAAGCATTGTTTGCGTTTATTACAGTGCTACGGCGAAGAATTTATCTTTCAGAACAAGAGGCTTATTGAGGCAGCTACAGACAGAAAGTGGGAGAGAGAGAAATATACAAAGCATAAGTGCCTGGTTTTTCCTACGTGCCTGTTCGTGCTCAGGCCTTCATTTGGAATGCATGGCGTAAAAACCATAATAAACGGTGGGATTGAATCATTCAACAGGACTGATTTGCTTGGCCAAACGCAGGGTTGGAGTTTATTTGTCTCTGTTGTAGTGAATCAGAGCCTTGGAGCAGACCAGATTCAGTCATCCCTGTTCAAACACACACATGGCTCCCACTGTTTGGGGATCATTGTAAACAACATTGTAAAAACTCAGTGGATTGGCACTTCATCTGTGTGGTTGATACATGATTTTCTACAACATGGCATGTTTCATCAGGTCTGGATTTGATTCCCAAAACTCACTCATCAGACCACAGAAGTAAGATGGAGGAGAGTAAACTAGCCCTCCTCGTCAAATGTAGTTCTGGACATAAAGGGTATAAGTAGGACGTCCCAGCTTCTCAAAGTTTATCTACTAATAGCTCACATACACCATGTGACTGTCCCCTGGATGCGGCCCAAACTCCTTCAAAATCCAGAAAAAGATCCGTGGGATCACCGGGGAACGCTGTGCCCCTGAAACGACTCGACCTGGCCACCTCGGATGTCATCGTGTTCCACTGTGATCCCGATGTGAGACCGGTACCAAAGGATTCTGTTGATGCCAGTATTATCCTCAACGTCAGCTCGGATCTGCCGCCAGCCTTCTCTTAATGCACAGTGACAGGGGCCCTGCTGTGAGGACCCCCACTCTGTCTTCTGATCTGGCAGCCAGATGGACAGCTCAGCAGCAGGAGGGGACCTGATATCAGTGTCAGCAATCAGATCTCACCCTCCGAGAGCTTGTTCATGTGTGTGTGTCCGTTTGGGAGAGAGAGTGCACAGTGCCAAGTGATTGTTGGGAGCACATGTGCTGACGGCGGCCAGAGTGTGTGTTGAAATGAAGATTAATGAATAAGAGACCTGGGTGTGCGTGTGTGTGGACGAGACTGAAGGGTCAGCGGACATATATCAAACGGCGCACAAACTTGAGCTTGTGTTTAGAACTGTGTGTGTATGTGTGTGCATTTGTATGTGCAGGTTATACTGTATCTTTTAGGTTTTCAGCACTTCTTGTCCCACAGCTGTGAGGCGCAGAGTGACATGAGAGAAAGTCACAAAGTTTCACTATAACCGCACGAGTCAACAAGTCTAAAGCGTCCACGTCTCCTCTGGGTGTGTGTGTCTTCTTTGTGAGTGAAAAGAAAAGAAAAAGGAGGAGATGATTATTTGCATGTGTACATTTGTAACAATTTCAACTTCAAACTCACTGACGGACAAGTGAAAAGCCCTGGCTGCTCCACGTCTCTCAACAAGCAGAAAGAGGAAATATGTCTCCCGTCTGTGGATTCAAAATGATAACTGTGGCTGTAACTGTGATGTACACCTTGCAAAGAACGAACCAGTCACCGCATCCAAAGAAAATTACAGCTAAGCTGGTTTTATGCAACATCCTTGGCAGATATCGTTCTAAACAAACAGCAAATCAGAATAACACTCTAAACCCCCGAGGGAGGCAAAATGTGCTGCTCTAAAAAGCCAAAGAGCATAAAGCGTATGTGTGCAGTAAAATTTAATCTCTCCCACAAAAGTTTTGTTGCTACAAAAGTGGAATTTGTATCATTTAATAGGGCACAATAACAAATAAGTGCACGATGTTTCTGGATATGACCACAAGATTTAAAACATTTTCACGACCTCTGACCTTTAAAGCACAATTATGGCTGCAGCTGTTTGTTGAGAAGATTTGCTCAGCTGCAGCCACTGTGTTGTACTGTAGCCACTGTATTTTGTTGGCGCATCTGCAACATTAATGCGTCATTGGGATGGTTTTTACATGGTTTACATGGTTTTTGCATGCAGGCAACACAACAAATATTGTGTTCATCTTATTCATTCCTATGAAACTGCCAGAATAGGAAACAAAGAATATGAAAAGGATGTATTATCAATGGCTCAACTGACTCAGATTGCACGGGGTTTGTGTGTACTGAAACATTTACATTTTGTCTTAAGAATAGGGAAGCTGAGAAAAGCTGCACTGGCAGTTATCTTTTTTCAATGCTGTTATCTCAAGATCACAAGTTAATGGTAACAGAGCTTGTCTTCTTGTGATAATAGGTTCATCAATACAAAGGGATAACAAGGTAATCAACCCAAACAGAAAACCTCTTAGAACTTAAAATGTTAATTAGAGATGTCATGCCAGTATGCATAGATGGTGCCTTGTCAACTGTAACAACTGGAGAAAAGGAGAAACCCATTATTGATCATCACTGTACTTTAGTTTTATTCATTTCTGTTCATACTTTATTACCCATTATTACTAATACTATTATTGCCAACGAGAATTACTTTGGTTCCAGTTGGACAGTACCACATCTGCTTTAAGTGGACCACTGTATGTAAGCCTTACAATAATTAGCCATAATGTAAATACCCTCATATCAATTCACTGGGGAAAACAGTCTCGTGGCAAAAGTTCATAAAAAGTTCATATGGTTTTCTTGAAACTCCCAAACCTACCTCACAGAAAAAGTGTGTGTATGTCATGTTAACCCTTCACAACAAACGGAGATAAGGTAGGCAGGTGCGGCTCAATTCCATTTTGTTTAAAGCAACAGTTTGACGGGGACACACATGTTGTTGCCATGCTTTCCAAGTCATGATGTTATTGAAGCCATCTATCTGTAAAATCAATTCAGTTAACAGTTTTTTTCAGTCGGACAACAAACGTGTCCCAGCCTTGTCTGGCTGTGTTCATCGCTATTTAGTGTCCCCTGGAAACATTTCCTGTTGTCGTTGTTGTTGTTTGATGTCTTGTGAATTCGCTTGTGTTTTGTCTATGTGCACGTGTTTGATTTGCTGTGTGTTGAGCTCTCCGGGCCACCTCATTTAAATCAGAATCGTAATTCAAAAGCTTTACTCTGAAAAATCAGTTTATGCAGGGAAGGACTTAACTGGAAGAGGGTCTTCAGGGACGTAAAAATACTAAACGTGCAGTGACACTGAAGCTGTAGCGTCCTTCTAATCTATGAGCAGATTCTTAATGGATATAAAATCTAAACGATCATCAGCGCTGACAGTTATAAGCCAGTTTGAAGTACTGCTTGGTGCGTGCCTCGTGTGCTGGATCCACAATAAATATGTACTACAAGTGATTAATATTACAGCCTCTACAAGACAGTTTGTCTCACACGACAAAAGACACGGTAAACCGAGACAACAGCAAAAACAAATGGGCAACACCAGGGACATAAATAGTGAGACGTCAACACTCACAGCGAGACACTGACAAAAGCCTTATGAGGGTTGCAGCCACGCAACGTAATTATGAAGTACAGATGTATTAGTCAAACGAGCCCACCCCTCCTCTCAGTCCCTCGTGTGTGTGTTTGATGGGAAGTGTGCGTGCATCTCCCTGAATGCTCTTCGTTTGCTCTCGTCCCGCCTTTCAGCCGCAGCATTGATAGATGTGAAGGGGAGAGGCAAGGAGAGAGGAGATCTAGCCTTTTCAGCTTCAGATGGCTCTATTGAAAGGGAGCAAGGGAATGCCAGTCAGCCCCCTCAGCCCCCCAGTTCCATCCCTCCTTTCTGCCCGTCCAGTCAAGCGGAAGAAATCGGAAGTCCACTCTCCAGCAGAGAGCCAAGACTAGTTCAGATGCTGGTTGTCTGGTTACTTTGGAGGCTGTCAACACTTCAGGCCTCAGGTTGAGCCATAAATTGTGTAAAAATCAATCACTCTCAGCAGTTATTAGTCAGATTTGGTAGACTGTTTTCATCACTCACTGGCTAAACACCACGTCTTCTTCCTGCTGCTGCCTCAGAGATAAACTCAGCTGCTTATTTCTTTCTCCCCTTTTTTTTGTCACCTTGCGTCTTTATTCATCTGTCTGCCCTTCCATCCATCTGTCAATCCACCCATTTATCCGGCGGCATCTGTCATTTCTCTTGTCACTTAAATCATCCGCCTATTAGCCCATCCGTCTTTCAAGCTCCGCACTCGTCTGCTTTTCAGTGCATCCCTCATTCATTCATCTGTCCGTCCTGTCTTTTGTGCGCGTTGTGATCTTGATTTCTTTCTGCCAAGTTACGATGACAGATTTGAAGTAAAGGACGCTCACGTGCTTTCACACGGATGAAGCACACCTGTGCAGCTCGCAACACACAAATACTCACAGACACGCCGTTTCCCATGACCTTACGTACCTGTTGTTTTCACCTCACGAGCCAGGTGAGCTGCTGCTCTTGAACGAGACTCTCTCGCACACACTGGAGGGCTTCAGCGCGACGTAAACAGGTTGTGTAACTTCGGTGGAATGAATGGCTAGCTGGGTGAGCTAAATGAAAAGCGCGGATGAATTTGTTACGTGTGTGTGAGGAGAGGGAGAGTGTGTGTGTGTGTGAGTGTATACATCGGTTTGACAGGGGGTTAGAAGCCAGGGGCCCCTCTCGGTCTCTCTCTCTTTAGCGAGTGAGTGAAATACAGGCCTCGTTGTCAAGGTGACAGGCCCTGACAGCACACTCCAGCTAAACCGTCAACAGCCTTTCACCAAGGACACACACACACACACACACACACACACACACACACACACACACACACACACACACACAAACACTCAGATCTCCCTCTCTTTCTTACCCACTCCCTCCACGCTATATTGCCTTTTCAGAATGTCTTTTTCTCCAGATTTCTTGTCTGACTCTCACCCTCCTCTCTCTGTAGATTTTTCTCTTGCTGCAAGTTCATACTTGGTCGCAGCTCTTTGCACACACAGATCACCTTGCCTCGTGCTCAGGCAAGTTTGCACCACTCTGCGCACTCGAGGTGCATTTAGATTTGCGTGTGCAAAGAAGCCACACAGTGCAGTTTTACCATTGGTCCAGGTGAGGGCCGGGCGCTGAGAGATGTGAGAGCTCAGTGAGGAATCACACCAAAGGAAGGTAAAGAAATGAGGAAGGATGGAGGAAAAGGGAATATGGGGAGTGATTGAAGGTAATTTGTTATTCTAATGTTTTTGTCTTTGATGGACCCATCCCAGTCTGCTCAGCCATCAGTCATTCTCCTCGTATCAGCGCTCCATATCTCTAGTTTCCTCTTTTTGTCTGTTTGTTTGACAGCTGGGAGGTCTGCCACCATGCCGTACCTGTCAAAGCCTGTCACAAGCCTCTTCCTGCCCTGCGGGTACTCACACACACACACACACACACACACACACACACACACACACACACACACACACACATAGACAGAGAGAAAGAGATGGAGTCAGAGGAAGAGACTTTCTTGAATGAATGTTTGTATACATATGATGAACTACACACAAATCACTGCCCTGTCTCCCAGAAATGATGTCTGTATTGAACTAATTAACAACAGCAAAAATGAAGGAATGAGGTGAAGGCAATGTAATGACGACCACATGATTTTTCCCATTGACTTAATGATGAAGTGTTTTTAATTAATGTACATGGCAACGTTGGAGCAATGTTGATACTTAACATGTGTCCTCTGACAACACATTTCATTTGTTTTCTGCCATACTATGCCCTCCTAGTGACGACAGGATTATTCACCTTTTTATGGGTTTTCTGTTTAGGTACTAGCAGCACTTGGTTAGTGACAGATTAGGCTCTGTTTAAATACAGAAAAAGTCAGCAGTGACTTCACACATTTTTCATTTAACAGAGGTACGTAATCAAATATTTCATTCCCTCAAAGAAAGGTTTCTCTGAACATAATCCAGGCACCAATTATGTTTGTCACCACAACATAATTCTGAATTTGGTTGTATATAAACTTAATTTCTAGGATACAGGGTTGCAAATCATCCTCTAACAGTCTAACAGCCTGTATTTGATTTTTGTTTTTTTAAAGCAGGAATATGGAAAGCAGGATAGTATTGGTTTCAGTGCAAATTCAATATATTTTCCAAAGTCAAACCTGTTAGCCTGCAGATTGAATATGTACCCACAACTGTCATCACAAGGGCCAGACACAGCAGCTTGCTGAAGCTTATTGTGGAGTTGCAGGGGGGTTTCTGCGGGTTACATTGGAAAGATTCTTCTGAACGCTTCCATGTTAACGTAGCTTCACTTTCACAAGCAGAAATGAAATTCCAGACGTGCTGGCAATAACGACGCATAACGACTGAAGTAAATCACCTGCACATTATTTGAAACGCAGATGTGCCTCTTCAGATGGGACATGACTTAGAAGGTCACCACCAAATAAACAAGGCGCCTATTTGGCTCAAATGAATGCAAGTGATGAGGGGTAATTTCTAACATGATTGTTTCATTGACTGCACTTATTGCAAACTATGTTATATCTTTTATTTCATTAACCTTTCAAGCAAAAAACATAGAAAGTAGCACAAAATCAGACACACAATAAAACAGCCCTAACAGATAATAAACTACTAAAATAAGACTAAAAGTAAGCTAAGAGCAGAGAACAAAGGAATCATATAGTACTGTTGGGGATTGGACTCCTGAAACTGGTTTATTGGATGATTTGACCACGTCAGGGCCCCGGGCAGAGACCACAGAGTCATCAGTTTAGTTTAAGCCCATCACATGCAGAGTGGAAGTAGTGCAAATAGTACAAATGGTACAGCAGAGTGGTGCATATTTCTGTAGTTTATCATCAGTAATTTGTGAGACGGCAGAAACATAACAGAGGATCAACATGAAACGAGGCCATAATTTCAAAATAAAGCTCCTTGAACGGGAAGAATTCACATCAAATGCATTAGGGACAGACAGCAGATATACTGCGTGTCTTCTGATCTGAGATAATGTAGATGAAGTCTTTGGAAGAAGTTTGCAGAGATATAAATTTGTGCAGAATGGCTTTAAATAGAAATCTACCGACGTCTCGGTCAACATATGGACAAAGTGGGCGCAGCAAAGTCAACAAGAGCCTCCTGGTGAACTCCATGTATGGAATTCAATGACACCTGCTGTCTGTCAGCTGACATCAACCTCCTGGTCAACTCTGTACTGTAAATCTTAATGATCCACAAGCGCTTCTTCAACTGCTGCCCTCATCATCTGTCCATCTGGGTGCTGCATACTGGGGGTAAGATAAGAAAATGAAATGAAAAGAAATGAGACACTTATCTTCCCTCTTGCCCCCACTGAGCTGATCTCCCCTTCATCACATCAGGCCAGTACAAGCACAGATATGATCTGATGCTGAGTCATAATATATAATACACAGCAAACACAATCCTTCTAACTTACTGTATAGCAACAAATCTTTTACACAGTATTGCACAGTAAACACTTAAGATCAACTCACATCAACTGACGGAGTTCTATTTTATTTGTAGGTCTTCATATGGACGTTCCATGTTCAAAGTAACAGTGCAAACTTGGGAGTGCGTCTATTTGTGTTCACGTTAGACCTCTAACCACTTAAAGGCCACCTAAGCCCCGCGGGTGAGCTGTGTCAGCCTTTGGGAAGCGGCTCACTGAGAGACTCCGTCATTAATCTGAGGCCTCTGACAACTGTCTGTCAGCAGCCCAGGGGGATTTCCACACTTTCTGCGTCTGGTTGTGTTTGAGAACAAAACCGTTCATTAGTGCCAGGCATAAATTTTGACATGGAATCTCTCATCAGTGGCTGGCTTGACGCCTGTGTTGGAGCCGCCAGCTCCTAAATTTAAGGTAGACTGCTGCACGCATTCACACTCACTCCTTAAACCAGTAAACAATCCTCACTAAATCGCTTTTAGCGCGGGACTAAAAAGCTTGCAAACCCGCCTGCACAATCCACCGAGCGTTAACAGTCAGTGGCAGCATGATTGCTCTGGACACACAAAAGCTCTGAGCTGATGGTGTTGACTTGGACATGAAAGAATCTGAGATGTTGTGATTGTGTCTGATGATACAGTTGAACAATGGCTGCTGATGACAGGCGAGTGTTGGTGTCGGTCTATGAGTTTAACTGTGTCTCTCTGTGACTTTGATGGTAAAGCACATAAACATACAGCGAGAAAATGACAAGACTATGAAAGCAGTCACCCTTTTTTGTGAAACCTGCAATGACTGACTCTAAACACAACATTGACATATTAACACCCAATGAAGTTGCATATGCACATCAAGCAGCCACAGGCAAACATTAGCATATTGACCCTCCTTTTAGCTCTGTTTTGGTCTCCATTAACTTCTGCTAAATGTTCCTCTGTGCTCACCAGCTATTCACCAACTTTGTCTGCTGTTTGATGCTAGGAAGGTAGCGTACAGTGGTTTAATCAGAGCTGTTTCAATGAAAACAGCTGTCTGCTGCTACTGGAAATGATATAGTGAAAGCGATGGGACCGGATCAAAACATTTGAGGTCATAATCATGGGCTCAGTAAAGCGGGGGGGATCACAGATTTAGGTTATAATCCCCTGTAGGTGCATTACAATGAGTGACTCCTTTCACATCACGCTTAAGAAAACCTTGTGGGATTGCTACAGAAATTAAATATGTGACGAACATATTGTTGCTCTTCAGAGCTAAAGCAGCCCACACACAGACCTTTAACATATTTTAAAACTGGAGTTTCCAGCTTGCTGTGATATTTAAGTGCAGATTTTACAGCTCAATCTTTAAACTTTCACAGCGGTTTTCTCTGAAAGTGGCTCATTTAGTAAATACACATGATATGCAATTGGGAAATCCCCTGGACTGATGCTAGAGGACGGACAGAATGTGTTCATGGGCTGCAGGATGTGTGGCGTGCACCGTATGTATGCTTGCATGCTCGAGTGTGTCAGCTTGGGTTTGCTTCCATGTGGGTTCAGTGCTCCAGTTACACATCCCAAACTGAAATTCCTGAGATGCTCTCACTTTCTAGCTGCTTTACTGTTATGCTGTGGCGTGACATGGTTTCATTGCACGAACACTCACCACGCGAAAGCACAGACTTGTCATAGCTAGAGAGAGATCTGTATCTCCGTACATCTACCACGCTTCTGAGCTCAAACAATGCAACATAAAGTTTGCTATTCAGTTACGCACAAGGCAAAGGCTTCTGCTCTCGGTGTCTTTGTTTCATTTTCCAACACATGATGAATGGCCGCTGTTATGCTGCTCTGTGTGCATCTGTGCCTCCGTGCTGTATGTATACATGTTTGCATGTATCCACCCTCCCTCTCTGCCGTCCTCTCCCCTGCTGTTGTAACAGTTGCTCCCTTTTCACCATTGTTTCGCAGAAAAACTCCACATGTTCTCATTCCCACTGCAGCAGCCTGATTCAGTCACAACCTCTAATGCGTTCAATTCATTCATTCATATTTTCATACCCTGATTCTAATATTATGCTGATTTCAGACTGCCATCCTGCAGTATTTTGGGACCCCTGGGGGTCCTCAAGGTACAGGGGGTCCCCTCTCCCACTCACTTTCACCAAGAGCAGATGGCCCTGACTGGGCCAGGCCGAGTGAATGAGCCCCTATTGTCTCTGGATGTAGCGTAGCCGCCTAGCCCAGATGGCATTTGTACCTTTTGTGTCTGTGCTGACTTTGTGCAGAGTGAGACAGTGTGTGCTGTCTGCTTCAGTGGGTGGTAGCCCTCTGCTCTCCTTTATTAGCTTCTCTCTCTCTCTGTCTCTTTGTCTCTCACTCTCTCATTTCTCAGTGTCAATTCAGTTCACTTCAAATGTTCTTTATTGGCACAAAGGTTAAGAAACACTGCTGCCAAAGCAAAATAAACATGTATCTGTTGCCAGAAGAGCCCAACATGTAATCATGCCAAAGTGTCAAAAGTGTGTGGACCCTGAACGTTACACACATTTGTAACACTTGAGCATCTAAAAACATAAGACTGATTGTGCTACTATAACTGTTTAGAGTCTTCAGGCAATGTTTTCCGCAAGATTTTGTAGCCTGGTTGCACGGTTTTACTGCCTTTTAGCATCAAAAACATTGGTGAGACCGGGCACTAAGGCTGAGTGACAAGACTTCCTGTTCATCCCAAAGGTGTGAGACGAGGTTATTATTTCAGGGCTCTGTGCAGGCAAGTCAAATTCCTCCACACCAAACTCTTTCAGTTGTAAAATATCTTGGTCAATACTTGTTTTGATCCCAGCTCTTTAAAGTTCCCGTCAAGTTTGCTGTTTAAGTGTGTCTCATTTATCTTGTGCAATGCATCTCTGATACAGCAGCATTTGGCCCAACAATTGCATAAAAAGTCATGTTGTGGGTATTATAAATAAGATTGAGAGTTTGGCATTTCCTGGAACACGCTCGGGGGCATTTACTAATTTTGCATCTAAGAAAATCTGTTCTGAACTTTTATGATGCCGCCATGGATGTGCAAAGAGATAGACATCATCGGAGCCTCAATGCTTGCTGCACAAAGCACAACTTCATAACTTCATCTTTTTATCTGATTTATTTAAATTCACAAATATCAATACTAGTGTCCACCCCCAACATCAAGCTCATTCTTGGAGTCCACTTACTCACTTTTATGAAGCCCTCAAGCGGAACACAACAGTTTTCTCAGTTGTGGAGATTGATCTGTTGATATGTGAGCTCAGTAGCTGCTATGATGTCAACCATACTGTTTTTAACTTTGTCTTTAACACGGATCAAAATCCAACTGATTTAGACCATGGGGCACTGTTTGAAAGCTTAAGAGAGCTTAAGATCTAGAAAGTGGACCTTCAGTCGAGGTTATTTTGTCATATAATCACACAGCCCAAGCTAATGCAGAGGCACATTGAAAGTGGGCAAACCAACATGTGCGGCTAATGATCATCATGAGGCTGACTTGTACACTCATTACAATGTGACTACGTGACTTAACAATTTCACTCAACTTTATTCAGCTTCATCATTAGACTTTTTACGATGTTCTATTTTCTGTCCATGAAACTGTGTCTCCAGACTTAAATAATGTCAGGTCATGTTATTTAATAAGCGTTAGCAGACACTAATAGCTTCCTTCTTGTGAGTGTGTGTGCATTTCGTGCACTGCCGCCCAAACATGTGTTTCATTTAAGGGGTTTTGTGGAATTCGGTATTTGTGGCAGTGGTTGCGTGTTTTGTTGTTTAAAGTTGCAAATTTTCCCATGCACAGGCTTAATGTGTATAACCACAAACACACACACATACACACTCACACACACAGGCTATCTCTTGCTAGCTGGTTTGGCTGTCTGTTCTTGTATTCTGAGAGCAGCAGAGGATGTTTTAGGTGGTGAAGGCTCTGGGAGGTTATAGTGGTGATTTGACTGTGTAGGTATCTGTTATCTGAGAGACAGAGACACCATTGAAATTTTATGATGTGTGTGTATGTGCATGTGTATGTGTGTGTGTGCACGCGTGCGTGTGCCCCCTCTTCTGTCATTTTCATTGAACCGCAAAAAGTCGCATCAGTGCACCACCTCGCTGCTTCGCTCATTTCCATGTAACAGCTAATTTACTGCTCAGATCAAGTCATATGTCTAATGAACCTAAGCATCTACGCTAACACAGACCTCGGGTGACGCCTCTCCTTTGCACAAATCACAGTTTGCGTGCTCTGATCGTGTCATAGGGAAGCATCATGTGTTCCCTCGTGCCTGCAGGGGCCTCTATCAGCACAATGCCAGGCTTCAGAGCACTGGCTAAATCCCCATCAGAGACAGTCTGACTGGCAGACTGGCACTTCAGCAGACTGTGTTTACAGCAACCTCTGGAAGAAAAGGATCTGATTACCACGAGGAATACGTATACAAGACATCAATCATCGGGGAGGAAGGGAGGGAGAGACAGCGAGAGACAGACAGAGAGACAGGGAGTATGTTTCAATGTTGTGGTTTTATTGGTGCTCTTAAACCTTTGCACACACACACACATAAGCATGTGACCACACACAAACACACACACACATACATGCACACATTGGGTTTTTCTGGCAGAGGATGTGGGTCCAGAGAGCAGTCTGGTGTTTCAGTTTCAATCTTCCCCTCTGCCCAGATCAAATACACGAGCCGGCAACTAAAGATGATGTCACTATCCCACAGCTGTCCCGACCACTCAGCGCTGCACCACTCTATATGTATGTGTGTGTGTCTGTGTGCATCTTTGCGTGTGAAAAGCTCTGCTGAGGTCAAATTGGACTCTCTTTCTCTCTGTCTTCCTCTCTTTAATTCTGTCCTCTTTCAGAACTCTGGGGATCCCACAGGCCCCGCTGAAAGCTATGATCCGGATCAAGTTCCCGCTCTGAGAGATACATACACACACGCGCACACACACACACACACACACACACACACATACACACGGTCGGTATACTCCAGTTCTAACTGCCAGGAATGGCATTGGGGGAGAGTGGGAAAGGGAGGGCAAAGTGGGGATGCTTTTACCATCACAAACCATCAGAGGATAAGAGTATTTTATTCACACATAATTGGCCACACACACACTGTACAGTGAGCATGTGCACATGTTGAAACATACAGAAACTTGATATGTACCTGAGTGCTGCTCTGAAGTATGACGTCTTATTCTTTCTGTTTTGTCACATGTGATTCTTTTCCTGCTCAGTTTCAAAGCAATTTCCTTGCTTTCTCTGTAAAAAGAGGTTTCTGAATGACTGCCAATACGGTGATGAATTACAAAACGATAAGAGCATAAACTTTTGCATGCCTACAAAATAAAAACAATTGTGATGATGAAATTAAATTTGATTTGATATTTGACATTTGTCTGTTTAAGCTGATGAACAAAGCATGGTCACTCCTTCTTATGGGGCTGCATTCAGGCAAAAGCTATAAAGACTGCTAATCAAAATGTAAAATCTAATGTCTACAGAATTAAAAAAAATATCTGATTCACAAGAAATTAGATCAATTCATCTCTTCTGGCTCAGCTCAGTTTTTCTCTGAGAGCAGTGTGATTGCATGTAAACAAGGAATCCTGAAGGCTCTGCTTTTAATATTTAAGATTATTTCTGCGGGCCAAGACTTTGATGAAGAATGTAAGAACAGCGCTTTAAGAGATGCAGATGCTTCCTTTTTTTTTTTTATTAAAGCCAGACACCCCAAATTTCCTCTTAGTCCTGCGAGCCAGTTTTGTGATTTTAGCGTTTCTAAAAACATACTGCAATCATTATTACCCATACTGTAGCATTTAATGTATCTTAATCAAACTGTTTTCATTCCTAAAGCTCGCGTATTTTCACGACATACACGGGTGATTCAAATGTTCTGCATAGTTACTGCACTCCTTCAAAGTTAGGTGTAAAAATTTAGAGATATTTGTGAGTAAACAACATTCCTCTTTATTCTCTGTCTTATTTTCTGCTACTACAAGCATTGTGATAAATGACATTGTACATTTCCTGGGTAATAACTTCATTATGAAATCTATGTTTCTGTAATAGAACATAGGTTTCTTTTTTCTTTTTGATTTTTTTACACTTAACCAATTTTACTGTTCATATATAAAAAAATATTTTCAAAGAAAAGGCGACATAATTTCAGAAAAACCTTTCAATTTTTAAACAGGAATGCACCAAGAGGAAGAGATTTAACACTAGCATAGCAGCGTAACAGCACACTTAATATAGCATAAGTGTACTCTTCATTTATGGAGGTTAACACATCAGAGGTTGAAAGCTTCCTGGAAATGAAATACGAGTGTCCAAACTGAAACTGAATACAGCTAAGTGCACTTCAGTACTCGTTTTTAAGCGGTTTTCATTTTAGAGGATTCTTATTTTATATCTGCTATGATTTCATTAGGGGTTTTTGTGTGCTTCTCCATCACACTGCGTATGTCCACATGCACACTGGTCTAATACAAGCAGCACCATATAAACTACAGCTTCACATTTGGCATTACTTAAAGTTAAAATAGTCTTATTTATCGAGTTATTTATTTAGCTGGTGTTCTAAGCAGAGGAAACCAGAATGTAAACTCATCATTTGTTGTTTCAGTGCTGGGAGCTCATTATGTTCAAATTAGGTAAAGAATGCCAAAGATTTTCTTTTAGATGTCCTTAAAACACATTTGTTTCATTTTCTTATAATAAAATAGCATAGTTTAATCAAATACTGGTGTGTGAGGATCCTCATGTTTATTTTTAACCAAACCCTTTTCTTTTTCTGTGGCGTCAGAGAATGTCGGACACCACAGCTCTTTGTTTCTGCACAGCATAGAGACACTAAAATCTAAAATATATCTAGTTAAGAAATGAAAGAGTCCTTTAAAATCAAATTCTGGTATGTCCCCCCCACCACCACCACCACTCTGCATAAAGTGAGCAGTAAATGAATCAAGGCAGTTCGTGCTTCCTGTCTCTGATATAGTGCATAAGAGTCTCATGTATTCAATTAGTGATAATGTCGAACAGTCACATCGCCATCATTACGCTTAAAGTGGGAAACACAAGCATTTTTGAATTCTATTTTTACTCGACTTCTTCCACGTGGCAGATTGCAAGTGGTTTCGATAAGCTGCAAACATGCATGCTGGAGTAAAACAAACCTGATTTATGTGTGTTAAAAAATGCAGCGCTGCCCTGTCCCTCTCCCTGCTTTGCTTTAGGCGCTGTGCAGGGTTCAGCTGCATGGTGGAGAGAGGTTGGAGGTCACAGTGTAGCTCTCTGCGTGGGTGTCTGAGACGACTTCTGACCTCCTCTGACCCGCTGAACAGCAGCCATACTGGCCGTCCAACTGGGAGCAAAGAGAGGGCCCAGAGGTCAGGAGAAACACTGAGAGAAGGATTGTTTTCTCAGCCTCTTTATACTCACAACCTCATTTTCTGCTTCTTCTTTCTTCTTCTCACTTTCTCCTCACTCCACTGTTGCTGCATAAATACCATTTACAAACTCTAATCCCTTAATTTAACAATAAGAGTGAAGTAAAAGATGTTTATTTTCTTATTGACACCAGAGTCTTTGGGATTTACGCGCCTGGGTTTTAAGAGGTGTCCAGAGCCCAAGGATCATGAAACTCACTCAACAGATAAATAGCTGTGCAAACATTCAAACACGAGAAAAGAAAGCAACAAAATGTCAGGAACTTGTGTTTTTCCCACCCTGAACAGCAGGGATTTCTAAATCCATCTCCCACTTTGTTCCTGACTGTCATCTTGCCCCATGTTAACCTCCTATTGTCAAACACCCTCCATCATATTTTCTTTCATACCCGACAAATTCCTGCATTTAATTTACACGTAACACATCTTCTCAGCTCTATTTCCTTCATCACAGTGTTTTTGCGTCTTTCTGTGTTTTATTGCTGCGGCTCAATCGCTCATCTTCTCCATCATCCATATGTTATTTATCTCTTTACCCTTGAATGGACCTTTAGCATTTGTGTTTGGGCAAAGGAATATATCTTCTAATAAAAACATAAGACAAAACATATGCGATGGTAGGTTTTTCAACCAAGCCTTCACTGCTTTCACACATACACACACCCCTCTCCCAGGGCCCCTTTGCCTCCCCTCGTCCTCCCCATCCTCCCCCTCCTCTCTCTCATCAAGGGTCATTTGCTCAGTTTCCTGTCTGCCTCTCTTTTCCTCTCCATCTCTGATTGGTGGATTTCTACAAGTCTCTGATTGGCCAATGCTTTCAGCACCTCCTCTTGTTAACAGTCATGAAACACCTCCCCTTTTGTGGGGACACTCCTTCTTTCTCTGAGGAAGGCCCCCTCCTCTGACTCTCCGCCTCCTCTGTGGTGCTCCTCCTCCTCCTCTGCGGGCACAGAAGAAGGGTGTTATGGTGCCTCCTGGTGGACAACACGTTTACAGCGTGCACCATGCTGTTTAAAGCCTCCTGCTATTCTGCATTAAATACAGCAGTTGACTAATCTCCTTCACAAAAGACACAAAACCGACCTGATCATTGAATGCTTAGCAGAAAAAAAACATAGTCTAAGACAGAGAAACAGAGAAGAGGCTCTCACAAACAAGTCTATAAACTCTGGGTTTGATCATCCAAACCTACAGTGCCATCTAGTGGCTTCATGTGCAAACTGTGACCAAAATTAGAGGAAATACAGAAATTAAATTTTAAATGAACTATGTGTACATTTCTTGTTGGTGTTTAAAGTTGAAAATTGCTGGCACTAATTTAGAAACAGAAATGTAAAGGTGTGTCCTGGGGAGGTAGAAACTATAATTATGTATTGGATTAAGCAGCTGAACATGAAAGATGTCCGTGTATTACAGACTGATAAACTGACTAAAGGCATCAATGGTTAAAAATCAGTCATATGAAATCCTATAAAAATAAGAGAGCCAACAAGTATGTGCATGTTGCTATTGTCTGTATGCAGAGCTGTACCAAGACACAGATAAACTGAACAGCTGCTCAGGACCCCCACGTGCCACTGAGGGGCCACTAAATCAGTAAATTAGATAGCTGATGCCAGGTAAAAGCAGTGGAGTATTACTCAAGACACTTTTAGAGGGATTAACTATCTTATAGGGATTAAAAATGGTCTCAGCGTTGTGGAGGAAATGCACATGAAAATGCTCCAAAATGGATATACAATACAAGTTGTCAACAAACCCAATGAAAAGACCAACACCATCAATGGACCAACGGCCAAAACCTGATTTAGCTCTTCAGTGAGACACATCATTGCACTGGTTGACATGATTCTTCGTGGATGAACGTGGGCATCATAGTTTATTTGGAGACAAGCCCGTGGTGCTGTAAATACTCACGGTACCAAATCCACTGCTGAAAATAGTCCCCAACAAAAGCTCTACCTACTGCTGTTGTTTGAGTAACGTTTGCTAATAACTACAGAGCCCAGCTGATTCATGAAATTGTTGAGCCTTTTTAACAAATGTAAAAGTGGATATTTCAGACCAATTTTTAAAGATTTATGTCTTAACTAGTACCCAGTCTGGTTGAGACTGGGAGTCACTTATAGTCTTTGAACTCATTGTTGGCTTTGGTCTTTTCTTGGGTCTTGCTGACAGTAACAAACATAGAATATTGCCCGCCTTGTCTTTTAAGTAATATCATGTCTTATCCTGCTTTTGTACAGTTTTATTACCTGTCTAACTAAGGAAACTAACCAGGACAATTTATTGTCTTTTCCTGAGATGCCTTCAGTGGGGGGTTGTCAGATTCTGCCCTCTGCATGTGTAACAGGTTAAATACTTCAACATGAAACTCTTTGACCTGCTGAGGAAAGAAATGTTCTGTATGTACCACTTCCTGTCTGCCCCTGCTTCTGTCTCCTGAACCTGCTCTGGGCTCAAAGTTTTTATTCGGCCACTTCTTTTATTGGATGTGGTCGTGTGAGAGACCTGAATCCATCATCATCCACCACAGTCACAACAACACAATACAGAGTTAGTGTAGTATGAGCCCGTGTGTCTGTCTGCCCGGCGTCAGCGCGTCTTCCCGTACATCATAACGCAGTGATCCCGCAGAAATGGATTTGATCATTGATAAAACTATAACCCGTCACTGGGGCTTGATGAATGTGTCTCCTCGCTGAGTGTACGGGCATGTAAAGTGTTGTGATGATGACCCGGCTGATGTCTAAGTGAGGGGAAAGATAAAACTGCACATAAATCAGCTAAACGGGGGGATAGCAGCACATTCCCACAAATCATCCCAGGAATCCGAGGGTGTCCCGGTCCCGGAGAGGAATTCTGGGAACGTTGCCAGATCCCAGACATAGAAAGAGAGAGACCGGCGAGGATCAGCGGTGTCACTGTGGCCTGTTTCATTCTACTTCCTGTCTCTGTGCCTTTTCTGTCTCTTTGGTTTTACCTAGATTTATCTTTGCCTCTCTGTCCGTCTTCATCTGTCTAGTTTTCTTGTAGTTCACAAAAAAATTAAGACAGACAGATGAACAATTCAGGAAAATATACTCTCATATAGTATATAATGAACAGTCTACATGTAACATGAGTGGCAAATAAGTCAAAAAGTTGTTATATATGGGAGGTTTGAAGTGCACTAAATCAAACCTGCGGGGCTATATTTCTATCAAGGAAGCAGTGTCTGTTTTCAAGCAAGTGGACAGCAGAGAAGAGGGGAGGGAGAGGAGGCCCAAAAGCAAGAAAATGGAAAGATGAAAAGGCCGCCGGGGTGGCGAGGGATGCACATTAAAAACATTAAGAAGAGAGAATTACAGTGGCGGAGAACAAGGTCTTCGAGGGAGTGCTCGGAGAGCTCGGGGAAAGAACAAAGGGAGAGCTTGAGGTATAGGGAAGCCCTCTGCGGATAAGACTCTGGATAAGTGTCGGAGACAGCGTCGTAAATCCCAAACCCCATAGCCTGCGAGCTGGGGCCGGGGTCAGCGAGGGAGAGCACAAAGAGAAGGGCTGAGGAGAGGTGGGAGGTAAATGATAATACAGAAAGATAGACTGAAACCATAGCCATAAAAAACATCTTAAGCTTGATACTGAATCACTAAAACCAGATGCGATTCAGATACTTTCCCACCGACGAGCTTCAGACAGCTGTATTAAATGCACCCTGCTCTCAGAGGTGGGGCTGGACATGGCAACATGGTAAACGGCAGCAATGTCAGGGTCAGGACGCATGGATCAAATTAAACCTCCCTGTGGGTTGTCATTATCAACCTGTGTCTCACACCACGCATTCCTCACATTCTGTCTGCTTGGGATGCAAATGCAGCTCCAGCGAGTCATTGCTGCATCCAAATGTGTCGCCGACACATTCAGAAAGGAGTGAGTGATGTCATCCCCGCGCCTGCGTCTCAAATAAAAGCTGAAATGTCCTGCGGTTGCTAGATACAGCGGCTTCCATACGTGGACAGCAGTCACATATAAAAGAAATAAGAGCAAAAACACATGACTTCAAGATTGGATAAATACTCAGTTTGAGTAATTTTTAAAGGATATTTAATGAGATATTAGCAAACATATAGAATATCACCAGTTTTGTCCTTTAAGTAATATCATATCTTATAGGTAATTCTAGAAAACCAGTGGATCCTACACGTCTCGAAATGTCACTTTGTTCTTCTGCTTTCTTTTGTACACAAAGCCTTCAACCAGAAATTGGCTCCTCTTCTCATTATAATCATTGCAAATTATATGCATCAACAGTATCAAGTTCATCTGCAATAATTTCAATGATAAGGACAATGAAGGCGTAAAGGTGGCAGTTTACAGTGTTTCAAAGGAAATGATGAAATCATGGCTGTAAAAGGATAACAGGAATGTTAAATTACAGTTGTGATTAATGACATTATGAAGTACAAACAGCATTCAAATCAGCACTAACGTGGCTTTAAATTGATATATTTTCACTTTTTTTGTCTGTATTTTAACAGAAAATAGGGGAAAGAATTGAATCCATCAAACAAGTTGCAGCTAAATGACCGAGAATATGAATGAAAGACGTCGACTTGTGTGACTGTGGCTTTCAGTGCAGCTTGTCTCCTTTTGCTCCGCTTATTAGTTAAGAATCTGTTCTCTATTGACATCGCCGGCCTGGATTTAATTAGTAAAGCTTACGGTAAATAGAAAATACAGCCTCTGTAGAATTGAACAGTACAAGCTACATATATTGGACGGTGCCGCCATTCAGTATTTCCATTATACACCTGCTTTGTGTTTCCCTGTGATCTGCTTGTTCTTGCTTTGACAAAGAAAATGCCAACTGGTTCATTCAGCAGCCAATTAGGACACACATGCCTTTTCAAATAAATTCTTCAGAGCTGGATGATTACTGAGACAGGAATTCACTGGCTGGTGGTATATGTGTATTTGTACACATGTATGTGTGTGGGTGTCTTCGTCACATGCGACAGGTGACGTATGTTTTTAGGGGTCTTTATTAACAGCAGGAACTAAGGCATGTGTCCCGGTGCTGTCCTGAGAGGTGTCCTCTGCTGTCAACATGTTTACCACATTGGTTCTGTCTACACTCCTGATGCTGGGGGGTCTTGGAGGGGCAGCAGCATCTGACTTGCAGGTCTATGGGAAATCAATCCACAGTGAAAATACTTTGAGCAGCGATGATGGAGGACACACTGAGAGGAAACAGCCGCACCAGCAGGTGAGAGCTATGTGGCAAGCCAGGCAGAGATGCTTTTAATTGCACTGGGATTCATTTACATCAGGTGGAATTATTTTATTTCTTTTACAGTACTTAAAGGAGCTGAGCTAAGCACAAATCCATACGTATGAGGTTACAGGTTTCTCTTAACATAATTTTTTAGTTGTTAGTCTCAAAGGTGGCTGCTTTTTGATTTTCGACTAGACGAACAGGTTGGGAATGTCAGATCTTCATCGTTTTTGATATTCACATAGTCTGGATTTATAGTCTTATAATTAAATTCAAAAAGAGAGATGATAACCTGTTGCTTCTTCTTTGTCTACTGTTGAGATTATGCAGATGTTAGAGATATTTTATATAGTATTCCAGTAAGATTTTCAATATGAATGCAATGCCAAGAAGGCATTGGAGATGCATGCTGGTCATGCCCTGTGTGCGATACAAACAGGCTGTTCTGATCACATAACAATCAGCTTGTTGTCAAAAAACTGCTCAAATCATGAATATGGTTCCCACTCAGTCTCAGTCACCATTTCTGAAGCTCTACTCCACAAATTTCTCCCTCTCACACCTGTGAAGATCCATCTCTTTCTCTGAACTTTGTCAGTTGTAGTTATATTCCCCCAGGTAGCTTAATCTATACTAATCCTTCCTAATTCATTCATTGATCTGTATTTCCATCCATTTTCTATACCACGTATCCCTTTCGGGGTTGCAGGAGGGGCTGGAGCCTATCCCAGCCGTCAACGGGCGAGAGGCGGGGTACACCCTGAACCAGTCGCCAGTCGATCACAGGGCACAAACACACGACCATTCACACTCACACTCACCAATTAACCTAATGAGCATGTTTTTGGTCTGTGGGAGGAAGCCGGAGTGCCCGGAGAGAACCCACGCATGCACGGGAAGAACATGCAAACTTCACACAGAAAGACCCGACCCGGGAATCAAACCGGCAACCTTGTTGCTGTGAGGCACACGCACTACCTGCTGCGCCACCGTGCAGCCCTGATCTGTATTTTGTATTCAAAATTTCAATCGAATAAATGTAGTGCAGTACTTTATTCCTCCAAAAAGAAATGAATGACTAACATCTTATTATTAATTTAACAGAAATTGTATTCTTTCACTCTTTTATTCAGTATGTGTGAAATCAAACATTTTGTTTCCACATTAAACATTATTTGCACCTCTAACAGAATATTTTTTCTCCCTGAACATACTAAATGTAGCCGTGACTCATTAAAACTAGTTGATGATGAATCACACATCAAAATATTCTTTCACCCGGCCTTCAACATTGTTTCCAGACAAAAAGTGAAATCCGCAGGAGTTTGGATCTCGGGAGCTTCAACGTGCACGTGATGCCCACCACCAGCAAGATCAGCCACCCGTCCATCATCAAGCTCATCCCGCCCACTGCCCACCCTCTCCACCTGCATGCCAACATGCCTATGCGCTTCGGAAGGGAGAGCAATCCCAGTGATGACAGGAGCCCAAACTCGAGCCCTAACATGCCGCAGAGGTTTGGGAGGTCTTGGGAAATGATTCAAATGTGTGCCGAGCGCCCTGATGTCCGAGAAGCAGCGATGCCGCCGCTGAGACTTGGGAGGAACAGTCTGTACAGGAGCCTTCTTAAGACTCTGGTCAATGCACAGTTATTGAACACCGGCTTGCACTGGTAGGCGACTCTATCCCATAATAACTGGCAGAAATATGCATTTCCAAAAAGCATGCAATAACTACAGAATGAAACAAGCTCATCAATTTGCCTCATTGGCCATCATTCCCCCATCCATGAGCACATTCCTCCTCAGGGTCACGGGGAGCTTGAGCCTCACCCATCGTACATTAGGTGAAACAATTACCGGTCCACTTGTCTGCTTCCCTCAGCATCTTAACCCTTTGTTTCTAGTTTAGATGAACATCCTTACGATATCTGTGTGTTTTGTTGGTTATGACTAACTCAATCTATGCATCCTCTTGCCACAGGGCCGAAGATTTTGACTTTACAACCATCTCAGAAGAGTTGGAGATGCAAGAAAGCTTTAAAGGATGAAAGAGGATTGGATAGGCTGACACTGAAGTGTATTATAGCATGTAAATATCAACATGCAGTGTTTTTACTGTTGAGACAAATGTTTCAAGTCAAACTGTTATGTGACTATTAATGGAAAAGTAAGATGAAACACATAAATATATGACTCCTTTAAATAAAGTTACTGCGACAGAAGCTTTGGGTGAGTGGTTTGGGTTTTATTTCTTTCTATTATTGACTCTTACATATTTTCTAAAGACGTTTGCCTCATATGAGTGGAAATACTTAGGTAAAGTACAAGTACCTCAGAATTGTACTTAAGTACAGCCCTTGAGTAAATGTACTTTGTTACATTCCACCACTGTTGCCAGCAAGACTGACAGTGGCCAATGGCAATAAACTGGACATGTGAATAAAAATACTCCTGCACTTGCTGTTTGAAACAGTGTGTGTGTGTGTGTGTGTGTGTGTGTGTGTGTGTGTGCGCGCGCGCGCGTGTGTGTGTGTTCTATATCGGAACTAACTCCATGAAAGTAGTAGTAGTGGACATGTCATGAAAATATAATAATAATAATAATAATAATATTAATAATAATAATAATAGTAATTATTATTATTATTATTAGACTATGCGTTTTTTGTTTTGCTTTTTCATTATGAAGATATTGGGGAGCCTTTGGCAAGTATGACTGACCACTAGAGGGAGACAAACACCAAGTCAAAGTAAACGCCTCCAGAGTTCCCCAACCAACACAGAGGGTACAAATCACAGGACTCAGTATATTTAAATCATTGTCATGACTCTCCAAAAGACCAAAGGGAAGTATCAAATGTATTTTCTTGGATTTAGAAAACATTGTCCTCTATTGTGTACCTTTCTCCGAGTGAGAGGTAAATAAAGGTGCCTGCACCCAGAGCACATTCCTTTCAGTCTGTTATCTCTCTGTTGTGTTCCTGTCCATCCACAGTCCAGATGAGCCACAGTCTGGAGTGAAGCTAACATCTGTCACAGTGCTCGACTGGACCACATAAACCCAAAACAGGCATTTTGCAGGTGAGGTCAGAGTGATCTCCACCAGGCGAGGGGAGAGATGATGAGCTATGACACAGTGGTTACTCATATGAACAACATCATGAACTATGTGTCTGTAATGAATACATTTTACCTCACTGTCACAGTGTGTGTTTGCATTTGACACCCCTGTTCGAAAAAATGACAGGCCTGATGTATGCAGGAATTAAAAAGGAAAATCAGCTGAATTATTTAAGCGTGTGAGGTGTCATTAAATCTTTACCATTCGTTTCAGTTAATGGATATTTTCATGCACAGTCCACATTATGGCTGAGCTTGGATTTGAAAGAGACACATTTTGACAGCTGTCCTCAACAGTGACACTGTGGTGGTGGAGAAAGCACTTTACTTAAGTAAAAGTAGCGACAACACTGTGTAGAAATGATGTTAATTAAACGTCCTGTATTCATCATTTTTCTTTAGTAAAACTACAAAAGCATTAGCATCATGTTATTGGTGCAGCTAATGAAGGTGGAGCTCATTTTGTTTACTTTTCTTGGTAGCTTCTGAAGATCCTCACAGGGATCAATAAAGCCTGATCTTTTCCTATCTCTTCCTATCTTAATGTGTGTTTGTTTTTATTTTGTATTAAAAATCTCAATTTGCAAAGTGACCAGTAACGTCAGTTATGGGCATCTGCTCTTTAGTGGATTAAAAGTACAAAGTAGCAGAAGATAATTGAATATTCAAGTAAACTGCAAGTACCTCAAAACTGAGTCCTTCAGCAAATGTATTTATTTACTTTCCACCACACTGTGTTTTAAGGAGGCGTGCTGCTTATCAAGTGTTCAAATATCCCAGCATGCTGCTCTCTTTGGACAAACTCATCTGCTCTGACATACCTTCTTCACAGCAGACACTTGTCAGGGCAGGACAAGCACCAGCACCACAATAACATTAATAACAGCTGCATTCCTTTTCGGTGTGTCAGGTCTGGCCCTGCTTTTATGCTGGCTCACTAGTATTCCTCAGTAAGACACCTAAACATAATGGAAGTATCATCAATGCCAGTGGCTGCATCTTCTGTAAAATAAATGTCTATAGGACTTTTGTACCACAGACATTTTGACTTGTTATGGCAGGAAAAGCACATATTTCCTGCCAGCGCGCGCAATACCTGGACTTGGAGCAACTAAATGGAATTCAGCCATTGTTGATTTTATCATTTACAGCTGTGCTTTTCCTTCTGTCACATGTGAAAATGTCTGCAGTGAAAAAGGCAAATCGAGGTCTGCTTCAGTCCATAACACTTTGGCTCAGTTAGGCACGACGCGTTATGATGTTACCCCATTAATGCGCTAAAAGTAAAAATGACACATTCTCACTCGCCCCTATGCTGTCAATAAACGCATTTCATAGCCGCTAAATCAGCAAATGCATTCCCACGCATCGTAAACATACCTCACCTGCCGCTGGGAAGTGAATGGGTGGGTCCCATGTACTTCACGTTAGCTGCGTCGTCACGGAGCTTTTCGTTGTGTCGTTGAATCAGCGTCAGACGCTCCCTTCTGAAATTCGAGCTCTTCTGCTTCTGGGTTCAAGCTCGGTCGTGCCACTGAAACTGCTAGTTTGCAAACAGAATCGGCTACAAACGTCAAGCTCATACAGCAGAACACACGTCTAAGAGGGCTGACTTTGACAAAGAGGAGAGGGAACTTTTACCTGGACGCACCTGAACTACACAACCCCGCCAGGTAGAGTAAGAACGAGCCTCTGGTTGTATCAGCTTTGCTGTGCTTTGCCTTTCCACCTCAGACGAAAACACCATGTACAGTGTGTCTGTGGTGGATTGTGCTGTAGACCTACTTTACTGTGTTTGGAAGCACTTTCCTGTTTGTCTCTGTCCATGCTTTCACTGGTTTTACTGGGATAATCAGTTTATTGGTCACAGCAGCCCTTTTTCATGCAGGCTACTTCTTTTGAATCATGGCAAGTTTAGCTGCATTTTTCTTTCTTTATATGACAACTCCTCTTTCATGACTTCTTCAACAACAATCCGGAAGTTTGGAGGGTAACTTAACTACGCGTACGCCCTGAGCTACATTGTGTTTAAAATCCCTTTTTGTCTCACTGGAATTTTTCCACTCATCTCTTGTGTTACTGCAGATTAATATCCTACGACTGACTGTAACGCACATTGACCGCCCTCGCTTCCTGTCCTCGCAGCTGCTGTTCATGGGGGACGTCAATAAAGGGAAGAAGGCGTTTGTCCAGAAATGTTCCCAGTGTCATACAGTGACAGAGGGGGGGCGCCACAAGGTGGGACCCAACCTGTGGGGTCTGTTTGGGAGGAAGACGGGACAGTCGCCTGGCTTCTCTTACACGCAGGCCAACATCGATAAAGGTATGGATCAGTGTGCAGCAGCTCACTCAGAACACCTCAGTGCCAGGCTTGACAGAGATGATCTGCTCACTGACAGACTGATCTGCATGCAGCTGTTCATGCATGTAAATAACTACCTGCTTAAGATCTGAAGCAACAGGCAAATTAAGCCAAATTAGGAACATATGAGAGCACATGTGCACCCTGATTATGTCTCTCTCTTGCCCTGGATTAACATGGAGGAGACCAATTCATGCTTCAGATAAATGAATGCAATGTGATTCCTCCTGAGTAGAGGCACAGTTTTGGAGTGGTACAGCACTAAAAAAAAAAAAAAAAAAAGGCAACAATCGGCTTGATTTTAGGCTATGTGGGTTTTATTTTATGAGCGCACCATGGTAACGTCTGCTGCACGTCCAGCCTACTCTGGAACAGCTTTTACAGAGTGCACAGGCACAAAAGTTTGCTCATCCAGCACAGCATCTGATGATTTATCTCATGCACAACATGTTTTTGGCATGGCAGCTTGGAATGCCCGAGAAAAGATCGCTGTCTTTACCGCTTTATCCAAGTTTCAGTATCCAGCTGTATTCTCTGTACATCCTGCTAAACACAGCAAAAAAAAAATCCACATCCTTATTATGAATTTTTGTGTGATTGTGTCACAGTGACTGCTGCTGAGTTGAGGAGCGCCTTGGTCCTTGTATTTTCTATACCTGACAGTCAGATCAGCAGGTCTGAACATGCAGGGCAGCTCTGTGTCTGAGCTCTGCTCTGACATGAGCCAATAAAACCTGAACACAGTCATCACACAGATTTGTCATGTACTCTACAAATAAGATCACATGTATGTTCACGTGCTTTACACGTGTTTAATGTGTGTTTGTTTGTTTTCAGGTATCATATGGGATGAGGAAACTCTAAATATCTACCTTCAAAACCCCAGGAAGTACATTCCTGGTACCAAGATGATCTTCAACGGCATCAAAAAGAAAAAGGAAAGACAGGATCTTATAGCCTATTTAAAGGAGGCCACCTCCAAATAAATGGACAAAATAGAATACACAACTACAGCTGTGGACAGAAGCGTGACAAGAAAACAAAACAGTGCGTTTGTGTCCATTTTGAGTTCACAATGAACAAGAGTTTAGCTTTTATTTGCATCACTGTTGCAGCATTGTTGCCACAGTGTTTTTGTGTGTAGGAGACTGTTTTTAATTATCATATGAGTCAGCCTTCGTGTAACTTGTAGACTTTCCAGCCACTGCTCAGTCGAAGCTTCTTAAAGAGGCAGCCATGCTTTTACGGTTTTCTAAAAACAAATTGTTTACCTAAAATCTTTACTGCTGCTTGCACAGGAACTTTACATAAATGCCACTTTAACTGTGGGTAATGCTGATATAGGTTTATTTTTCTATTATAATGTGTTACTACTTGTTAAGTCTCTGTTCATTTGTCGGTGTTCTTCTGATGAGGAGACTTTGAAAAATGTGTGAAATGGTGCTTGACTGTCGACGGTATCTTCTCCTCTCTTTTAAGCCACTGGGTGTAATGGCTCGTTGCATTTCCAAATGAGTATTTTTTTGTATTCATTCATTTTCTAAATTTATTTGTGTTTAAGGTCAAATAGATTTTTCTTTTACAATAAACCTGCGCTTTGTGGTTAAAGTAAGTTTTACTGTTCTTAAACTTGGTCTTATGACAGCCTGAATAAGGGACAATGAAAGACTTCAGAGTTATAGCATATTATTTTCACAGAACTACTGTTTTATACTCTATTGCTATTTCTTTCTTAACAATAACTTGACTCTGACTTGAGTAAACAGATGTGGCAATAAAATACCTGCTCCATTCTTTCTGCAGTGTGATTTTATAGTTTCCTTCCTCTTTGAAATGACTTTTTCAGTTCATCTTGTATAAATGTTGTTTACTTGATTTAGTTTGTTGCTTAAACACTTGATTGTCCAGAATATCTTTGGCCTCAACACATAGTATTAACACAAAGCAGCATTGACAGACATACATACAGTTTTAAAGAATAAAAAGGCCTTTGAGGGAACATGCATTACTTAGCAAAGCAGAAAATGAGATGTGTCAGGGATTTATCGAACTTTAAATAAACCGTAGGTCAGTTTCAGTCATCTGTACATTTGTATAATGGATTTCACCTTTGTTTTCAGACATAAATAGCCTTCATCATAATACGTCAATAACTGGGGGTGAAGTTATGTAAGAATATAAAACATTGATTTTACTTTTTTCTTCCGTTAACTAAAATGACCAGCAGGTGGTGCCATTTCATTGCTGAAGACACCATCAGCACCACGATAGACGGAAAAACGTGCCAAAGCGAGTGTGAGCATCCTGACTTAAAATACCACACGCCACCCCAGCTGTTGAGCCGGATGACACCAGAGTCAGTGAGCCTCTGATCCAGACCCGCTGGGAAGGTGCTGGCTCCACTCGGTGGCCTCTGTAGGGCATTTAGCGCCGGGAGAGACAAGGTCCTCCCTTTTCATTTGTGTTGTCACTGACCGGCGGAGGAAAAGAAGCGGATCGATAAGTGGATCAGGTTTATTAGCGGTCCGGGTTGGCTGCAGTACGCCAAATGTCAGAGGAGCCATAGTAAGGGGGACTGCACACCGCGCATTTCATTGAGGGCAGAGGAGCGCCAGACAGCGTGTCTACAAGTGCGGCGCAATTTCAAGTGGAAGGTAAGGGGGTGGGGGTCCTATGCATTTCAAGGCAGAGATGTAGATGGCTTTGCTTCTATTTAACGCGCCTGCATTATGAGGACATCAAGGCATGCTGCACGTTTGATTAGATGAAACAGAAGGGAAGATGCTGTGCCGAGTTAATGATGATGAGTGCTGACTGAACCCGGTGGAGCATTATTATTTTTATTTATTTATTTTTATTTATTTTTTGCAAAACACACGTGGCCCAACACGAGATCATCATTTTGTAGGACTTCAAACATCTGGCATCCACGATCACTGACCTACATTATGTGACAATACTTGAAATGTTTGCGGAAATGAGCCTGTGACAGCTTCAACGTGTTGACTTCTGTCATGAAGTGTCAAGGGTCATCATCAGCCTGATCAGCGCTGGTCTAATTCTAGCACAAGGCTGAGGGGGGGGGCTCGGTGCACGGCTGCAATTACATACAGCGGTGGCTGCATCTGCTGCAGTGTGGAGCTGCAACAAGTTTATCATGCTGAGGAGAGAGAGAGAGAGAGAGAGAGAGAGAGAGAGAGGACTGAGGTTCGGGGAGCGATCAAATAGTGACACCCTCTAGAGGAAGTAAGGAAAAGTGACAGCTGCCAGTAACTGCATTAAGCTTAGGCTGCAGAAATACTGTGTGTGTGTGTGTGTGTGTGTGTGTGTGTGTGTGTGTGTGTGTGTGTGTGTGTGTGTGTGTGTGTGTGTGTGTGTGTGTGTGTGTGTTTCACAGCTTGTGTTGTGTGCTGTAGGGAAAATAAACCAGCAGGATGGACCTGGTCAAGATTGCAGTGTCCTTCCACATTCTTCTGTGTCGTGCGTGGGCCCTGTCCCGTCATGCCTCCGTGGACAGCATCCTCTCAGCCCGCTCAGGTAAGGCGTGCGAGCTTACAGTGAGACTGCCTGTCAGGAGACAGAAGGAGCACACGTTGCATGTGCTGTGATTCATCCGTCTGTCATCTGTGCTGTTGGTCTGTCTTCCTCTCAGCTCTCAGGATGCTGAATGAGCCGCAGAGGTTTGAACCCTGCTGCCTCATGTCGCCGCCTCCGCCGCCACTCTTCCCTCCACCACCTCAGCTGTGGAAGCGAGGCAGCCCTGTAGGTGTTCATGAACACACTCACACACACACATACACACACTTGCTTGCAATGATAGACCTCGTTTGCCACATTTGCTCGCAGCAGGCCACTGATTGAAACCCTATTCTCTTGGATTTTTGATTGAAGGATGGTATTGGCATGTTTGAGCCAAGTGTTTTTGGAGGAGAGAAACAGGAAAAACCAAAACCTGTGATACCTGGGTGTCTACCTGGACCTCCAGGACCCCCAGGGCCCCGGGGCCCAGAGGTAAGGCACCTTTTCAACACACAACACGATGCTGGATGTTTACATTAGTGGTTGCGCCACTTTTCCATTCTGATTAAATCCTAGAGCATCCATCAGAATGTGTAATTAGCCTGCTGTATCCATGCGAAGACAGTAGAGAAAAATGTTGTTAAACAAGTGTGGAAATGAAACAAAGTGACCTTTCTAGTATTGATTTTTCTACAAATGCACCCTGCTCATTGGAGTATATGAGCTGGATATAAATTCAGTGTCATTCTTCAGGGTCACAGTGGATTACCCGGCATAAGAGGACCCAAAGGAGAGAAGGTGTGTGTTCACGGTTTGTTTTCTGTTTGTTTTTATAGCTCTTGAAATACGAATTCTAATGTACTTTGCTCCAGAAGTATTTGTTCATGTGTCCTTGTGCTCTAATCTCCTCTCCCCTCATTTGTCCTTCTCCAGGGAGAAATTGGACGTCCAGGGTCGAAGGTGAGCTGCTCCTCCCCTCCTGCATGCATCTCATCTCTCTCTTGTCCATCTCACATGTCCTTGGAATAATGAGATCTGTATATCTCTCTCCTTCTCTGCCTCCGTTGTCCCCTCTCTGCATCCTCAATCTCTGTGATGTGATTTGTCCATTGATGTGCTCAGAATATCCTCTGCAGCTGCTAAATGGGTCATGCTGCATTAGCCTCAATAGTTGCTCAAAACCACCTAGCAAAGTTTGATCACATCCCTGGATGTCTCTCGTCATCCTCCTGCTCCTCACCTCTCTATCATTCCCTTCTTCTTTCTTTCTCCTCTGCGTCTTCCTTCTCTCTCTCCTCCTTTCCTTGGCCTGGCTCCATTAGCCCTTGCGCTGGACTCCAGTCCTGCTGATCCAGGCTCTCCAGCACTCCACTTCTGCACTTTAATCTTCCTAAGTGCTTTCGCTCTCCATGATAAATCACTTCACACGGCAGCAGGTCCATGGTGTCTCTACAGGCTGCTGCTTTAATGACAGGCAGCTAAATGAGAGCACATTGCTAGCATGGCAGCAGTGCTGGGCTACTGGTCCAGGTGCCACAGAGATGTGAGGCTGTTGTGTAATATATTTGGCTCTCCTTCTTGTGGGGAACTGGCAATAGTGCTAGATCAATTAAGTCTTTATTCCTGTCCACTAATTAGCAAATCTCAGTGGCATTCTTCAAGCTTTGCATGCTAGATTTTGTCCTCTGTCACATCCAATTAGGAAATCATAGGTGGTTAGTTTGACTTACTTATTTGTGCCTGACCATTATTAATCCTGGTTAGCCTTTGTTAAATCAGGAGCTGCTTTTTAGGGGAAACAGGGCGATGAAAGAAGCATCTTATCGAACATAAAGTTTTAGATCATCCGCATATACAGCAAAGCTCAAAAGCAGAAATCTCTTTAAAAGAATAGCTTTACATTTTGGGAAATATGTATGAAGTATGTTCTTCTCAAGAGTTAAATGAGAGGTTGTTGTCAGGCAACCAGCAGAAACTCCAGAAAGACACTACACCCAGCCAAGAAGTAGTCCAGCATGTAAACCCCTGCAAAAACCACACCAAGTTTGCACTATGGATTAGTGGTCCCAAGTGGGTTATAACGTGTTAATGAGTGTGCTTTAGGGGTGCTGGAAGGAAAATTTTGAGACATTCCAACAAAGCTAGGCTACCAGTCCCTGACGGTTTTCAGTATTTATGCTAAGCTAAGCTAATTGAACCGGCTGCTGTTGGTAAACATGCAAGTGGTCGAGTATCTATTGTCTCATTTAATTCTTGGCATGAAAGTGAATGAGGCTGTTAAACTATTTGTTAATGTATTAAATCAAAATGCAAATGAAATTTTATTTGAAAGAACAACACTGTCAAAGAGAAATTGAGTCAATCGTGAAATCCTTCATGCAATTTGAAGTAAGAGTCCAACTCTTTCATGTGTTTCTGCAGGGTCGCACAGGGGCTCCAGGCCTCCCAGGCAAACAAGGACTATCAGGGTGGCCTGGTCCAGAGGGACCCAAGGTAAGCCTCCTGGTATCAGTCCAGGTAATTTGCATATTACAAATCCAGAATGAACCACCACCACCATATATACTATACATATTTTTCAGGGTGAGAAAGGGGATCCAGGACTCATGGGCTTACCAGGACTGAGGGGACCACCAGGGACAAAGGTTAATCACTTTTATGTCTTTTCGCACATTTATGTATATGTAAGGAAAAGTAAAAAAAATCTTTTAATCTTTTGTTGACTATCACTGAATTTTTATCTTTGCTGCCCTTGTGTATCTTTTCAGGGTTTGCCTGGTTACAAAGGAGAGAAAGTACGTTCAGAATCACCTCTCACAGTGCACGTTTAACACTATAAAACTATTCCGTCCTTCAGTCAATGTTTCGCTCTTTTTGTTTTTAAAAGGGGACTCGTGGTGACCCTGGAACAGCAGGACCAAAGGGTGATAAGGTTGGTTGGAGAAAGATCATTTTCTTTTATTGCCGTACCTTAAATTGTTTCTGAAAATATTATCTTGTGTAACTCTTGACAGCCTTTTTATGCTTGACTTTGACTGTTAGCACTTGACCTCATGCTGTGTTTTAATGGGCTTAATCATTTGATTAGGCAGTAGAAAACTCTGCAACAATTATTGGTTAGAATCCAAAGTGGTTCATGACTTGAGACACTTTCTTTCAGGTCCCACCATTTCAAGCCCTCTTGAGCCCTCTATCTCAGACACAGATTAAATTAACATTAAACGTTTTATGAGTGTCTGCTCTGCTGAGTTAATGGCTTTTCTCACATCAAGCTCTCATTTTGTCTCTATTTAGGGCTCCATTGGTTTGCCTGGGATGCTTGGGCAGAAGGTAAGAATGATTCAATAATGAATATAGTGAAGATTACCACTTAAACTAACTAGTCCTCAACTGCCTTCCCAGGGTGAGCAGGGACCAAAGGGAGAGCAAGGAGTCTCCGGGAAGAGAGGACCTACTGGACGGCCTGGGAAGAGAGGCAAACAGGTGACGAATGACAAGGAGAAGTGATGCACAAGAGCACAGCTGCTTGGTTCCATCTGTATATTATGTGTGTGTCTGACATGTCATAGGCCTGATTCTGTGTGAAAGATTTATGTTGGCTTTGTGTTCCTCACATTTCAAACACATCCTAGTTTGGCTAATTCAGTCACTCGAGTTTACTTCCAGCTCTAAGTATAGACCTCCTTAAGGGCTGTGGGGTCTGTGGCATCTTATATCTCCTTAGCCTACACATTTCTACACACACACACACACACACACACACACACACACACACAGACACACACACACACACACACACACACACACACACATGCACACGCACACCCACCCACCCACACGCACGCACACACATATTTTTTCTCATGGACTAGATTATCACCACTCTGCACAAGTGGCAGTGCCATGAAGGTCACCTTCATTGTGTGTGTGTGTGTGTGTGTGTGTGTGTGTGTGTGTGTGTGTGTGTGTGTGTGTGTGTGTGTGTGTGTGTGTGTGTGTGTGTGTGTGTGTTTTCTAATAATGGGATGTGGTCTGGTTTGCATAGGGCATGAAAGGCAACCTTGGAGCCTCAGGAGTCATGGGTCCCCCAGGACCCCCAGGTCCAAACGGCCATCCAGGACCACCTGGTCCTCCTGCATCAGGTACAGTAACTCACACACTCACAATCAGCCTCAAATTAAAGTTTATAATGTATGATATCAAATTTTAATACAGGCATTCTTCTTTGCAATTTTGTGTTTTGCAGGTCTCTATCTAGTAGGGGAAAAGGGAGAGAAGGGTCTTCCAGGTCCACCAGGTCACTGTGACTGTGATGCCATCCTTGGAGCAAATAATGCTCCTTATGGAAGCTACACACAGCGAGGTGCCACCGATAAAGTCCCTGCAGTAAGACCTCACTCACATAAAACTGCTTCTTTACATTACCATTGAAGCTGAATCTATCCTTACACTGAATCAGTTATTGCTCATCAGCTTTCTCTTCCTCCTGTACGTATGTGTGTAGATATTTGTGGTCAGCAGTGAGGAGGAGATGGAACGTCTGCATCTGGACAACACAATAGCATTCAGGAAGGATCAGAGGGCGCTCTACTTCAAAGATAAAGATGGTTGGAAGCCCATACAGGTAAAGACTAGCTGAGTGTTGTGAATTTTTTTTTCACTGTTTGAGTTTCAATTGTGGTTTACAATAAAAAACTCTGCTTTCAACATGTTCAGCCCTTCCAGCCGTTCCAGTCCACAGAGAAAGTCCCGGACAGAGTTGGTGTGTGTGGGGACGGAAAGGTGCAGGCTCAGCACGGAGAGGAGTGTGATGACGGAAACCAGATTGTCACAGATGCTTGTCTCAGTAAGTTCCATGCATCTGTTGCTCAGAGGAACACATGCACACATATCCTTAGAAGTAAAGGGAAACCAAAAAAAGCAGGCAAAGACTGATCTACAGACGGTGATTCTAATAATGCAAGCACCTGTAAATTTAGCTGCGTGCTCATGAGATGCCCTGCAGAGCCTAACCACAGTGCACCACAGAGTCTGAACCACATGGCAGAGGATAAAAGCAGTAAGCGCTGTGAAACCTTTCCTTGATCTTTCATTAATCTCACCCTCTCTTTGCCTGCCACCCTCTCACTTCTCCCTACCTCTCTGTTCAATTAAATTAGCAGGAAAATGCTGTATTGGCAGTGCAGAAGCGCACAGGAGTGCCAAAGCAATTAGTAACGTCATCTCTCTCCGTGTCTCTGCCACTGCGCTGTCCTCATCTTCTTTTCTTCAATACTTCAGACTGCAAGTGGGCCTACTGTGGAGATGGCTACAGGCATGAGGGCATGGAGGAGTGCGATGGAAAGGACTTCGGTTATCAGACCTGCAAATCCTATCTTCCTGGGTTCGTTCACTTACTGATGTTCAGAGTGCAAGCATACAAATTTGTGTCCTTTATTGGGATGCACCTTGCTACAAGAGGCCAGAATTTTACAGAGATTGTCTGCGTCAAGTTTGCACAATGCAGTTCCTTTTTAATCAGCAGCCATCTGGGGATTTTAAGGGTCAAGATTTCTGTACTTTTGCCGTGATGTCACTGAAACCATCATCATCTCTCTTGCTGAGAATTTGACAATATTGATACGATTCATGTCTGTATGCTTAGTTTAAAGCTGGGAGGTCAAAAAAATGACACTACCACCACTAAAGCTCACTTATTAACAGCAATATTTCATTTGTTTAATGTTGTGCTGAGTGTAAATATACACTAAAAGTCATTTTCCATGTCTTCTGCAGGTCCTTTGGGCAGCTCAGATGCACTGACTCCTGCCTCATTGATTCCACTGGTTGCAAGTATTTCACCTGAACTGGAATGTGGAGAAAAAGGCCAGATTGCAACTTTGCAATTCCTCTTTCTGATCTCGGGGATCATACTTCAAATGTCTACTGAAGTCTCACCCCTTAAAACGTAACTGATGGACTGAGAGAGCACTGAAGGGAGGCTCTTGTGCCCGCTCTGAGCCATGAAAAGTCATGGGAGTCAGCCTTGAATTGACTGTCTCCCCTGGAGGTTTAATTCTTTGATTGGCCTCAGGGAGCAGCTTCCTGTTACCATCACTCCATCGGCTGCAGCACTGTTATGGACAACGGGTGATGGTTGGGACAATTTTAATAATTTAATAATTGTATCATACGAAATAGTTACATTGTGTATGGCCAGCTGACTGTTGATGCAGAAATAATCTATGTTCTGAACTTCTTTTGTAATGACAGAGGAAAAAAGAGCCTTTTCCAAAAGAGGCTATGATATTATTTAACATATTTGTACTGTAGTATGCAAATCAGGGGTGTGTACATGTGTTTATTCCTGTGTAATGTATTATAAAACATGTATTTATGAGGTGCAATGCTGTGAAATTGCATGTTAACGTGTACCAGTGCACAGCGGACTACTTTAACCAGTGCTGTACATGTACTAGCCAACGTGTGGCCCTCTTTCAGTGAATGTTCAAATACCCGACAGGAGGAAAATGAATGTCATACTGTGACAGCAGCAAGAAAAATGACTAATTATCGCAGCAGCATGAAGAAACTGCTCAGTTACTTTCTAATGAAATCAGTAAACTGTGGATACTCTGCCTGCATGACTGTACATTTAATAAAACACTCCTCTAATAAAGATAAGGCCTACACTTCGGGGCCCTCGTGCAGTTGATGCCAAAGGGGAGCCGCGAGAGGCAGCATCTGTGGGAGGGGTTTATCACAAAAAACAACCAATCACAGGAAGACTTCCTGCAACAACATGTATGATGAAAGTGCCACGTAGGGGAGCAACTGCTCGCGCCGCTGCCTTTTCTCCAACATTTGTTCAAAGCTTTGAGTTGTTCGTCCATCGTGCTGCTTCTTCAGGGAGGCCGAGTGTGGCAGCATGCTGCTGACCGTGCTGAGCTGGCTCTGCTCCGCCCTGCTGGTGTCCGTCAGCGGGGGAAAGCTGCCCGAAGCCGAGGTGGAGATAGATGTTCTGCACAGACCTTTCCTCTGTCACCGAAAGTCAAAGTACGGAGACATTCTGCTGGTGCATCATGAGGGATACTTCGAAAATGGGACCATGTTTCACTCCAGGTATGTTTCGCGGTGGCCCAACAGTCTGCTTATGCTCGTGAGTTTTAAGTAATTAGGAGCAAAGCGGCTAATACGTTCTCCTTTTCTCCTGCTGGTTCTAATTAACAACAGAGGATGTCGTCCATTTCTGCTTACACCCTTAGTTTGATAAGCAGCTTGTTCACATTTCATTGTAAAACATGGAGTAAATGATAACTTTCTATTGGCCGGCGGTTCATGTGTACAAGCGCGCGCGTGTTAAATCTCCTTGGTGACGCCTCTGTCGAACAAGGTCACGTGATGAAACACTTTAAAGGGACAGTTCATCTGAACTACAAAAATAACGCGTGTTCCCTCTTGTGTAAGTCTGTGGAGAGCTTTTGCCTCATGTACTGACGTTTAGAGATTCATCTCTGCCACCGGCCTGTTACAGTGGAGGTGAATGGGGGTTTGTCTGTGGTGTTCAAGGAACTGAAACCGAAAAAGTGAACTTTAACTTGGAAAATGTTTAATGGAAAAAGACATAAAATATGACATTTGAAAAACTCAAAAGTAACATCAGAACAAAAACTGAAGAAATAGTCCCTTTGAGAGCTGCTGACAGTCTTGTTGATGCTGTTTGCTACCAAATCTTTCTTTTTTTTTAGTTAGTAAAATCTTGTCTCTGCTGACCTCCAGTGGTTTATCTTATCGCCTTGCTGCAGTGATGTACAAGTAGACTCCTGTACACCTTGCACACTGCAAAATAAAAAAAAAGGTCATTAAAAATAGTAATTACATATTGTTTTGATAGCACAGTTTACAGTCAGACTTAGCCCAGCAGCTAAGGGGCTAGACTACAAACTCTACTATTATTACCTATTATAGAGGGCCTGCCAGACCCTGTCACAGTCCTTCCTTTTTCACACCTGTGACTCTCTGCTCTGTGTCTGTCCACCAGCCGAACTGAGGGTGACAAGAACGCGGTGTGGTTTACACTGGGCATCAGAGAAGTGATCAAAGGCTGGGATAAAGGCCTGCAGGACATGTGTTCTGGAGAGAAGAGGAAACTGGTCATACCACCAGCCCTGGCCTATGGGAAGGAAGGGAGAGGTACAGTATTGTATGTGTCCATATGCAAGCAAGCTCCACTGCATGCTGCTGTAAAGATCGATGTCTTCTAGGTCCTTGAGGTTTTACAAAATGTGTGATATTATAATGTATAGTATGCATGTGTGTGTGTATTATACTTGTCTTGTTTTGGATGCCTTTCTAGGACTCCCACACTGAATGAAGGTTTCATTCAGCAGTATTAGTCCACTGTTTCTCTACATGGAGCAAGTGAACAATACTATGCTTTGTCCTGGTAAGCACACACCACCCTAACCAATAACACCTCTCTGTTCCTCTCTAACAACCTGACTTGTTTCTCATTAATACCTACATGTTTTACAACTCATTTAACTCCCATCTAAAATTTGTCGCTGCATTAACTCACCAGGGGTACCGTTTCTGCAGGACTAACCAAACCAATTATTTTCTTCAATTTGGGGCGTGCTTACAGATGATAGCCAGTCTAAGTTTAAGCTGACTTCTCTTCCTGTGGTGTTGTCTATTGTCAGGTAAGATCCCACCTGAGAGCACACTGACCTTCATCATTGAAGTGCTTGAGATCAGAAATGGACCAAGATCACATGAGTCCTTCCAGGAGATGGACCTCAATGATGACTGGAAGCTTTCCAAGCATGAGGTGAAGACAGGAATTGTGCTTCTTGTGTTTTCCTCAGGAAATCTTTTTTACTTGCATTAGATCAATTTGCCAACCTTCATGCGACTGAATTTAAAGACCTGCAAAACTGGTCTCACTCATTATGCCTTCCTCTCCCCCCATCCACCAGGTGAAAGAATACCTGAGGAAAGAGTTTGAGCGTCATGGCTACCCTCCCAATGACACTCTGCACGAGAACATGGTGGCAGACATCTTTGCCAAAGAGGATGAGAACAAAGACGGCTTCATATCTTCCAGAGAGTTTACTTACAAACACGATGAACTTTAAAGTCTCTGTCCGTGACGTCTGCCACTCTTTCTATAAATTCACAGTGGAGATACGTTGGTGCTTTGGAGTTTATTGCAAATACTCTCTCAGGCTACCACAAAGTATTTCAGTTTTATAGAAGTATTGTTTTTGTATAGTGTGTGTGACATGTAAACTACTCCTGTATGAAGATTGAGGAGTGCGATTTGAGCCAACAGGTTTTTTTAATCAGATTATTTCAGTGATGTTTTGCTTCAGGAGGTATTTGCTTTGTTTGTTTGTTTGTTTGTTTGTTGTTTCCACAGGAACCTAGAAAACCTCTTATGGCACATTTACATTCAACAAATGTAGTGTGAAATGGTTTCTCGCGATCATTAATATACATTTTAAAGACTGTTTTTTCATTTGTTTGCAAAATATCAAAAGGAGCAAAGGCCTGTAATGAAGATATGTTACTAAATTTGGCTGTGAAGTCCCCCTTCAGGGAAATAAAGTGTTTGTTTCTTTCGCAGAATGCTCCCATATTTATGCAGTTTACCTTTAGCAGGTTCATTTGTGTAGAAAGAGAGTACTTTGCTTTTTTCCTGTGCGGTAAACCAATCAGTCCACGTATGAGCGCAATCACGTTTGGCTTTTTACTGTACAGGTGCGTCCAAAACTGTAAACCAAAACAACACTTAAGTCTTTAAACATTGAGTCGAAGGTGTTTAGTCATGCAAATGTAAACCTTTTGAGGACAAGCAGGTGTAGCTCATAACATAAAAGCTCCATTTAAGTGCTCCTGGTGCTCAGTACTGGTACACCTGAATGGCATTAGAGACACCTGTGTCTGAGAAGTCAAACTATCTGTGAGAAAGCTACATTGCACATGCACACACTGCAGCATCAGCGCTGAAAGGACGTGTTGTTCAAACGTTCTTGATGAGATTTTTCACAATGCGCTGGAGGCTGTTTTGAGATATTGCTCACATGAAATGTTGCCACAGTGCCGACTAGAATCTCGACGGTCCTGTTTCTGTAGCTTTGGGCTTGACTTCTTTTTGCACAGACACATCCAGGCTAAAGTCTAAAAGCAAATGCTGTGTTGAGGGCAGATTATTTTAAAGCTCGCTTCTATTTTACAAGCAGTGTGATGAATAAAGTGACAGCATTTTAAACAAAGTACTCTGGTTTATGTGGTTGTCACACCCTGTAATGCTTTACATGTTGAACCAGCAGGTGGCACTGTCTTCACAGGTGTTAGTATTTGTGAATACACTGAGAGACAGGAAACAGTATATCTCATTCATTATCTATTCATTACAGTGTAACTTAAAACAGATGCAGTCCCGTAATGCTAACATGTATTTTCTTCTACACTTTCATGGATTCATCTGTTATGTATAAAAGTAATTACATAAACACAAGAGCACCACTGTATGTACAATGATTGATGATGCCCAGGTTAGCATATCCTGCAGTTCAAGCGCTTAAGGAGCCTCCTTCCACAGTTTGCATATATCTGTCTTTAAAGAAGCTTTACCATCTTGTTTCTGGGCTGAATGCAAATTTCAAAAGTGCTTCTGTGTAAATGGACAGATCGTGACATCTTGACAAAAGTCCCAGAGATGAAATCAAAATATTCTGTATGTAGATACTGAAATGCTTGCGCACTGTGTTAAGAGTCATGGTAAACATAGCTACTGGAAGACACTGTCCCTGGACTGTATGTGTGTATATGAGCATGAGTAGGGAGAGCCCTCCTCCTCCTCACACACATTCAAAACATTCCACACTGGAGAAGGTCAGAGGTCACAGTCTGTATGAGGCGGGACCCTGTTTGACACTTGCATGCACACACACACACTAAACACAAACACACACACACACACACACACACACACACACACACACACACACACACACACACACACACACACACACACACACACACACACAGAGCCTCCAACCAAATGAGTCCATGGCAGTTCTGTTATTGTCATGAGGAGGAAGAGGAGGAGGAGGCTTGAGTCTAACTGCCTGATATGTGTGAGGGGGGGGGGAGTACAGGGTGAGGCTTTGACTCATCTGAGGTGTGTCCTCATCCCAGGTGGTTTGGGGTTCACTACAGGACAAATGAAAGAGGAAGATTAAGACAACTCTATAGATGATACTGAAGCAGCAGGTGAAGTTGAGACATAACAAGTGGACTGTTGCTGCTACCTCTGTTTTCTTTGCTGGGGTATATCCGAGGGAAGGGCTTGAATTCATCGGGAGGGGGTAAGTCTTCAACGGGGTGGAACTGGAACTTGGATTCAAAGTCATCTGCTAGTTGTAGATGGACAGTAGTGATGACATTAAAAGCAGCAATTTTGTTCTCATTTTCACATACAAGGTTATTCAAGTTTGGCCTCGATCATAGGCCCAAATCTCCCTCTGCAAACATGACATAAGAGCTAATAATAAATGAGATGAATGAAATATAATAAAAATGGAATGTATTGCACCACTGCTCTTATTTCATAGGCTCACCCAGGCTGTGCAGGTGTCCATTCCTGAGGCTCGATGGAGGCAGGGGAGGTGGTGGTGGAGGAGGTGGAATGCGGCTGGAGAGTTCAGTAGAGGGGGACCGTGCTGGGGGAGCCGGAGGAGGAGCAAGCCGACCCACACCTGTTACCATGGGTGACAAGAGCAAAGGAGTCAGGGGGCTGTTGGACAGTGCTGATCTAAATCCTGGATGTTCTTTCATGGTGACTGAGACAGCGAGGCCATATTCACATGTTTTCACACAAAACGCACACTCTGCTGGCTGTAATGACAGGCTGCAACAGCTGCCACGGTTCACAACCTGTACTTGGTTGGAAGTTTTAAGCAGAGAAAAAAACGCACAACTAACAATTACTATAAATATTTCCACTGGTGTTTTTCCCCATAAAGCTGTTGTTGAATCATACGTTGTGAAACGTACAGTTACATTGAGCAATACAGACACTTGCATGAGGATTCCAAACAACATTAGACACATATGTTCTGTATGTTCAGTATATCATGGGTACATTTTATATCTATCACTTTGTGCATTAATGTGCCAATAATTAATCACATAAGACAAAATACACAGTGATTACACCATGTCATAAAGTAAGCCGGTTATACACATATATGATTGCAGAGATTATTTCAGAAATGAAACAATACTTCACAAAAACAGAAAAGATTAGATAAAAGTCAGAAAAAAGTAATCTAATGTTGTGTAACAGAACCAATTCCAATTCTCTGCTCCTGTACTGAAAATCATCTTACAACTCTTCAGATTTTACTTGCAATACCCTTGAAGGATTCTTAAAAAAATCAGTTTAGGAATTACTGTTTTATGGTGGTTTCTTGTAACTTGTAAATGAGATCAAAACATCTTTCCCTTGTACATCTGATACATTCTCTTGTGCCTTTTTACATCATCAGTTTCTTAGTTTGGCTCTGTCTTACTGGCTTATGGCTTTACTTTGTCTTTGAATGTGAGTGAAAAACCTCATATAAATGGTGCCTCCTACAAAAAAGTCAGTTCCTCCTGTCTGTGAGACTGGTTCAGTTCAGTCAGTTCCTTTTTTCATCCACCTTGCACCAGCTCAGTGTCAGTGGTAAGAAAAAAGACTACTCCTCATGTTGGTGTCCACCTACCTGCACTTCTGGGCACAGCAGGTGGCCGTCGGGTGGGAGCGTTGCAGGGGTACGAGGGAGGCAGGGAGCGCATGGCTGGGGAGGCCACTGGGGCAAGCTTGGGTGGTGGAGGTGGGAAGGTGGATGGGCAGCTGGGGGTAAATGAAGCTGGGAGAGGTGGTGGAGGAGGAGGCCCCAGTGGGCTGTCGCGCAGGATGGGGAACCTAGATGGTTCAGAGTGGACTGGCGAGGGGGGCAGAGGGTAGAAGCACCCTGAGGAGCGGTCCCCTGGAAGAGAGGAGGAAAATTGGACAGGTGGAGGAGGAGGAGGTGGAGGAGTTGAGGGCTGGGAGATGGCGGTGTGATGGGAGTGCTGGATGGGGAGCCAGGTGGGCTTGGTGGCCTGGGATGGAGGCGGAGGGGGAGGGCAGGAGGGGAGAGGTGGAGGCTTGTTGGCCGGCCGGTCCTGGAAGGCTTGGGGTGGGGGAGGAGGGGGAAGAGCAGAAGGAGGAGCGGGCGGGGGCGGAGGGGGAGAGGAAGTGGGAAAAGGAGGCGGGTGCTTGCCACTGTGAGAGGGCGAGGGAGGAGCAGAGGATGAGGGAGCGAGTGGACGGTGGACAGGGCCCCGGAGCTCCGCTGTCCTCTGAGGCTCAGGGACGCTGCTCATGTCTGAAGGCGTTGGGGGGTTCCAGAGGGGCTTCAGGGAGGCTGAGGAGCTTGACCGCGACACTTTAACACACACACACAAAGAGGAGTCATTTTGATGGTCGAACGGTTCAGAAAAGACAACCAAATGCATAGATTTATTAAGAGCAGGACATTTTGCACCAACCTGGGGTCTTGCCTGCTAAGTCTCTTTGTCCTGCAGGCCTGAGAGTCGGGAAGCCTCCAGCAAAGAGCCCACCCAAAGAGGGTCCCATGGGTGCTGCCCCTCCTGATGAGCCCTGAGAAGCACCAACAGTGCTCGACGCATCCCCAACGCTGGCCTTGGGCTCTGTGGAACACGTTACAGATGATGAACAACAGAGACATCAGTCTCCACTCATTCAGTTCACTCATACATAAGATTACTGTGTTAGTCTTTTACGTGCTCAGGAGGTCTTACAGTCGTGGGAACTTTGCTCTAAATTCTGACAACATAAAGAAGCTGACAGCAATAGCTCAGGCAGGAACTTGAGCATTTTTGCACCACCCAAATCACAATGTCCCCGAGGGCCAACTACACACCTTTCCACCCAACAGAGCGGTCTGTTTCAACTGGCCTTTCTCCATACATGTAAGTGACAACACTCCTGTCACTACAGCACTATAGACTTGCCAATAGCAACATGTGAGTTAAGCTTGTTTCTCACATGTTCTCATCTGTCTAGAGATTATTGAGCTGACTCTGATACAGCGTAGGCCTTGTTTTTTTGTCACTGTGTATAGTAGCTTCCTATTCTGCCTGCATTCTTATCTGCTATACAGCATTCCTTCCTGAAGTTGCACTTGGTGTGTATGTGTGTGTCTACTGTCTTAGTGCAGATTGACTATCTCTGCGTGCATACTGGCAGCCTGGTAAGCATGTTGCTCTTACTATCGATGGCAGGGGCGCTGCGGTCGTTGACCTGCACGACTTTCTTGAGCCTGGCTCCTTTCTGGATATCAGCCAACAGGGCATTCCTTCCACCTCCGCCTCCTCCAGACTGCAGCTTTGGAGGCTCTGCCGGACACTGTCACACAGAGGAAAAACAAGCCTTCATATAACTGTGCTATATGTGTGCATTAGTGCTTTAACAAGTCAACTATTATGACTATTTTGTTAATCAGTTAACAATTTATGGCATTTATAAATACTAATAAAAAGATTTGCAGGCTCCATTTGCTGCTTCTCTCTTTCATATGACTGTAAGTAGAATACCTTTGGGTTTTCAACGGATGGTCAAAGGAAATTTCTACAATTTTCTTACATTTAATTTAAAAAAATCATCTTCACCTCAGCTCTGAAAAACAGATGCAAGAAGGTGCCATTCAGCAAAGTATTAAGTGAGGAAGAAGAGGAAGACATTAAAGGAGAGGGGAGAAGAAGGCAGACAGTGGAGAGGGGGGCATTTTTGATAGCTTCATAGAGAGCTTATTGTTCTGTGTCCACATCGAGACGCACTGTGACTTCAGTTCACTGATGTGTCCTGAAGCCACTAAGCTGTGTCCCCGCAGTGTGGCCTTGTCTGCAACTCATCTAACATGAGGACACTGTGCGTCTGCTGTGGAAACATAACACTCCTCTGCTACTGAGAGTCTGCAGTCTGCCCCACTCTGTGTGTGTGTGTGTGTGTGTGTGTGTGTGTGTGTGTGTGTGTGTGTGTGTGTGTGTGTGTGTACTACCGCAATCAATAATGCAAATAACCTCCAGGTGATGGTTGATGGTCAGTGAGAAGGACACAAGTGAGTGTTTACAATTGCATGAGAGAGAGAGAGTTAGGGTGGCACAGTCTTACCTGTGGCAGGGCAGCGCTGGGCGGTGGTGGTGGAGGGGGAGCCAGGGGAGGTGGAGGGGGAGGTGGAGGGGGAGGTGGGGGGACTGGCATGCTGAGGCCTCAGATACCTGCAGAAAGAAACACAGTCGCCATCCTTTCATGTGCTGCAGCCTTCTAGGTTTGTATTTGTCTGCATGGCAGAAGCTGCTACTGTGTTAAGGGGCACGTCCGATGACCTCCCACCCTCTTCCCTGAACAGGAAGAGCTTTCACCACCATAGAGCGCAAAACAGGAAACAGCATCCTCTCCAGAGAATTCTGTCACACTGACCCCCACCACTACCACCACAGCCTCTATCCTCCTCTTCTTCCCGCAATGCCCTGTGGCAGGACTTGAGAGAGGAACAATGGAGCGTGTTGTGTGAAAAGTAATGGACCCCTACCCTTCAATCGCTCAGTGACCGAAGGCCTTCACTGCAGCAAGTGAATGGAAAACACATGGAGGAAACTCCACAGGAAAGTGCTACAGTGTGCACACACATTGTTCTTTTATACTGCACACGTAGACACAGGATTTCTTGTGGTTCTGTCATGAAGAGCAATTGGTTCAGTAATAAGAGCGTCTTTCAAGGAACAGCTCATGTGCAGGATCATGTCGCCGTGTTTCAGTCTCCACATGTCGTTAGCAACTCAGCCAGTAAATGAGACCTCCACCCAAACTTCTTGACATCATAAATTCTTGACGAGCTGTCCTCCATGGCTGTGAGACTGAAAGCACTTTCTGGACATTCAGTTCTCTGTGGAATTTGCACATGTTCCTCCTGAGCAATTTAATAAAACACTTAACAGAGGCTGTTTTTGTTGAAGCTCGACCCTAGCTGTCCCTCTTGTTTTTGTTTATGTGTGCGTGTGTTTATGCCTCCATCTGTGCAACTGGCAGACTGTCCTGCGTTGCTATTTCTATCTTCATATCTGTGTCAAGCGGCCTCTGTGACACTGCTGGTGGAGGTCTTTAAAGGGGGCAAAGCTGGACACGGGTTGGCCGAGCTTTAGAAGAACAGGTGGGAAACACAAAGTGGAAGTGCACCTCTCACCGCGGTTGTTTTTCTTTGACCTGTGGATGTCTCATTCTTCCTGAAGCAAAGACCACCTGATGAGACGCACACAAGCAGCTGGAAGTGGCAGCTGCTGCAGCCATAACAAGCATTTTCTATACTTTATATTTGGAAGAAATGCAAAAAGCCTGAGAGCAGGGAGCCCCAGCAGAGGCTGACCTAACTGACTTGAGGATATGGCATAGTACTGAAACTATTATCAATAGAGAGGGTGGGACTACAATGTTCTGTCCTCAGCTGTGAATCATGCGCTCTGTACCTATGATTGGTGCTGACAGTACTTTTACACTGCATTTCCCTTCCCAAATCCCTGTTGTTCTCTGTTGTTGGACATTTATAACAAGTTTTTTGGTGAGAGGTCTAACAGGGAGTTAACTGACCCCAACTAATCTGTCTGTCTGTAACAAGTTGTCTGTCTGTTTTTGGTAAATAAATGCTGATTTCATTCATGCACATCCCATATAATGTAGTATGTAAGGCAACGTAAAGTATGTCCTTCTTGGGTGTAATAACAATACTTTAAGCTCATTTCTGTATTTTATCACCTTCAACAAATGAGCATGCCCGGTTTGTAGCAAAGAATAAAATATCTAGAGAAAAATAGGTTGATTTATTATTATTATTATTATTATTATTATTTTACACATGCAGCAGTGAGTCTATGGGCCCCCAACCATGAGGAAGCAACACAATGATTATATATGTTTGTCTATTTTTTCTTTGTTAAACTTGGACACTTACACTCACAATATTTATCTGTAACTTTTGTAAAAACGAATCTCCGAATGAAACCCACTACATGAGACACTCTTTTATTAGACTGCTCCTTTTTTTCCCCACATATTTCATCATGCGGTCTTGCAGGAATAAAAATAACCACCTGTCGCAGTGAAAGAGCCCAGCTGTCTTACCTTCACCAAATATCCGAAATCCACCTGTTTGCAGAGCTCCAGTGAGGTGCAGCGCAGCAAACTGGCCTCACCGCGCGCGCCTCATGGCGAGCCAGCGACAAAGTTTCCAAGTTATTTTTAGTCAAACGAGGACACCGCTTATCTGACGTTTGGGCTCCTGAAAACGCTCCCACAAAAAGCTCTACTCTAAAGCTCTAAAGTTTTACTCTGAGTTCACATTTGCGTCCACCTGACAGACGCTGAAAGCGATAGCGGACCCGCACAATGGTCTCTTTATAGGTGGGTTTATTCCCCCGCGAGCGCGCTGCAGGAGGCGAACAGCGTCAGGCCACACCTCACCGCCCCGCGCTCAACACCGCGACCAATGGGGACACGGAGAGGCAGGACACTTGGCTCGGTGTCATCGCCTCAATTCGTGATGCAGCTGCCAAGAAACTTTCCCACACCTTGAGTTACACCTGTGAAATAAATTAAATATTATGTATGCATGAGAACTGGTTTGAACAGCGACTCTCCCGTTACAAGATCTCACTCGACTGCCCCCTTGTGTCGAAAATAGGACATTACAAGTCATACGCACCCACGCGTGTGTCTAATAACCTGCCTCACTTCTCAACTAACGAGCTGATGTGAGATAATAAGATGGGGTTAGTGCATCACATCTGAAAATCCCAATGTGATTGTTTAATTTATTCCCCCATAACACAAGTAATACGTGTCCACACGCGCACACAAACACACACACCTCAAATCTTGACAGTGTCAAAGGAATGCAGTGACACAGGCATGCTCCTCCCTGCACCTGACAGAACAATGTAATTCAGGCCTGCGTTTCACACACTCACACACACTATAAATAAACACCACTAATTCCTCGTAATTACCTTTTGCAGACGATGGAATATTCACATAATGGTCCAGTGATGATCAGGCACCAACATGGCTGCAAAGGGGACTCCTACAACTCCTCTAAACATCTTTTGCACTTTTAGTTCATGTGGTTTTGAAACACACATGTTTTTATGTGGCTTTTTTTTTGTCATCTATGAACTTTAAAATGTTTTTTTTTTCTTTTGAGCGTGCCTTAGTGACTTTCAGAAGTATGCTTGCACAGTTCAAGTTCAAGCCATTACATTGTGATTGAACAGGGTAATGAAGCACACACACACACACACACACACACACACACACACACACACACACACACACACACACACTCTCTTACAGTTTGCTTGCAGCAGTTACCAGATTTATTTGTCATATTTTTAGCCTTCATTTACGTATTCACAGCTGGTCCAAAATACAGCAAACTACACCGGTGGCTGGATCGCACTTCCTTAGCCGCATTCGGTTGCGTGTCACATTAGCGTCTTACTTCATCGTCACCTTTATTTTGGACTCATTATGGCTGGATTTCATCCTTCATTCAAAGCATTTTAAGCATTTTGCTGGCAAGTGTTGTGCATCAATCTACAAGATGCTCAAGAGCATTCCTTAATTTCATCCATTAACTGATTTTTTTTTTCCACACATGATCAGAAAATCATTTTACACCTTCATAAATATCCTTCTAACCCTTTAGAATCAACATTTCTTACAAAAGCATTTGTAAAAGGAGCGTTATACTTATCCTTCATTATCAAACATATATTCTTCTTAGGACAGAAACACCGTAATGAACAACATTTTCCTGGAGCATTTCACACTTTACCTGGAGTATTGACAGAAAATGGCATTTGAAGATTGGGCTTTCTTTAAAGGGTGCAGGTCATCTTAGGAGTTGTCCAATGACGACACTGCAGGACATTAATCACACATTGGGCTCTTACTGCGTTAGAACTATATCTCTTCTTTTGGGCTTTGATTATGGGATATTGTTGGCAGTATGGTTCAATAACCATCATGAAGAACAAACATAATACATTCTCAAGTCGTTTATCATTGTGGTCCTCTTCCACAAGTCCACCAACAAATAAGTCCAAATTTCTATTATTTCATGTACCATATAACATTATTCTTGCAGTACTGGCCTACAAGTTGAAGGCTCCTTGTCACCTTCATCATCACCATCATAACCAACATACAGCAGACCTCTTGGTATGGCTCAAGGGAATCTGAAGCGTCTTCATGTGCTCAAATCCTTGTCCTTTCCTTCAAGCATCGGTAAAGCAGTCTTTGACCACCTCCCCCTCCTCACCGTCATCGTACGTCCTCTTTCCCCGCTGGCCCGTTCTCTGTCTCTTTCTCCTGTATGGGGAGGCTCGAGCGCACCCTCCTCTTCTCCTTGAATCGACCTGAACGTGACACCTTCATGTTCCTGCGACACGTCTGCTCATTGAAGACGGACTCCAGGTGGGTGTCGTCGTAGGTGTCGTCGCTGAGGAGGCTGGAGCCTTTGGTGGACCCTTGTTGAGACAGCGAGGACTGGTCGCCGGCGGTCTTTGAGGCAGCACCGGAGGGTTCTTTTTGCTTCTCGGACCGTTGTGCAAAGGGGTCAAACTCTGGGTCAAAGGTTTGGGGTGAAGCGGTGTCCTTGGGGGCTCCGCTCTTCCACTTTGGCAGGAACGCCTTCCACCATTTGGTTCTCTCTGTTGTCATCTTTGCCTGGAGGGAGGGAGCTGGAACAAAGAAGAGATGGCATCAGTAATTCAGCTGTAGCGAAGTCATTCTCCTCTGCATCAGTATTATTTTAAGTTATGTAATGACATCTGTCAGTTCACTATATCACCTGTCTACAAACCCTGAGCTGCTTCCTGATGTACTTAAATCTCCTGCTCTGTAAGTTCTCAAAAAATAAATAAAAAAACATCAGCAAATTATTACTTTAAAAACTGCTCATGTCTTTGGTTTTATCATCTTCTCCTCTCAAACGTCATTATCCTATTGTTCACCATCCCCGTCTTTAAATTTGAAGGTGTTTTAAAACGAGATGAAATGTGACCTCTGTGAGGCAACTTCTTACCAACTAAACCAGTGGAACCATGAAAACTGTGTTACAGTAAAACTGGTTGAATGAGTCGTGAGAAAAGAGGAGCAAACCCCAGCCGTGATTCACAGGTGAACAATGGCCCATTACAGCTCTGGTAAACACTCACCTGAGCTACGACAGGCGGCGTGGACGCTTGGAACCCCCCGAAGCAGCAGAAGGTGGAAATGTCACGACTGTGCTGAGATAGAAATCCACAGGACAGTGTTTCTGTCTTCTTCTTCTTCAGTGGTTGAACACAACTGTGACAGCAGCGCTTCAACGGGTCGCGGCAGAGTCCATTTTACGCACGAGCCAGGTGTCCTGCCTCCTCACCTCTCCTGCCTCCGAAAAGCTCACCTTTCCCTCTGTTGATCCCGTCAAATATCTCCACTCTTCTTCGGCAATTCTCGATAAACGTACAGATGAATTGACACATTTATAAGGAGCGGCTGTCGTCCACTGAACCAGCAGGTTTCCGCCTCCGAAACTCTTACCCCGAAGCACCTGTCCTCACACCTGATTGGACGAGCTGCCACGGTGGGTCACGTGATCATCGCTCAGGTGAATTCTCTGCGATGGTGGGTGGGGCTTGCGTGGTTGCGTGGCAACATGCCCCATGGGAGCCTGCTCCTCTTCAGTGACAGCTTTGAAAAAAAGAGTCTATTGTATGAGCCGGACCCAACCCAATCCAGACAGCCAAGTGTTCCCTTTAGTTCAGGCTGCAGTGATGGAGACGTTGTCATGCCAAGCAGTATAATGGGGTAGTGAAGTGTTTATTCAGGGTGGAATGAAGCAGTTAGGTGTTTATTCAGAGTGGTGTTTGTAGTCAGGTGTGCTCAGCAGCGTGCAGTCAGGCGACGTGGCGTGAAATGAGACCCTGCGCTGAGGAGCCCCGAGTCTCCCTGGAAGAACATTACTGGTCCAGACGCGCCAGTGTTGCTGCTGTGAGTTCACATGAAGTGAGGGGGAAGCAGTATGTATGGCCTGGCGCCACTTTCACCTGCTGGGGTGCTTCCAGATGCTTCTGCTTTCAAACCCTCTGGTGTCAGTTTCTTTAACATTTCATGTGTTTTTTAAGCCTGTCTGTCTGTCTGTCTGTCTGTCTGTCTGTCTGTCTGTCTGTCTGTCTGTCTGTCTGTCTGTCTGTCTGTCTGTCTGTCTGTCTGTCTGTCTGGCAGAATGGCAGAATGGCAGATGAGCGGGACACAGTCACCAATCCAGGAGCCAGATGAGCCTCTGGTCCAGCACATTCTGCATCATCTGCAACCCAGCATACACAGAGTTACATAACTCCAATATGGAGACATATAGATGGTGACACTCCTGAAAGACTCAGCGATTATGATCTCTCAGTCATACTTAGAAACCAGCGTGTAACAGGTTTTATACTATGCTTACCGGAAGCTGCTGTCTAATAAATGAACTGTTAGAAATACATGACAAATGCACATTAGATCAGTTATAAACTAACCTTTTAGTTGCCAGGTTGAGAAAAAACTGAATTTTCCATCTTTTACAAACTTGAAGTTTAAAAGTAAGCAGTGTCGGTAATAAAGGATCACGTGTTTCTCACTGTCTGTAAGCTGTCATAACTACAGTCAAATGCCATTAAGTACTTAATATATGGTCATTACAATAATCCAGTAATCAAGTACTACACTTGAATACAATTTTTGAGGACATACACTTTAATTAAGTAGTAATTTCACATCACTGAACACCTTTACTTAACTACATCTCAGAGGGAATATACTTTTACTCCATGATGACCTTATGAAATATGATACATGTCCATAGCCTATAATATGCTTAGAATTTGTATCTAATATAGCAACTAATAGCCTATAACATAGTTAGAAATAGTTCCACTTGGACCAGCTATAACAGTAGTGCATCAATGTTAACAATCCATTAATACAATATTTAATATTATGAGACTTTTCATTTTGATATTTTAGGAAGTTTTGCTAATACTATTGTACTTCCACTTTTGAATTTGTAATGCGTGATATTCATTTGCAGTGAAGGAGTCCTTTTAAACTTGTATTGCTACTTTCTCTCCAGGATCTGAATTCTTCTTCCACTATAAATTATTAGTAAATACATTTTGGTCGACATGCCCTGTTGGAGGTGTCTTTCCAATGAACTAAAAGGCTAAAAAGACTAAATGTGTGTCATGCTGGGGGAATATAAACACCTGATGTATTAGCTACAACTTATGTTAAACTGTTAATAAAATGTGCCTCATTAGAAAGTGTCAGTTCAGTAATTTCACAGTTTGAGTTTGAATTTGTATTTAAGTGAATGTATAATTAAAAAAGTATGCAATACAACAAACACCTTTATTGTCTTCAATGAAATTTGTCCACCAAAAACATGATATAACACATAAAACATGCTAATCTCTAAACTCTCAGCAGTGCAAACCTGAAAAATAAGAACGTTCTCACGCTGCAACACATCCTTAAAATTCTGATTGTTGAACTGATTCTCGTGTTTCATGTAGGACTTGGGACACATTATTCACATGAGCGTGGGGTTAAAATGCATCACAAATGGGACAGTCTTCCAATCTTAAGCTATGTATTGTGTGAAAGCCAAGTTTCGAAGTGTCACTGGATCCTGTCAGTAGAGGAGATCACATCTCCGAGAAGTGACGTTATGCTGGGAAAAGCCGTTTCTCTTGGTACGCCCTGGAATGAAAGAAATGGTTTCTGTGTGGGTCAGAGCCAACAGGGAAGACCCAGTCTGGACTGAGCAGCAAAACAGAGACAGAATGAGAGAGGGAGGAGGGCAGAATCAAGGAATGCCCTTTGTCTCCCTCCCGAGTGAGAGTGAAAGCTGTTGTGGCAACAGGAGCGAGTGCCCTGTCTGTCTGTCTGTCTGTCTGTCTGTCTGTCTGTCTGTCTGTCTGTCTGTCTGTCTGTCTGTCTGTCTGTCTGTCTGTCCTTCAGCAGTCGGCGGCCTGCATACCTGGGGGACTCCCTCACCTCCCATCTCCCATCCCTGTCGAAACTCTGCGGAGTCATTTCCTCACTCCGTGCTGTCCTTCATTGTGCTTTGTCCTGCCTGCGCTCACATACAGGTAAGCTGGAATGCAATGGATACTCACATGCATATAGACAGATAAATCAACACTAGAAATGATGCAGAGGCTACAGATTGATATACTATGGCTGCAACTGGTGATTATTTTCTTTACCAATTGATCTGTTGTGTCTTTTCTGATTACTAGCTTCATTGATTGGCCTGTAAAATATCTGGAAATAGTGAAAATTGCACAGCAAAATTTGCCAGAAATGAGGATAATGTCTTCTTTTGTCCAGCCAAGAGTGTAAAACCCAAAGATATTCTATTCTAAATTGTAAAAAAGCTAATTCTGACATTTGAGAAACTGGAATCAGTTAATCTTTGACATTTTGTCATCAAAATAATCCACTTCCTGCTCTCCTTCTCACCCACAACCCACATGGATACAGTTTATTCTGATCTAAGCAGCATCACAGTAATCACAGGCTCTTCTTATATCACCTCTCAGTTCTGCTCTCTCTCATATCTCCCCTCTCATATCGGCTTTCCTCTTCATTAACCACAGGCAGTCTCACTGAAAGCCGATCATTAACTTCAACCAGAGCAGATAAAGAAAACATCCACGCGGAGATGTTTCAGATAGAGCTGCACTGTAAACACCACTCTCTCCAGCCTGACAACATAATCTCTCACTGAGCATGAAGGGTTTCCTCTGGGTGAAATTTGAGCGTTTGCCCATTGAGACAGACGGGCATGTGGAGAATGTGTATAGAAAGCTAAATGACGTGACAGAGAGAGAGACTGAAACAGCGACTGGTCGTTGCATTAGATACAGTAATACCGTCCACCTATATCTGTTTCTGTCTCGGAAACAGTTGGCTTTCATCCATCACAGCTGCATGAAACCTTTTTTTTCTTTTCTTTTTTTATCACAAACAGAACACAAGAATGGACTTTCTGCTGCTTTGAAACACAGACAATCTGCTCTGAACTGCAGGATTCAGTCACACTGTCCAATCTAAAAGCACATTTTAGATGGTTTTAATGACCATTTTCTTATTTATCACAGACACATGAAGTAAAACTGTTGCTTTATTTGTGTTTGTAACTGGAAATCAATTATTATCAGCATGCAACTGATGTAAAAAATCACTTCTTAATCTCAAAAAGGCCCCATCACATTATTTGTAAGGTCATAGGTTAAGACAAATGTGTACTGAACACAACAAAGTGACTCGTTCAGCCGTGCCTAAATACTTACTTTGACTCAGGTGTGCACTGTTCAAACTACGCTGGTGTTTTTGAGTGTGATGATGGCACTGTGCTCGCATCACGCATGTGTGGTGTGCGTACGAGTCCAGTAAGTCATTGTCAAGCAATAAACCTGAAAATCTCTATTTGTCATCGGGCAGTACTGAACAACAGGTTGAACAAAGGTGTGCTAACCATGGGAAAGAGAGCAGGAAGGCAGCCAGTTGGACTGGTAGAGTCAGCTAACGAGAACCTCTCAAAGGAAGTAAGCAGCTACTGTATCTAAGGAAAGTAACGACACACAGGCTCCTGGCTGGTTGACTAGTCCTCTCAGACAAACCCTTCTGGGCCCTTTAAACACAGGTTACCTCACAGGTAAACAAATGTGTATGCCCCAGTTTCCAATTGAGGGTTATGTGGCTCAGGAGCTGGACAAACTTAACACAAACAGAGGTGCATTTTGGGAGGAGCGGGCCGAGTTCTGTTCCTGTGAATGGAATTTTAGCGTGTTGCATTGTGTGCTCGATGTGAGGATTGCATTGTTTTTGTATTAAACTATGAGTAAAGCAGCTGAAACTCACCTGAGCTGCAACTGTGATTAGCAGCGCAGACAATAAAGATGAAACCTACAGGAATGCAGAAAGGAATCCAACAGTTAGAGGATGATTCCCTTTGTGTGTTTTTGTATCTTTCTCCTAAGTGCTATTCTTAAAACAGACAGACAAACAGAGGAGCATGTGGATATTACCATGAACACACACACACACACACACACACACACACACACACACACACACACACACACACACACACACACACACACACACACACACACACACTTCCAATTGAATTCTTGATCATCTGTTTTTACATCAGTTTAGCTTTTATTTTGGTGTCCTCATAGATTGAGGTTATATTTGTTGCCAGTGCTGCCAGTGACACAGGACCACCAGAAACACTCTTAAGGTGAGTTTAATCCATTTTAATGTTTCAGTCTTTTAAAAAATGGATTGGCATCACTATTACAAGGCCTTTCAGAGGAGCACAGACTCAAACGCTTCACTCAGCTGAACCTACTGTAGACGTCATCAGTGCATGTAGATGGACACTCTTGATTTCAAGATGAACCACCTCACTCCAAGTATCTTCTTCTATCTGTGATTAGAGATAAAGATAAAAATTGCAAACAAACAAAAAGCCATTTACTAAACTCCCTGCCTGCTGGTGGTAATGAGACTGAGGAGAGTGTTGAGAGTGAAGCAAAACCAAAACTAACTAAATATATAGTATTTGAAACTATTTGCTTGTGGAAAATAGGACATGAAAAATGGCTTTTTAAATCTTCTTTGCTCATCAAATCAAACAGTGCGGGAGCGATTGTTCTTCCCATATAAAGTGGAAAAAATGCTTTTACAAATTAAGAAAAAATAAAAAACAAAATCCTGACATGTTTATTCAATGATGTTAAAAAAAATCTTTTCAGACATTTTGAACTGAACAAGCAGGCTGGACTGTTTCTGCCACCTACTGGTGTAAACATCAACATCCCCAAGACTCTCGTCTCTCATTTTGTGTGTCTTGCAGGTCCTTGGCTGGGTTGAGCTGCATGCTGCAATGCCAACTGGGAAACCTGGCTACTGTTCCTAAGTTACTTAACCCCAATTGCAGAGACGCCAGCGTACCAGTTGGTCCCTTCACCCTCGCAGAGTTCTGCTTGCTTCTTTCTTTGTGCTGCCTTGTTTAACACTGGTAACATGCAGCTCGCACTGCATTCATGCACTTTCATAGACAAATGATCCTGACTTTCACATCTCATTGTAATTACTATTGTTCCTTCCTTTAATAAATTCAGTTTGTTATTGCTGTGTTTGGCATGCATCTCCCTTCTTTGTGGCAGCCTGTGGTCGTAACGTTGGAAAATACTTTAATAAATAGAAAATAACTAGCATGGTGGCTTTTGGTCAGTAATCTTTTTTTTTTTTTTTTTTTTTTTTTTTAAATGAATTAATTTAATTAATTAATACAGACACTGCCAGACTGGAGATTCCTGCCAAAAAATGATAATATTGACCCAAGAAAGGTCCAGGTCCAGGAAACAGTTTTATTATTGGCATTAAGTAAACAGCACACGTATTTACTTCCTTTCCATTTAGTTTGTCTATACACCGAAAACTCTGGACAGATCTGTTTAGATCTGGAGAATTAATATTCTGTTTGAATATAGCGAGTGGCAGGAAAGTGGAATCTGATCCTTACGCCATCGCACTGGCTATGCGTAAAAGCTAGAACCGTCCAGAGGAGGGCGCTACTGCAAGAAATTGAATACCATGCTGCTCTATCTAGCAGAAGAAGACGGTGGCGGCTGGACTGCACTGTCGAAGAAGAAGAGAGGGAAGACGATATCAGACCTGTCATGTAATCAGGGCCAAGGTTATCCAAAAGACACTGGTTAAAAACGAGGGCTTCAATTGACAAATACAGAGTGTCGTCTAAACTCGGTAAGAAAAGGAGCTCGTTGTTTTCTGTAGTATTATGCATCTGTGTCAAATAAACCGGCATTGAGTTGCTAGCCGGTTTAGCTGGTGAGCTAACCATCAGCCGTATGACGGCTCCCTTTGAAATAATCGCAGTAAAACAGTATATAAGTTGTAGTATAGAAGTATATAACGTTGTAGGATCGGTCTGCCTCTTATTCTTTACATTCTCGTCCATCAAAATACACTTCGACGGGCGACAGCAAGCATTAGCAATTACACGGAGGTCTCGAGGCACGTTTTTTTGTACGTATTTAGGGAGCATTTACCTGACATGGAAGTGAACGTATTCTAGATTATTCTTTGAGCGTAGTTTGATTTGTCGTGCCCTCCCACCCAAAGGGGTGGCGTTTTAGCTGAACCGCATTGTTAAGGGGGACAGCTGTTGAATCCACAGCAGAGGTTTTCTCAATAGGAAAGAAACGGGTGAATTTGTGCACTGTCACGCTCATATATTGGATGCCAAGAGTGAATGACGGTCGGCTTCGACAGCTAACGCCGGAAGTTGACTCTTTTTTTATTGCAGCCCAATCGCGATGAGCGTCCCGTGTTTCTTGTCCTCAGCTGCCCGAAGCTTCAGCCTGCCGTGCCCGGCCGCCGGTCTGCTCTGCTGCCGGCTGCGGGCCCCCAGCTCCCTCACAAGGTGAGTTTCATCTGGAAAACACCGGCTCTGCTTGTTGTGGTCTGGCTGCTCACTCCTGAGGCTCTGTAGAGAAGACAACATGTAGACAACATCTCAAAGCACATGGAACCGAACTCCTCTGCATCGCTCAACGTAGCTAACTAATTCTGGTGATCTGGCTCTTTAAGTTTGCTGTTGCCTGCGGGCTTAAGGGCAAAGTCCACGTACTGTTTTTTTGCATGTTCCTGTTACACAAGGCTGGTAGCTCGCTCCTCGCTCACTGCGCGAGAGAATATTTGACGTACAAGGCAAATGACAAAAATTATCTCCATTTATTAAGAAATATGTCCTCTAGAAGACAAATGGACCATCTAGAGAGAACAGCGAGCAACTCAAGACAAGATGTAAGTTGATATTTTATACTTGCATGCATTCATCTCTAAGATTATTGACCCACTCTTAAACTCTGCTCTCTTCCTCTGTGTGTGTGTGTGTGTGTGTGTGTGTGTGTGTGTGTGTGTGTGTGTGTGTGTGTGTGTGTGTGTGTGTGTGTGTGTGTGTGTGTTATATGCTCGACTGGCTGCCTACCACAGGCTGTGTATCCAGCTCAAGTACGTGGCATCATGAATGAGTCGGAGACGGTGAAACGGTTGAGAGTATCTGTCCATCCAGACTTCAGCTTCAAAGCAGGACAGTGGTGAGACGACTCTCTTGAAAACTTTTTCACCAAATCTCATCGTTGTTTTTGTCAGATGAAGGAACGCAGTCATAGTTTGTCGTGACGCCTGAGGTATTGCACTGAGACCACGACAAGTGAGGAAGTTTCTCTGGCTTTGATGTGTTATTATTAAGCTAATTTATGACCTCTCCTGTTGGGACAAATGAATAAAATTGGGGTTGTGCTTCTGTCAGATGACTTAGATCAGTAGGGGTGGGTGATATGGCCAAAGTCTTCTGTGGCTGTGTATATCACAATGCAGTAATTGTTCTGTAAATTCAATTAAGAGATGGTTTAAAACAACGGCTGAAAACAACTGAAACTGAAAACAACCGCTCTGTGTCACATTTTCCAAATCCAAACCATGTCCGCACAACAGAAGTCACACTGCTTTCAGTAGTAAGTTCCTTTCCCTCCCCTTGGGTTGGTTGGGATGCTTCCTGTTCTATTTTTCTCCTCCATGATTCCTTGACACTCTTGTCTTCTGTGGTGGTTTGCAAACCAGCTTCGAGGGTTTTTACTGCCAGCAACTGTCCTTTTATTATCACATGCGAAGGCAGTAAACGGCCTCGTTGCCCAATTCACGATACCATGTGAGGCAGCGGTATTCGTGAGATCATGAGATCACATGAGATCACATGAGAACTGCGAGATCACATGAGAATCTAGCCCTGAATAATTTGCATATTCCCAAGCATAAAAAGAAGAGTAAATAGAGGACTGCAAAACTCAACAAAAGAATACATAGTGGGAGCTATCCCTTAGTGTCTCTGTGATTGTGTGATCTCACGAATGCAGCTGCCTTGCAAGGCCACGTGATTTGTGTACATATAAATGAAACGTAAAGGATAGAATCACTCAGTTCTCAGAGAACTGGGCTAACGCTGGTAACCAAACGTTTTCCTGTTCTTCCCATTCTGTTGACATTGCATGAATGCAACATTAGCCTTTTTAAACCTGTCTCAGAAGTGACTATAATAACTCTTGATGAAACAGAAACGAGCAGAACCGGACAAAATATGTCTGGGGCTGCAGTCCTTCCTTTATGCTCAGGAAGGGTCTTAACTAAGTGAAATGACCCAGAAGTATGTAAGTGACAGCCATGAAGAGAGCTGTTCGAACTCTCTAAATGCTAAAGAAAGGTGCTTTAATGCTTCCTTTCTTATCTCCTCCAGCATAGGGTACACTGGATCATCCTTTATGAAAGGAAAGGAGATTATACCATCCTACAAATCCTTGTGACAGCAACATTTAAAGCAACGCACCATGCAACATCCTTTGTCATGTGATGTAAGTGCAGTCAGATTCTCTCAGCACTGCGGGTGTCTTTTCCCAAGCCCTTATGAATTCTGCCTCACCTCTTTCTTGCGTCTCATGGCTTTTTCCATGGAGGTCAAGGAAAAGTGTTCAACACAGGAAGTGTGTTTGACCACAGCCTGAGTGTGCTTTGTGAAACATCCCTCTGTCCTGTCATTGCCTCTGTAGTGCTCACGGTAACCACAAGGTGGTGGCATTGTGTTTTATTTTATTGTCATGGTCCTCGTGGTTCCCCTTTTCATAAAACTTTCAACAGGAGTTTACGATCTTGTATCACAGTCAACATGTGAGCCAGCTCAAGACTCCTATTGATAAGAAGAAGACAGTCAAGATTGTTACTTAATGAGAATTCATGGGAACTGAATAAGCCCCAGTGGTCAGAGGTTTGTGTATGAAACTGCTGCATGCAGTGGGTTGCATGTATGCTTACAGCTTTGACTCAAAAGGTGCTTGAAACGCACTGGCTTGTTTCTGACTGGTGCATAACGTTTGGAAATGCTGGCACTTTCTATCTAACTTCCACTGACTCTTGTAATCATAACAGCAAGTTAAATACTTCTTCGACGAAGGCAGAGCTTTTTTTCTGTGTCAGTGTTGCCGGTGTTAATTAGTATATGTACACCAGCCCATACTGCAGGTGGGCGGTGGTGAGATATAAAACTGGCAGCCAGTTTCCCTGCAGTGTTTGATAATGAATGGAAATAGATGGAAATCCTTGAGTTTCAGTGTTTCTGAGAAAAAGGACTGTTTAGTTGTTTGTCTCCAGGTGGGAGAAGAGGAGGTGGGTGGGTGGAACATATGTGTGCGTCTTCACAGCAGATCCATATTTATGATGCCTCTGAGGGCTGTGGAGTCAGTGTCTCTCTAGTGTAACAGTGGGTCATTGTGTTGGTTGAACATTAGCCCGACTGTTTAGCATTGCTGTTTTCCTCTGGGGGTACTCTGCCTCGCTTGTTGATGGACAGATGCAACCATGTTGCGTGTGAGACTGGGACGCGGCACTTTGTTTAAACTTACTAGCAGCGAACTTACCATCTGGTTTGGTTTTGTTCTGCTTGGTTTCTGGAACAGGCTGCCCCCTTCACTGAGGTCAGAGGACACTGAACTACCTCCATTCACACTTTGACCCTCAGTTCAGCTCTTTGAATTTTTTTGTGAACACACAATAATGATAAAAATGGTTCAACTGACATGATTGTAGTATCACAACAGCATGCACTCCATCCACTTCTGTGATTGAATAGAGATGTTAAATGTGTGTTGTTTTTGTGTGTGCAGGGTGGATTTTTTCATCCCCGGCGTGGAGAAAGTGGCAGGTTTCTCCATGTGCTCCTGCCCGGCTTTGCTGCAGAGGGAGGGCGTCATTGAACTGGCCGTCAAATACAGCGAACACCCCTCGGCACACTGGGTCCACACCACGGTGAGAGGAGACACAGAGAAGGGGAAGATCGCAGCTTAGAAGTAGGAATGTTGTAGAAAAGTCCATTTGATGATCCACGTGGCTGTCAAATGGTTTGGAAGATTACATTGTTGGTGTGTGCATGAGAGAGATGAGGAAATATTTTGAAGGAGAGAGGGAGAGAGAGCAAGAAAAGAGATGTGGAAAGAGAACGGGTGGAGCACAAGGATCAGGGTGTGGAGAAAAGTTTGGAAATGAAGACAGCCACATGATCACGCCGCAGGTTATTCTAAAAAGTGAAGTGTGAAACGGAAACTGGCAAGTCAGATGATATTTTCAGATTTTTATTTATTTATTTATTTAGTGTTTTGTCTAAAAACACATGCTCCATGAGGTAGCATTTCCTAATCCACTTTGTGTGAGTGTTTGTATGAACAGGAACAATGTTTCCTTCCTGCTTCCCCTTCCATTTCTGCGCTTTGTGTGTTTGTTTGCATCGTCTGCGTTTGATGATGGGTCATAATAAACAGCTTTGAGCGAATACAATACGTGTAAATAAGTATCAGAAAGCGGTGTGATGTGTTTCGAGTGTTCTGAGACTTGCAGCTCTCTGCTCGGGGATTGTTTGATGATCCGTTTGTTTGATATTGCGCTCTGACTCGTCTGTGCGAGCAGGAATAGCGTAGGGACCGTGACAGCAGATTAAGAGTGTGAGCATTGTTTTGTGTTCGTGTGCTCACGTGTACAAAAGCAGATGGAGGCATATTTGCTTCTCCTTTTGACTTCAAAAGACCTCCTCTGCACAACTCGTGAAGTCGTTTTCCCCCATACCATAGTGTAGGTTTGTTGTGTGTATGCATGCTGATTTAAAAGTGTTTTCTACTGTTTCCTGAGGCGTTCTTGTACTTAAAGCTGTATTTTTCTCATACAGCTCAAAAGGTGAATTTCAGCTGCTCAGCAGGGTCTACTGCTCTCTCCTTATACCCTTTTCTGTGTCTTTATCGCCATTGCTCCTCCTCCCTCGTTGCTTTCAGTGTACAGTGGGCTCACAGGTTGCCATGCGTGTCGGCGGGGACTTCTTCTTCGACCCGTCGCCTTCTGACCCTCCCGTGGATCTGCTGCTGGTGGCCGGCGGCGTAGGGATCAACCCCTTGTACTCTATCCTGCTGCACACCTCGGAGATGTTGCGTCTCAGCCGTGCATCTGGTGACCAGGGCTGCAACATCAGCTCTGCCCACCTCTGCTACAGTGCCAAGAGCACTCAGGAACTGCTCTTTAAGGTGAGTTTCATGTGCCGCTTTTGCCCATTGGAATATTTTGGTGTGGAATTTCTGCTTGGTGTATGTGTGTCTGCAATGTCGTGGCAGGAAACTGTCACAAATGTCTTCTTACCTGCCCTCTGTGCTCCCAGAGTTCGATCATCGAGGCGTGTCGGGAGTTCCCTGACAAGTTCTCATGTGACTTCCACATCACGCAACAGAGCACAGACGTCGACTCGCAGCTCCAGCCATTTCTCACCCGTAAGTCACCATACACACATACACTCCTACACATGTACCGTCACATTCTGTAGTAGTGTGTCTTTGCTGGTTTGTCTCCGTCGTCATGTGGAACAGGCACTATCAAAGATCCACATGGGAGACTCAGAGGGAATGGGTGTCCCTGCTCTGAGTTTTGATTAATTGATTGGCTTCCCCTGTGTCTCCCCAGGCGGGAGAATCATGGAGGAGGAGTTGCGGGCTCATGTGGAGCCACAGAGGACTTTGTGCTTCCTGTGCGGGCCGCCGCCCATGATCGAAGCAATTTCAAAAACCCTCTTGGACATCGGCCTCCCGAAAGACAGAATCCTCTTTGAGAAGTGGTGGTGAGCCTTTATGATTCCCAGAAACCTGCGGGGCCGTCCTCCTGGCTTGGGCAGTCTTCAGAGGGAGGATGTATGATGTTGTGAGAATAGAAAGTAACTGAAATACTCCAGTGATGTGGACTTTAAAAATGACAATAGAGAATAATTTTATTTCTTGTAATCTAGAAAGGACGACTGAGCTGACCTCAAAATCTCAACTTTTTCAAGACACTGTTCAGCTCACTGCCTTGCTGAATGTGCAAATCTTTGCGTACAATAGAGACATCGTGACAGATGTCAGTCCAGTTTCATTATCAGTCTATATCTGACTGAGGTTTTGCAGTGGTGCTTAGTTTTACGCCAAGTTTTCACCTTAATATTTACATAGTAATTTATCTATGCAGACATGTCTTAAAGCAAAACTTTGACAGTTTTGGAACTTGTTTCCTTCCAGAAATTAAATACGATCAATACCACTCTCCTACCTGTTTGCTCAGCATGAAGCTGCAGCCTGTAGCTGGTTAGCTTAGCAAAAAAATGTGAAAACAGGAAACAGCTAGCTTGGCTCTGTCCAAAGGTAACAAAACCCTGCTACCAGCAGCATTTTGTGTGCTGAACTTTTTCCATCACCCTCACTAGAAGTAATCCAGCACACATGCTTCTGTATAATTGCAACGTGTTGTTTTTACAGGTTGGGTTTTGTACGGATGAAACACATCATTAGCTTTAGGCAGATTTTGTTCGAAAAAGGACTAGCTAGCGGTCCCCTTCTTTCCAGTCTTTATGCTAAGCTAAGCTAATCAGCTGCTGGCTTTAGCTTCATGTTTAGCGGACAGATGCAAGTGCAGCTTTAATCTTCTCACCTAAATTTCAACAATAAACAAGAAAGCAACTAAACATGTTTCCCAATCTGTACTGTTATTTTAAACTGTACCTGAAGTGTTTTAAGGAGTGACTCATGTTCTTCTGTCAAAATACTTCTGCTAATATAACTGAAGATTTTAGAGTTGTTTGGCTGATGAGTTTTAAGTCATACTGGAGTGAGTTTTTCACATTTTACCCACCTGCAGACTTCACACCGTATATTCTTAGAGTCAGAATGCTAACAGTCTCCCACACATTGGCCAGTTTTACTCACTCTCCCACTATTACATGCATGCACAGTGCCTATCTCACATTCACACTTATGCATACCCATAAACAGTTTCTTCTCCCGGGGTGGAGTGAGGATCCCATGGTGCACTGTAATGGAACCTCCAGGTGGTCTCTGATTGCCTTGCATCACTGAACGTCCCTCTGAGATGGTTGCAAGCTTCTTGTTGTCGTCTCTCGGTGGGGGGTTGCGAAGTCGAGACTCATTTTCGAGTTGTTTGTGCGTTTCTTCCTCATATGAGGAAAACTGTTTATGCTGGCAACGTGAGATTTAAAGGAAATAAAGGAAATTGAGCCAATCTGTTCAAACACTTTATTGACCTCTGCTTCTGTACAAAGACTCACATGTCGCACTACTTACACACAACACAAGGTGGGAAATGAGTAATAAATAGTTGATTTCTCATTTACACGTTTTCTGAAGAGGAAGGGTCAGTTCTCCCAAAGAACAAAAAGCATTTTTCCACTCACCTATTGTATTAAACCAAGCTGACATTTGTGGTTTGATTCAGCCCACTCCTTCACAGGGGAGGTGGACGGACATAACGTGTCCTTCTAGAGACAATGTCCCAGAGACTATGCAGGAAGTTGCTTCTGGAAAGATGTTTCTGGTTTTGTTTTATCTAATGAGCGCCGCAAATGAAATTCTGTGACAGAATATTCTTTTTGTAATTTACATGAACTGACCCTTTAACGCTGAGGCCCAGTAAAACTTGATCTCAATGCAGCATAGAGCCCGGCCGATACCAGTGGAGTATGTTAAAAATCTGATTCTATTGGTCAAAACTGAACATTTTTGATCCCTTCAGTGTTGTTTGTAACAAAGATGCTGTAAGTATCGAGCAAAATCCTGCAATTTCTTGTTAATTATCGGCAACGTCAGATAAACACATCTGTGACGAGCTAAAATCTGCCAATGCAGATGTATCGGTCAGGCTCTAATGCAGTGTACTACATACTCAATGTTAACTTTTCCCCATTTTGTTTTAAATTATATATTTCACATATAAAAATACAGCGAGCCCACTGAAATCAGTACTCCCTTTTTAACAGCCCTATTACAAGAAAGTAGTAAAATACAACAGTGGGCAGGAAAATAATACTTAAGGCTTGGACTGGAGACTTGCTCTAGGTTGTTCTATAGCTGCTTACAGTTTCGTTTCATATAAGGATACATCAAACAGCAACACTGACCCAAAGCAGAGAACCGCACAACACTTTCCCATTTACGGGAGCTACAACCTCAAAGACTCAAGAGTGTCATCGCCCCATACAGAGCAGACCGAAGCGAGAGCAGCAGTACAGGATGACTAGTAACAGTATGACTCAAAATCCAGCTCAACAAAACGTTATTTTGAAAGGCTTTTTTTTTTGTTTTTTGGATAAACTAATCAGGTCTCAGCTCCCCCTTGCCTGCTATGTGCCCAATGTGTCAACAGACGCCAGAAAACAGCTGCTGTTTGATCCGCTCTTCCCTCTTCACCTCCTCCTTGACCCCTCCTCCATCATCTCCCTGACACACATCTGTCCATCTCACCGACTTCTCCTGCTTGGACAGTGGGATCTCATCGATGTTGGTTTCCTCTTCCTGCTCCTCGGCCGACGCGCCGCTCCCTGGCAGGAACAAGAAGCCCTTTTGATGCTGCGCATCCTCGCCACCTCTCTGAGGGCTCGCCCCATCGCTCCTTCCGCTGTCCCTGCTCTTCCTCCCCTCTGCCCCGTCTTCCTCCTCTGTTGTGTATCGTCTTAATCTGTCCATCTCTGTCTCCATCAAAGGGGACATGTTCTCTCTCTCCTCCTGCGTTTCTGCGGTAGATTTCTTCTTTGCCTTGCTGCGACCCCTGAGGTTCAGCATCTGAAACCAAATAGATGTGTTTGAGACAGTTTTGCGCTTTGCGGCGTGTCTTTTTCTTTCCATCTCTCGAGACACCTGACAAACCACAACAAAGCCTCTTTCATTGATGCCTCTTTTCCTGTACAGTTTCAGGTCGACTATTTGCCTATTAATAGACTTTTCCTGAGCTGGTTTATATTTGCTGTACATCCCATATTTAGCAGCATGACTTCTTAATGGCACCTTCTGTGACATAAAGTCACGTATCCTAAAGGCACAACAGAGACAAGTGACAGATGTGCCGCGAAGATGGAAGACGAGGGGGAGCAAACCTTGAAGTCTTTTCTCTTGCGCTGCAAAATGGGTCTCTGAAGGAAGAGGATCTGCTTGGTCGACAAACTCCCGTCACTACAGAAAGAAAAGAGCAGCACTTTTACTACTGTTAGCTTTCATGTTATAATCCGAGCAGCTTGCATATCGCCACGTGTATTGAAATCCAGTGTCTGTTAGCTGCGGCTTGCGAAGTGACAGGTTACAAGACAACAGCGCATCAGCGACTGTGTCGTTCGCAGCACCGACGGATTTCAAAAGCGGCTTCATGTTGAGCTGAGCATATGATCGTGATTTGTTAGATCTCAGACCATCTGTCCTGTTTATCTAAGCAACATCGTCAGTCTTGAATCTCCCCAAAAAATGAGACAGGCAGTGTTCTTAGTCCTTGCTGATTTTAGGTCACGTTACTCAAAGTGTTTGAATGGAAAGAAAAAGGTTTAGTGGGTGGATGTGAGTGTATGGTTGTGGTATCTGGGGGTAGATCTGTACCTGTTGGTCTTGACTATCGGTGTGGGTAACACACACATCAGCCTCCATCCATACGGAGCCAGAGACTGGAGCAAGGGGATGTAGTCTGTCTTCACTACGACACCCTTGATGGGAGAAAGAGACAAAGAACCACTCACAGAGCAAACACACACAAGGCAAAGCACATTACAGGACGCGTGCAGGTAGGCAAACTTAAGCTCAGCGACGAGCGTGCGTGCTGCTATGCTTCATCCCCACTCTTATGTAATGTTTGACAGAAAACAGCTTAAGCCCCCAGTCACAAAGGATTTCTCAAAGTGCACATCTTCTCCAGAGTATTAAAAAACTTGAAGACCCACATCAACAACGGTCCACTGCTCAACCACGATAGCGTCGTACGAGGTGTGTGCGCTCTCCTCTGCAGAGCCCTGGAAGATGAACACGCTGTCCACAGATGAAACCCCGTTGTCTGCAGGAACAGGATACATTAGGGATGGAGTCAGATAAACAGAAGAGGGGATTCAGACAAGTTTCCAAGTTCATCTCCACTCTCCAATCTCTCACTATTGATCCCTCGCTCCCCTTGGCTTAAGCCTGCTTATTCCATGGATGACTGAACAATGACTTATGGTGTAAGCCGTGGACTTAGGGCACATAACCCCATGTATATCATCCATTACCCAGCAGTGAGGCACAGATCTACAGCCTGAGCAGCTTGTCAGGAGCCAGTGGAACTCAACCAGTGAAAATTCATAGATTAAAGTCAAGAGGAAAGGTGAAACGTTTACTTTAAAGCTGCAATAATCAATATTTTGATACGAACAATAGATCAAGCGACTCTGTTCATGCAGCGGTTGCCCATAGTGATGAACCCACACAAAATTGTCACTCAGCTCTGCAGTTCTCCTTATCTTTATGGAGCATTTTTGTTTTCGTTTCGAACATTTGGTTCAGCCTCACTGATCTCATTTCATTGTCACGCCCATGAAACATACCGTTATCATCTTCAAGGTGGAAAAACCCGTCGATGAGGTGCGCGCCACTGGTGAAATGCTGAGTCATGTGGTCCAGCCAGTGTGTGTCAACCTCGGTGACTAGCCCTGCTTCCTTTTGTATTTGTAATGGTACCCTGAGTGAGTAGAACCTCAGAGAGGTGTTCAGCTCCCCTGTGTGGTTGTACAAGGCAAAGAGTTGCATCCCTGCAGGCAAAACGGACAAAAAAGCAAAAGCTGGACATCAAATACAACTTTGCATGATGATGATCGTTGATGCCGCTACGAACAGGAAACTGGTTACTTACTAGCCTGCGCTGGTGGTGAAGTTGAATTCTTATCTTTCTCTGAACCCCTGAGCCGGATATGGTTGTTGTTGTGTGTCGTCACTCTGCTTTGTCCATCTGCATAGGCAGAGCTGGACTTTCTTTCATGGTTTCGATCCAGTTCTGGAGAGCTGAGCCAGCTGTCAGAGCTTGAACTTTGTCTTTCTCTCTGGTTGGGAAGGTTAAAATGTGTCTCTGTGGATTCTTTGAGGTCTGGTAGTTGCCCCCTCTGTTGTGGGATTATACCTGCAGCTTCTGGAGGGCTGGGACACAGCGGCTTCCCTTGGGCTTCTGCTGGGCTTTGATTCGGACACCACTGAACTGTGTCGACACTAGGCGTGCTGTGATCTTGAGGTTGGTTCGTTGTGTCTGGTGATTCTTTGAGGCTGATCTGTAAGGCCTGGGTTTGTTCACTGGACTCTTGGTTAAAACTCTGGAAGGGTTTCATCGGACTGAAGTCCGCGTCTTCGTGATCTAACTCTTGAGGGTGAAAGTGTTGCCGGTCCAGTTCTATGTCATTACGATGTGGTTCTGTGGGATCTGTTGGGCTGGTGTTGGCGCTGAAGGGGTGTCGGTGTATGGGTGAAGGGCTTGAATGTAAGGAGGAGAGCTCCTCGGGGTCCCAGTGGCCCAAGAAGCAGGGTCCTCCACCCGGCTGCTGTAGAAAGCCCACAAACATCACCCCCTGCTCTGCTACATCCTGAATCTGTAGGGGTGACACACACCCCATGTTAATACGCATACACACCAATATTAGAATACATCTGAGTGACACGTAAATATAAAAGGACGTCATTCACAGCCCCACAAATAAATCTGCAGCCTCTTCTTCTAGTCTGACTAACAAAGCCTCATTTACACACAAACAAAGGCTGACATACGCAGAGTAGATATTCTGCAAAATAACAATCTACCTAATCATCTGCAAAGATCAAATATTCAAATGACAAAAGGACCTCATTATCTCAACGCAACCGTGTGTGCACGTGTGTGACAGCACTTGTGTGATAATATGTGTGTGTGCGCACGCCGCTCCCTCCCGCGGAGCTCTGGTTGGTTAATTGTCAGTTGATATTTGGGCTGACAGTTTCAGACAGGCTCAATGGGAGAGAAATCAGATCGCAAACTACCACCAAACAATAATGAGACGCATATTCCCTATTACCCACTACTTTTGACACTTCACTCATCCAACACACTCACAATTACACACAGTTTTGTGAGAGGAGTATGTCCAGAGACAGATTGAGAGTGGGTGGGCTCGTGAGTGCTGGAAAAATAGAAATATAGAATTTCAAATCTGGATACACACAAACATACACTCGCTCTCTCTCTCGCTCTCTCTCTCTCTCTCTCTCTCTCTCTCTTTCTCTCTCTCCCCCCCATCACTTTAGAGGACATTACATTGACTTACATGCGTTTCCTGGAGACACCCTTAATCATAACCACAACCATTCGTAACCTTAGCTGAACCTTAAATCAAATCTTCACCCTCAAGTTAAATGATTTACATTGTGGGAACTTTTTGTGCCCATAAGGAAGAAGCGTCCCCACAACATGAATAACACACACACACACACACACACACACACACACACACACACACACACACACACACACACACACACACACACACACACACACACACACACACACACACACACACACACACACACACACACACACACACACCCCAGCCTGTCACTCTGTCTGCCCGGTGCTGCTCCTGGGTTCTTATCTTGAACTCTCTCTGGCAGCTTGTGATCTGATTGGTTATTCATGTCACGCTGCCGGAGCCTATCACATTATACTCAGTGATGTGCATTTCCATCCAATCAGGTTTCCCTTTGTGCTCTGTGGGTGTTCAGATGCAAATCTATTCAATCCAGCACATTTTCATTTCCCATTGTAGGACGGTTGGCAAATTCATGAGCAGAGAGGCTGAAAGTGAGTTTCACAGCAGATAAATGCCAGCGATGATGGTGCGGTCGGTTATTTTAGGGTTAAGTCTAAGTATAGTTTCCGATTTCTGTAACCTTCCATTCATTATGTACTGTAGCTCCTTTTGAGCAGTGTCATGGGAGATGCAACTATTGGGAATCCAGTGCTGTTAAAAATCTTTCCAATCAGGTAAATTTGCAATATCTGGAATGAAAAACCTTTAATCAGATTTGCTCCATTTAAATTGGAGAAGTTCTGTATGTCAGGACAAGACACAGGGTTCCCATATGGCACAGACAGGCAATTATAGGCGTTTGCCTGTGGCCTTTTCAGTCCTGTAATGTTTCCTTCACTGTCACAGCAGTGCTGCACCAACATGAAAGGCACACACTAAAACACACAGTGCAATAAGTACGGCGGCAGAGGGAGGGAGGTGCGGGTTCTGCGTGGATCGCATTTGTCAGAAGAGTACTCCACCGATTCAGCATCGCGCTGCTATAACACTGTCAGACTCACTTTAAAAAACAAAAAGTATCAAAACTGACACAGCAAAACTGGAGATATCTTTCTTTATTCAACACATTTTTCATCCTTGTCAAAACCTGCTGCTAACATTTCCCACAATGCAACTCTACTCCTTACGTTTCATTTGGAGACTCAGGTGCGTTATTAGAAACAGCTAAAGGAGCCTCAAGCCGAGCGAGAGCCTCGACCGGGGCTGAGGAGCGGACCGCAGAGGTCTGTGAGCTCACGTCTTTATAACGTCACACCCACACACTTTTTTCATTTTCAAACTTGCCTGAGCAATGTTGACTCAAGTGACATCACTTGAGGCAGTTTATCTGACCTATACAACTTTTTTTCACTTATGCTGTGTGAATAAATATAAGCTAGATTTTTTTAAGTGTCTAGAAATTATAAGGAGAGAGAAACTTACTAACTTATTTAAGAAAAAAAAATCTGCATACAAAAATACATGTTTGCCAGCCATTAGGGCTGGAACAACAAGGACAGACAGCACAAATCAATCAAATCTAGCACAAATGTAGCAAGTGGTGCTGAGACAAAGGCTAAGAAGGGACCTCTCCAACAAAAGTTCTGATTCTTTAAAAAGACATTTTGGGTCGAGGAGATGTGGACCGCCTGCCTGCAGTCTGCGGCCTCCTCTTCTCTCTAAATGGCTATCAAACATGACACACTCTCTAGGTGATTCAGTGAGGCGGGTGGATGTGAGCGCAGACACTGACCTCATTAAGCCAAGATGCAACAGATCCACTTTCTTGGTCAGAGTCATTATAAAACTCTGTGTTTCTGCCATCAGTCACACTTATTAAGTAACAACTGTCCACCATGTGTTACCTCACAGCGGGTCACTGCTTGCACAACTCTGTTGACTAGCTGTCCTTTCTGAATTAAACGGCTCAGACATTTTTTTTCATATTAAATTAAAAAAGCCACAGTTTAAATTTGGGGAAAAGAGAGCACTGGTTTTGGATCTGCACCTGTAAATATCCCCAGGAGAGTATCAGAATCAGTACTGGGGGAGAATAGTTGGACTGAACAAATAACGAGTGTAGGTTGAAATACTTTCCCTGCTCTCCTTCCTTCTTTTGAAGCATTCAGTATCCTTTAGTTACATTTGCATGGCTTCACTAAAGGGTCTTTTCTTGAAATAATTCCAGCAATGTTAAGCCCCCTACCATGCGTAGGTGGCTCATCATTAAAGCCATGGTGCACAAAGATCCTATTTGACCTACAGTCAAAAAAAAAAAAAGACATTTGTAGAACAAAATCTGAGAGAAACATTGTTCTTATCTCGAGCTTCAGCATCTCTATTTGAAGAGAATCCATTAAAAGCCAATCACATTTGACCAAAACAAGGTTTACTAGCATGATTGCGCTCCCCATCCAACTCACCCGCTTGACATAGCTCTGGATCACTTCTGGGTCAGCAGACTGGTGACCTGCCACACAGACATCTGTCTCCAGGCGATCTCTTCCCCACCTCAGCTGGCTTTTCTCTGAGCTACGGGTTAAGAAATGACACAAATATTCAGCATAAAGAATCAATCATGTCATTTAGTTTGGTTCAGTTGTGCTCTCATGAACTAGAAAATGTAAAATGTTCTTGTGCTGTTATAACGTTGCCCTGGACTATTTCCTTTCCTGTCTATTATCACCGCAGCAGTTCCATCACCCGGTAACATTACAGCCTAAACGAGCCATGATTCTACAGATTCTGGCAGACACGCTCATGTTCACGAGCACTCATCGACCCAGAGTGATCGCAGCAGAAACATAATGTCAATTCTGGTACGGGGTGAATTTTCCAGCACACGTTCACTGAAAGCACAATAGACTTATTACGCAGGAAAGGGGACTGAATTTCTCTCTGCTCCCAGTGCAAGACTCGGTCATAAAAGCAGCATTCAGATACGCCTCTTCAGATTTGGATTGAGGTCAGTGGGAAGGCCATGGTAATATCTTGTGCTCTGAGGCGTGAGTGACATTCTCAGCTAGATTTGAAACAGTAGATCTGTCAGATTTTTTTTTCTTTCATTTTAAGGGTTTTTGATGAAAGGGGATGGCAGTGATGGGGACATAAAAGGCTGAGTAAAGGGACGAAGGGGGGCGCGGAGGACAAAAGAAAAGGGGGCACGGCCATCACTGAAGTAAGCAGATGAAAGGATGGAGAGATGGTTTCTCTCTTTCAGTGCGCCGTTCCCCTCTGGTGAGCGCTGGTGATGCAATCAGCCGTCTCCACGGTGACAGGTGCCAGGAAGCAGCAGGACCACTTGGCAGGAGGGGCATCAAAGGAGCAGCTCAGCACCTGCCTGTGCACTAAAGTGTGTGCGTGTGTGTGTCATGTGTTTGCGAGGGGGTGCGTATACAGTATGCTATTCCTTGAAATCACGCTAAAAAGAGTGTAGAGAACACAAGAGGATGCCCCAAACTTTAGGCTAAGCAACGTAATTCCTTTCATTTCAAAGAGTAAGTGACCAAAAATGGAAGGTTAGGGTATCAAAGCATGAGTGTCTGAGTGAGGAGACACAAGGAGTGATGCATCAGCATGCAAACATGCTCACAGTAGCAATAACAACATGCTGCTGTTTAGCAGGTATGTTTACTGTGTTCAGTTTAGCATGTTAGCATGCTGACAGCCGCTAATTGGCACTAAATGCAAAGTACAGCTGAGGCTGATGGGAAAGTCATTAGTTTTGCAGCATTTGATCATGAACCACATAATGGGAGAAATTGAAATTTTGACCACATGATCATGCTAGGTGGCACGGTGGGGCAAGCAGGTAGTGTGCATGCAAGGTAGAGCGCAGCAAGAAGGTTGCTGGTTCGATCCCCGGGCAGGTTCCTTTCTGTGTGAAGTTTGCATGTTCTTCCCGTGCATGCGTGGGTTCTCTCCAGGTACTCCGGCTTCCTCCCACAGACCAAAAACATGCTCATTAGGTTGATTGTTGACTCTAAATTGTCCCTAGGTGTGAGTGTGAATGGTTGTCTGTCTTAGCATGTTGCCCTGCGATCGACTGGCGACCGGTTCAGGGTGTACCCTGCCTCTTGCCCGTTGAAGCTGGGATAGGCTCCAGCCCCCCCGCAACCCCAAAAGGAATAGGCGGTATAGAAAATGGATGGATGGATGATCATGCCAGACAAAATCATCCTGAGTGAAAATGAACGTCTGCACCAAATTTTGTGCCAATCCATCTGGTAGAAGTTGAGATATGTCACGGGTCAAATGAAAACTTTGACGGAAAGTCAGGAGATCACCAAAGCCATTCGTTATTATATGGTTTCTTTTTTGGGCAGATATGTCAGAGACTTTCATGATGAGCTGAATAAAGCTCAGCTAGCATGCTATACCAGAGCTGACAGTAGGGAGATATGAAAATAGTGAGCCCTGCACAAATATGGTGGCTAATCGTATATCTTTTGGTGTCACCCTGAATAACTGGGTTACAGAAGAGATGCACAGTATACAGGGCTGTCACACAGTATAGCATATTATCATGTCTAGTCAAAAGTGAAAGAATTGGAACAGTGGGCTAAAATTAGACATTTTTTGCAGCTGACTCATCCGCAATTAATTTTACATCAAGAGAAGGAGGTGAGGTGCTGAGGAGTTTTGCTTGTGATAATGGGTCTCAATTGGCTTCCCATGTCAAAACTGAAGCTGCAACATCCTAACTATTGTCTAAATCTGGCTCAAATAAATCATCTCGTTTATCTTAATCAATCTGCTACATAAATCACTAAAGTCAACACTGTTTTATTCGATAAAGGCGGTGCTGATGCTGAATACAGAAGGCGTGCTTGGTTTGTGTACCTTGGCGTCTCTCGGACCAACACGGCGCGGTGGAGCTGGCGCTGGATGTGTGCATGACGGGGGCCGCAGGGATGGACAAATGGGTGGACAGCAACCAGGACAAAGCCCTGCGCGTAGAGTTCCCTGACCTGAACCGGCAGCTCTCTGACCGAGGAGAGGCAAAGCACTGATGACACCGGCACCTCTGAGGGAGGAGGACGGGTGAGAGGGGAGGGAGAAATACAAGGTTAGACAAGAGGGGGTAATGGGGAAATGGTCAAGACGAGGACATGACAGGTTGCAAAAGAGGCAGAGAAGAGTAGCGGTGTGGTATTTGGAAATGGGTAAGAGCTGGAACAAAGAGGAAGATGGAAAAATGAAGGGGCAAAGAGAAAGAGGGGAAAAGGGTGTGAGGAACAAAGACAGAGCATGTTTCATTATGATGATTCCCCCTGAACAACAGCACATGGCATCTTCACACCAAATCTGAAACTAATTACACCACAACTATTAACCTCAGTCTGGCTTTTGGGAAACGCACACATGCAAAGAAACACAAGAGTGCAAAGACACACACGCGCGCGCACACGTTTTCACCTACGCTAACAGACAGTTGAATGTAATCCAAAATGCACACACACATGCAGAAAAGGTCGGAAAGACAATGCTAATGCTTTGCCTGCTTGGGCGTGTGGTGTAGCAGCAATTGCTAACACAGAGCCGTTTCCCTTATGACCAAACACAATGGGAAGAAAACCCCTTTACTTCAATGGAAATGGTTAGCGGAGCTTATCGTATAGAAGCAAACTGTCAAGGCAAATCCACCAGGGAGAGCGCAATGTTTGCGAGAGCCGCCCTCTCAGGGTCGGTGCATTGTAATAAAGCCCTCTCTCTGTTCGTGGGCTTTTAAGGGAACATGTGCATGCATGGCTGTGTGTTTCTGTATCGCTGAGTGAAGCCAGGTGTGTGTGAGTGAGTGAGAGAGTGAGAGAGAGAGAGAGAGAGAGAGAGAGAGAGAGAGAGAGAGAGAGGGGAGCATGCAAAAAGAGATGAGAGAAGAAAGAGAGAAAGGCAGTTAGCAGAGCAGTGCCGGAGAGAGAGATGAGGCTGTCTGTTTGTGCCTGAATGCTTGTCATCCCTTCCCATTCAATCTCATTTGCATGGGTCTGGAGAAGAGAAAATAACCTGAATAAATTAACTAGAAATGCGCACACACACACACACACACACACACACAGGAAAAAATGATGTGAGAGCCATCTCATTTTCAATTTGTTCTCCATCATCTGGCATGTTCACACACACACACACACACACACACACACACACACACACACACACACACACACACACACACACACACACACACACCCACATATATGAGAAGCTGGCCATGGTAGGATACAAGCACATGAACACACACTCTCCTGACTCCCATCTCAGTGAAACAATGGGAGAAACATCCAACTATCACATCAGCTTGGCGTAACCGCTTGGAACCATGAGAGCCTTTCATCAAGCAAACACTTAAACGGGTGTCTGTGGGGACTTATCAAAAGCAGCACAGTGGTGATAATAATAATAATACCAGCTGGAGACTGGGGTGGGGTTTGGGGGGGGTTGGGAAACAACGATTCTGTCACCGTAAACAGTCATTAGCCGTCATTAGCTCTGCACGGCTGGCACTCGCCCACCGACAAGATGCAGGCAAGACAGCTAATTCAGGCAAGGCATACAGAAGTTATTAGGGTGTTATGCAGCGCTTTAGGCTGGGAAGCGACTTCATTTATACTGTCTGCCACTGTGGGATTTAAAGGGAGGCTGCAATTCCGCTCCAGAATGGGAACATGGGAACGGCTCAGGGCAGAAACAGCCGGGTGGAGTTTTATAGTGGCAGGGGGGCGGTGTAGAGTTCGGAGTGTGCAAAAGAGTGTCTGTGCACGTATGTTTAAGGCAGCTGCAGATGCGTGATGGAGTGGTTGTTTCTGTATGCGTTTTTGTGACTTTCACAGTCATGTGTGTGTGTGAGGGTATATCAGAGAGTGGGAACATCAGCAAGAATTTAAAAGCGAGAATCAGACATCCAAGGGTGCACTGTTCAACAGACACGAGAAGAGGCAGAGCGGCTGCTCAGCTGTTGATCCCCCGCTCTTCTATTTCTGTCTCGACCTGAAGCTTTGACCACATGACAGCCGCCGTGTGTTGCGAGCGACGCCTCACTTATTGACCCTGGATTTCACGAGCTGTTTTTGGAGAGTGTGAGAATCATCCCCTCCCTTTAGCCCCTTGAAAGGTCTTATTAATTCCTTGTACAAATCCCTGAATTTCTGTGTGTGACTGTCAAGCATATTTTTGTGGCGTATGTGACGCCACAGCATCTCCAGCGAGTGTGCATGGGGCCATCTTTTTGCCTGTGTGTGTGCGTGTGCGCGTGAGAAAGAAAGAGTTTGCACTAAGCCTGCTAGGTGATGCATGGGGATTACTACTCACAGCCACCCTCAAGGCTTATCCCTCTGCTTGCTGGAGGTTCACGTTTATTTAAATAGCCTTCTAATGACTTGCAGAGGTTTTAGGCAAGGATATGTGCCAAAACAGTGACTATAAAATAATCAGCTTCCTGGACCCAGGAGCTCCCCACTGTTTTGGGAATGCAGCCGCCGGCTATGACAGTTGTTGGTCAGCATCTGAGCTTTGTCAAATGAGGTCTGATCTCGGCAGAACGCCCGCTTTACAGGAAATGTCTGAGAAAGAAACAAAAAGTAGAAGCAGGAGGGGGAAAAAAAGGTTTGCTGTGGTGAGAACACAGTGTGGCACCTAAGGCGCATACAGTACCATGTACTTGTGATGCTGTGAATCTCTCTGCCATCTTTGCTGGTTCTCGCTCAAGGCTTTTTGGCCAGAAAGGCTGAAACAGCGTAAAGGAACGATGCAGAAAAATGGTTCGTGCTGTGTCAGATCGACAATTTTTCATAAAAAAAGGTTGTGTTTCAGGTGTGTCAGGCAGCAAAGATCTATCAAATTGATGGATTTGCGCTTCGCCCGTTCTCTGAGGCAAATGCATCACACGCAGATTCTGATAGGAGAAGATGTACCATGTAAGGCAGAGCAATGTGTCCTTTGTCAACAGAGGAAATATCTAGGCCTATTATACCATTCAGGTGTCCATCACGTACACACACAAGCACCGACCTACAGCTCCAGACAAAATAAACTCGCCCACAGGTTTACAGTAAAAAAAAAAAAAAAAGCCCACACAAACACACATACGCACACACACACACACACACACTGCTGAGCATTAGACACATGTTGTAAGCTTTAATGAGCTGAGTGGGTCTCCGTCTCTGCAGGGTGTCGGAAAGTCATCAGCAGAGTTCAGAACCTCGCTGTCTGCAGCAGAGCCCAGCGTTAGTCACACAGCATCACACCTAACTTACTTCCTCACACGTCCTCAGACTCCTGACTCCCGCTCGCTCACACCTCTGACTCTTTTCTCTCAACTACTCCTCGCGCACTCCGCCTCCCTCCTCGCTTCAGACCCGACAAACGCTCGCTGTATCTCCACGCTCTTCATCCCCTCACCCTCTGCTACACCTCCCGCACTTTATTCTGCCTCCTACTTTTTTCCCTCCTCTTTTTCTGCTCATGTTCCGCGCTTCCTCCATTTCCCCTGCTCATTATCCAAGCATGGCTCCGACGACAAAAGGAGGCTGGGTTAAAATGTCACACCGAGCTGTTACATTTCATACTCCACATTCTTGCTGACATGTCAAGGTAACCAATCAATGCTACCATGGGGATAATGAAGATCATGACACTTTTTATAAGGGGGAAAGATGTGTCAAGGTACAGCAGATTGCTGATTGTAGAGCAGCATGACAGCTCAGTGGAATGAGACAGTGGTTCTACAACCCTGATTGCACAAAAGGGACGCTGTGGAAAACAAAAATAAAAACAGACTGCAATCATTTGCAAACAGACGGTTGTACAAAGTGCTCCAGAGCCATGCGGCAACATCTTTTATACGGTCACATGTTTCAAAGAAATAGTCTGTGTGTGTGAATCACAGGCCAAATGCCTGAAACACAACATATTTCTCCTCATCCTCCCTGGATTCACCACCGGGTCGCTGCGACCCAGAGTGAGCGAGCTGGGCTCCGTCACAGGGGAATATTTCTCAGCGGAAGCGCTGCTGCAGTTGGAACGCTCATAAAGCAAATACATTATTATCAGCCGTATTGTTTCTGATGAGCTTCATCGCTCGCTTCTCAAAGGTCAGGTGAGAAGCCGCTCTGCACTCTTCACGCTGAACTTGAAGCTCCTCTGCCTGAGAACACAAGTTAGATGAACAAACAGCCACCTCTCGTCTCACATATGTCAGAGGGGCACCAGCACAGATATTTGTTTTTCATTACCGTGTAGGAGTCATCAAGTCATGCTGGCGGGGAAATAATGTTATTAATGGAGGCCAAATTGTGTTAAAGCGTGGATTTGACCGTGGGTTTCCTCAATGTCACGGACTGACATACAGACTCTTCTATCTACCTCCTACACACACACACACACACACACACACACACACACACACACACACACAAATACAAATAAATCCCCTTGCTGGGAATGAGGTCCCTCAATCTCCACAAACAATCAGATAATCCTTCAGGAATCCTTCACTTCTCTTGGTCTCTCTATCACAAATGGAGAGGAGAGAGAGATGGAGAGAGGCAGGCGTACACCCACTCACAACCACACACACACACACACACACACACACACACACACAATCAATTCACAGTAGCTGTGTTTATCCTAAAATAGAGTATACTCATCTTAAGCAGCTCAGGTGGCGTCGCCAAGTTTACCATATAAATGACCTGCTTGTCTGTCGAAAGATAACACTAACTCTGTTGACTGTGTGCTATAAAGTGTTTTGTGTGAGCCTGAATGAGCCGCTTGTATGAACAGTGTATGTGAGTGCGTGTGTGTGTGTGTGTGGTCTTTCTGTATCAATATATGCCTATGCGAGAGAGAATTCATCTGCCGCTGCCTTTAGAAATGAGAAAAGTCCATTGTCTGTTTTGGTCACCAGCATCGCTTCGCGTTGGCAGATCTCTCTCTCTCAGCCAACACGACAGCTTAACTCGTTTGCCAAACATAACAGGGCTGGCTGAAAATGAAGCCGACTGGCAACCAGACCATTGCCACTTGGCTGTGGCGCTCTGCCTGCTGTCTGTTACAGTGTTGCATTTGGAAACTCCTCTAAAAAAGGACTTCAGTGAGCTACTTGCACCTGCTTCAGCTTGTCGGATGACAGAGTGCACAGCGCAGGCTTGTACAGACATTAAGCCATAAGGAAAAAGGGGTGATTTTTTTTTTTTTTATACATCTGCTTCAACACTATCTGTTTCTCCACCTCGCCTCTCTTTTCCATCCTCCTCTTGTCCCTCCCCTGTATCTCTTCACAGTCCAAACCAACACAATAGCAGAATTAGTATTTTTAGAAAGCAGACGCCTCTAGAGGATTCTCATCAAACGCTCTCAAGACGCTGCGAGCATGCACACACGGTATCAGACACACTATTTTTCATATTCATAAACAGATACGCACAAAAACACACACATGGTTCCCAGGACAAACACACCAGCTTTAGTGTATTATCATTGTGCAAGGGAGAGGCAGGGGGGGAGTTGGAGGGCATGGCTACAGCGTGCACAATACAGCTGAATCTGAGAATTAGAGAACTCTTTGAACTCCCTGCAACAGGAGCTGCACAAAGACACAACTTCAGCGTATAAGCCACTTTTTCGCCCTGAAGATACTTACAGCATGAAAAAAAACCCCACATACACACACACTCATGCAGAGTTGCTGACCTAAACATTTCATTTAACTGGTTAAAGTTGGAATAGCAACTGTGGCTATTTTATGAGGGGAACACAAACACACGCCGCTGCCAGAGTTCAGGATAACAAAGCAGAGCAGGGTACAACAGAGGAGTTAAGTAAACAACTATTGCTGGAAAAGAAGAAGGTGCTCGGTAACAAGAATTAACGTTGGATTATGACCAAATGTGAAGACACATTCCTTGGAGCCAGCGGAAGTTGGATAAAATGTGAATCAGATCTCAATGAAGATGCCCGCTGCATGCCATGGCCAAGATTTGTTATTTTTACTGGAGCTGCATCCTCCATCACTCATTCACTCACTATTCAACGCAGCACATCAGAAGCATTCGGGAAGGTACTGTGAGCAATTTAAGACGCTTATGAATGTGCCATCTGAGCAAAGACACGTCGTATTGTGGGATTTTAGCAGAAAATAGTTTATATGCTATGGATTTTTGGGCTCCACCAACACCTGAAAGAAATATCTTGCTATTTAGCTGCTACACGTCAAGTACTTAAGGAACCAATCCCAGTGACTTGCAAAAGTTGCAAAACAGAGAAATGGCGAGACTTTGTGTGATACCAAAGGATCCGACAGCCAAACTGTAACCTCCAGAGGACTGTTTTGCCACAAAACATGTATTGAAGCCCAATGCTGCTTCATCTTTTTATCCTGGGGACACAGCGAGTGCGAGCCAACATGTTGGTAAGGTTTTTGTGTGTCCAAACGAATTTGCAGTGTGCTAGATAACATTTGCCAGCTTTAGCCTAAACTTTGTCAGATAGCTAAGCTATTGAATTGGATGATAAATCTATTTATTATGATAATTCTGGTAGAAAATGTCACGTGACTTCTTCGGAATTGGCGTGGAGTTCGAACATGTATGACTGAATTGCTCTCATGTTATCACTTGCCACTGTGTAGGGTACAGTGGCTAGCAGAGCAGAAAACAGCAAACTTTTAAATTGCTAGATGGCTATCATTATTTTTTATGTTGATAATCTTCGATAGAAAAGAAGAAACACATGACTATTTCAAGTATGCAAGTGTGGGAGAGGTCACATGAAGTACACGTCTCACTGGGTTTCAAAGCCCAGCCCAAGAAGGACAAAGGAAAAACAGGATATGTACAATGTGAAGTGCTCACAGGAGAACTGTTAAATGGAAATGATTGACAGCACGTGGATAATCTCATCCATACCTTCTTTCCCCAATAGGAAGTCCAGGAAGTGGTAGGTGTAGGTCACGCCCACTTTCGTCTCCACCTGAGGCCGTCGAAGGGTGGAGTAGATATTGCCCGGGCTTCGTCTCTCTTCTGCCTTCCGCAACTTAGGAAGTCTACACCCCATATCTCTGTGACAGAGGAGAGGACATTAAAAGATGGAAGATGGAGAGGGAGAAACAGGGGAGGGGGCTCAGTAACACTCTAATGGGAGACATGGAATTGATGGAGTTTCTAAATATACAGGACACATTATCACTTCCAATAGAGTGTGTGTGTGATAGTCACAAGTCTAAATGCTTTTGCTCACGTGCGAGCTCAAGATGCTGGGAAATAACGTGTGTGTCCGACTCCCTGCCATACACACACAGAGACACATAGTGCAATAATAGTGAAATATGAAAGTGTCACCCATTACCTGCTTGGTGGGCTGTGATACGGGCATCTCCTAATCAAATAGGGATGATTGGAAGCGACATGTTTGATCAGAACGAATTAAAGCAGAAATGAGACTGATTTCCTGCCCTGTCAAGCAAAGCGACACGAGACCCGATTGACGGAGAGAGGAGAGGAGGGGGGGGGGGGGGGGATGAGGGAGAGGAGAGGTGTTAAGCATGTTCTGCTAACCAATTTGTATGTTGATCAAGGGTAGCCTTGAAGCACAAAGAATCTGTTATTTTAATACTTGTCCAGATTGCGTAAGGACCGGCAGATACCCTCAAGGGGAGGCGATTGGAAACACAATTTGCAGAGAGCTTGAAATTTCTTTTAAAATTCCTCCTCTCCTGAATTTCAACAGGCAATTTAGGCCCGCAGATCTACAAGCGTTGCATAAAAAGAAAAACAAGAAGAGTGAGGTGGCTTTGGTGACACATGATTGGAAATTGAAAAGTGGAGGAAAGGGTGGAGGGTGTGAAAAGAGAGGACAAAGGAGGGGGTCGAGGACAAGAGAGAAAGGGTGTGGTCAGATACCATCAAGCTAATCTGATGTGACAGTGCCGGTACCCTCAAACCATGACCACAGTTACGCTTAATATCCCCGTCTGCCATGGCTTGTACGAGCCACACGGTGACGTGCACATCTGCATGCCTGTGTGTGTATGTGTGCGTGCATATGTCTTCCCCAAAGGCAGGTCTATATCTGTATCTGTGTGTCTGTTTGGGGAGCATGGAGAATGACACAGTAACTCCCATTGGGCCAAGTGCATGGACGTTAACTCGGCTAACGACCCTAACAGACTCCATTAAGCTGGGAGTGTGTGTGTGTGTGTGTGTGTGTGTGTGTGTGTGTGTGTGTGCACGTACTTTTTCGATTGCATGGTGCGTGCATTTGGAAAGGTTACAAAGTTGCGAAAGGCAGCGTCTTTGATACATTTTCATTCCTCATGTGTCTTGAGACAGTACACTCTGTCATTTCAAACTGTGCTAAGAACAAGCAATTAGGAGTGATTATTCTTTCAATACAACGTGCTCTGTCATAATGAGGACAAAGTATGAGGGATGGAGGGGTGATGCTTTGGGAGGAGAGAGAGAGGCAGCAGTGTCTCATTCTCTTCTTCCCATCCTCCTCCTCTCTTCTTGACCTGTCTGTTCCCGTCTTTAACTCTCGTACCATTAGCTCTTCAATGTGTCTGATGAACAAACTCCCTTCCCTTCTCTTGTCTGACCCGAGCCTTAATCACCTCTTTCTCTCTGGCCTCTGCTCTGCCTCTGTCCATCATCCTTGATTAGGACGAAGGCCCTCTTTCTGTTGGTACAATGGCCTTGATTAGTCTGACCGTGAGACTACTCATTTTCGTCATTCTCTCTTCTTGTGTCCACCTGATCTCAAGAGCTCCAAACATTCCCTTTGTCATTATCCTGACTTTTACTTTCACTCCACTTTTATTTTCTCAACCTCCCTCCGATGTCGCACCTTCCATCCCTTCCCCAGACTCTACTCCCTCCATCTCTATCCTTCCCGTCATTACATTGTAATGTTACATTATGGCCTCCCTTCCCACAAGCCCCATCCTTCCATCTGTCCAGTGTTCTGTCTGGTCGCTCAATGATTTTTTGTGGTCAAAGTGCTCCCCTGCTGAGCCTCTTAAGTCCCATAAAACTATTAATATGTCTCCAGACAGCCGAGCAGGCCCAGTGTTATGAGTAAGTTGGAGCATGTACATCCACTCCCAAGCATTTTCCCTCCAGGGTTTTGTTTTAATACTCTCTGTCTGGAACAGAGACAAAGGGCAGGTTAATGCAGGGATGTTTAGCAGATTTCATCTCTGGCTGGTCAGGGAAAAGGTGGGTCTAAGGTGAGGCATAGGATGGAAGAGAAAGATATCAAAATATGATGATGACTATCTGACAATTGAGATATGAAGATAAGTACATGGGGAAGGACAGAAGTGTCTGTGCAGTCATTTGCATCCTTCTCTCAGTCTTTCCTTCAGCTCTACTATTTTTATACGTCTGCCTCATCCCAATGCAAATCATCTCAATAAAAAAAAAATAACACATTCATTCATCGTTCTTATTCCTCTTTATGCATAATGCATGATGCAGTGTTTAAAAATCAAACAGTTAGGAATAATTTGCTAGCGTTTCGCTAGTGGAACTTTTGCTTTCAAATAAGACCTGATTGGTTCTAGGTTTAGTCTCGACTAGCCTACAGCTCTACTGTTTGATCCAATGTCTCGTCATCCTTTTTCATTGTGCGCTGACAGCTCCGTTTCAAAACAAAGGCCTCGCTTTAACAGATGATCTCTGTCTGTGCGGCTTAGAAACAGATCTCTGTAATTGGACACAACGTAAAATGAAAAACCAAGGTGGCTGTAGTACCAGAGAAACTCCAGTGTCTCCGAGACTCCAGGCCTTTTCCTCTACATGTCGACTTCAAACAGAATCTTTCACTTGCTCTCACACAAACAAACGGGCGGAAAAAAGGCCTTGACAGCGAAAAACATCCATTAAACGGAGAGAGATGGGAGAGAGTGAGACAGATAAAAGAGGTGAAAACGAGAGAATGGAGTGAAGATGAAGACAAACAGGGAGCAGCAGAGGGCTTCTCATTAGAGAATCTCTTGTAACAGAGAGTTTTGAAATGACAGCGGATTTACGTGAGAGCATAATCCGTCTGTGCTGTGCCACTGCTCTCCTGCCTCCACGTGCCACTCAGGGGGGGTAGTCAGCTTTCCAAGAGGCCGCGTTCATCCGCTGCGGAGGGAGCACTACAGGCTCAGGAGAAGACAGAACCATCGCGAAAGCCCTCCCATCCCACCAACGTAAGATTCACAACTTTAGTCACACTTTATATCATCTTAAAACAAAACTAGACTGTATATAATAAACGGCTGTTCAAGGAAACAACATACAGTGTGTGAGTGAAGTGCATGACGTTCCATATCAGGACACCTCAGAGTTCATTATGCCAATTTCCCCACTGCATTCAAAGAAATAACAGGAAGTGTTGCTTGGTCATGAAATGTGTTTGAAGGGAGGGTAAGCAAAGTTTCTTTCACCGGTGAGTTAACTGGTGTGACATTCTCAAACTAACAGCATGGCCGTATCTATTCCCATCATGATTTCCTGACCAAAACAAAGATCTTGTAGTCGCCTAATCTAAGTCAGGTTATGGTCCAAAGGTTATGGATATTTTCCCATTTCAGGGTCTCGAGTGAGCTGTTCAGATCAGACGGCCCAGAATTTCTGGCACTATTGTTGAATACAACTACTACACATCCCCTGAGGAAGTGCTAGTTGTGTTCATTTTTTGCACCTGATGCACTCAACCGATTTACAGCAAGTATCAGCAAATAAAACTGCCACCGCTGGCCTCCAGTCTCCTTTATTATAACACTTTATGGCCCTGCTTGGAAGCCATCATTCCTGCTGCTTGCGAGTTTGCCTTCTGTGCGAGGAAATTTTGGTCTATTAACAGTGTTTGACTCTGAATGGAGGCGCTTTTTATAGCCCCATGGATTGTTTGACAAGAAAAGCACGATATGTCAATAAAAACTGTCACATTATTATCAAGATCTTGAGTCATATTGTATGTGATTCACTGAATTTCAAAATTAGAGGTGACAGACAGAGTCCTGGGGAATGGGCTTCCCTCCCACTGCGCTGGAGCCCCACTCAGTTTCCATCCAAGGATGGGGTATGCTGATGATGGGGAAGGGAAGGACAGCAGGAACAGAATGAAGCGAGGGAGAGGAGGAGGAGGAGGAGGAGGAGAAGGAGGGGGGGCAACATAGACGGAGAGAAAAAAGAGGAAGACAGACAGGGAGCAGACTGGGAGCATGTCAAGTTGCCTGGAGGGAGGTGTGATTCTCCCAAGCAACAAAGTAATCACCTCAAACAGTGTTTTAATGAGGCTGCATGGGGAGGATAAAAACAAATTATGACATTGATGTATTGGTCTGTCACACAGCTCCTTGAACAGCCTATTTTGCTCTAAAAAGGAACAGTTTTTGAACAAAGGCAGACCGTTTTGGACTGGGGCCTCAATTCACTAACCCCTGAGGTATAGGGGCTCTTATGGTTGGCTACTTGAATCGATCATTGAACATTTGAGACTGAGCAGTGAGAGAAACTGATGACTTCCAGAATATCAGCCCACTGTTAGCATGGCCCTGGATGATCAACTGGATGTCACTCACACAAATTGGGTCTTCTTCGAAATGCATCCAAACACAAGCTATAGCTTGTATAGCTATAGCTATAGCTATAGCTCAGTGTATAGCTATCCAAGCTATACACTGAGAACCCATACATAGCCATGTGACTAATTGATGCCCCGTGCGTTTTGTGGGTGCAGCCTAGCTTGAAATTACATGTTTCTGGGTTGTTTTTTTTTGTTTTTTGTTTTTTCTCTCCGCGCGCACGCACTAACCCAACACGTGGCTGAGCTGATGCTGCCCATTAGCGCCTGTAGTTTAGTGAACGGGAAATGATACATGACAGGTCGCTTACACACACACACACACAGACGCGCACGCGGCTTCCCATCTGCGCTCGGCACATTTACTCCGTCACGCATATCTTGAGTTCACTTCAACCTGTGACAGCGAGCAGAGGGGCTTATTCATTTCGTTCCGCCACGAATACAAATGGCACACAGCGTCACACAAATCAAACGACTGGCTGGGTGTCTAAACCGAGACGATTTCTCCCTCTTGTCACATGTGTTTTATTGTGAAAGGCTCCCAAAGACTTCCCAAATGACTCCCAGCTTTAATTTTGGGAGGGCATTTCCGGCTCCAAATGTCGTGAACTCGCTTCAAAGTTTGTGTCAAAGCTGTAAAATCTGAAATTCCACAGTGAGAAAAAAAGTCACATGCCGCAATAAGAGGGACAGAAATCTTATTTGAAACATTACATTACATAAATACACGTACTGCATTTGGTTTTGCTCAATCGTTGCCCGAAATCATCTAAATCTCAACAAGCTATTCCTAAATAAATGTGATTTTTTTGGGGTCTTTTTTTTTTTTTTTTTTGCAGAAATAAAAAGAGTTAAACTCACCAAGTCGTTGCCAGCGCGTGCTGCTCTGAAAGCTTCCCCTCACTTCAGTCTGCCGATGCGCGTCCCCTCCTCTCTAATGTCTTTACTGTCTGTCCCCGTCACAGCTCAGGCAACTGCGATCCAAATGGGAAGAAAACACGAATCCTCCATTTACAAAACTACAACTGACTGCCGCTGCTGAACCTCACGGGTAGCTCATGATGAACACTCCCGTCTACCTTCTCTGTCACCAGCGTGTGTGTGTGTGTGGAGAGGAGAGGGCGGTTGGCGCACATCCTCCCTCCTCCTCCCTGATGTCTCTCACTCCCTGCTCCAAGATTGGACACTCTGAAACACTTAGCATGAATCCTATTGTGGACTTTGAATTTATTAAACTATCCTAGTGGTGGTTAAATTCTTAGAAAAATCACAGCACACAGCTACTTAATGCTACTTAATGTTTCCAGACATTTGTACCCCACGAGTCAAATAAGTTTTTGGCTGTGTGGATGTGGGTCTCCCATCAAGGTTATTGAGGTTAGAGGTATTTGTGTTTTTCACAGGTCGCCAGTGGAAAATTCATATTTCATAAGACGCTATCCAGACTTATTCATAATTCAAAAATGTCTGACTGGGGGGTAGATGGGCGGGGTGGTGGGTGGTCACGAGCTGGACAGGACACCCTGGGGAGCCCAGTCACACCAGCAGACTGTGACAAAAACAAAACGCTCTGTGACCAAGAGATGATGGGCTTGTTGCCAGGGAAGACCAGGGATCCAACCCTGACAAGCTTACGGAGGCTGGAAACAGCAGAGGTGGGCACAGACCGCGCCAACACCATCACCTGCTAACAAAAGTGTGAAATAAACAGTCTTCAAATAAATGTCCCAGAAAATACACAACTACAGACCTTCACAAGCTTAAACGATAACATACTTTAACTTTATTCTTGCAAACAAAAACATCCAAACCCTGCCAAACATGGACTTAATAAAGCAAACCAAACAGTGCGGTGCCCAGGCTCTCTGAACAGAACAATTCCATCAATACAATCAGATGTTTGCACACAGGAGACACTGGGGTCAAGCCCATACAGCTACGCAGAACTGTAGTCAAAGGAAAGAAAATCTGTGATGTTCACCAAATACCATCTACAACCACACACAGCTGCTCTTAAAGTGTACGCAAACAAAAAATGAAGTGCACTTACTGAAAATATATGAAAAGAATCATGACTCACACTCGATGTCAGATCACCTGCGATTATACTAAAACCCAACATGCTGAAACAACCAGTATAAAGTGAACTATGTACAGTGAATGTCTTCCCAAAAGAAAGAGAGCGCCTCACTTTTTACGGGGAAGGAAAAATTGATGCTGTGATTGCTCATGAGCGTGAACTTCTGGAACTGTTTTGAGAAACACCGGCGACAAGATGAGGTGGTCCAGAACTGCAACACACAGCTGATCAGTATGCCACAACATGGTCTGAGGAGCTTGACTTGAAATGTCTGGTGTTCGCATGAAATCAGTGATAATGATAAGCTGCCATTCATTTGCTGCTCAATCAGCACCCAATTAAATAGAGCACAAAATAAATGTGAGGGCCTGAGTGCTCTTATGCTGTAGTAGACGAGTTAATGAACTTTCTTAGTCAGAGAAACATAAAGACCTGAATTGGAGTTAAAGAGGCGTTCTTCTCCAATGCTGACAACCAGATTGCAAGACATTGTTACAATATATATACATATATAGAAACGTACCATTAATGCAGAGAGAGCCCTTGCACAGGCTAAAAAAAAAAAGAGCCCAAACCAAACAAACATTTAAAATAATTCTAGAAATAAAAAATAAATAGGCACAAAAGGTGAGCTTAAAAGTCTTTTTTGTTTGGAGTAAATAACAAAGGAAATAAAGAGGGAAAAAGAAAAAGAATGTGAGCCCATATATCAGCCGGAAAGGTGAGGGTGCTCTGCTCTTCCTGTGCGAGTATTACTGTGATCCATGTGGGTTAAAAGCCGTTTGACCACACAACAGTGGTCCTGACCGATCATGGTCAAAGTGACTGTGATCAAACTTGTACAGTTAAAGTGTAGAGCTCTTGCAGTCTGGTGTTAAAATGGGTCTCAAAAGTTGAGGCAAGGGAGGAGAGAGGAGGCCTTTCTGAAAACAGTGTGAGGAGTTGGGTTACTTCCAGCCGTCCGTAACGTCAAGATGTCATCCTGTCTGCGGTTTGACTCACTCTAGCCACTGTAGCCTGTACGTAAGAGAGCACAGGGCAGAAAACAACATCACAAGCAATCAATTACACACCCAGTCAGGATTAGTCATTTTAAAAGCTGCGTTGGTCAGATATCAAGCAAATTCCTGAGGTTTACTGTGTGTTTGTGTAACAGTAGAATGAGAAGAGGGAACAGCGAGGACAGAAAATTAATGGAGCAATGCTGGGCATGACTGCAGAACATCATGGCTGAAGGAGGAGCAAAGTGATTGTGAAACAGCTAAATAGGGATAGGCAACAATGTGCAGTATGCAGGTTTTTCTTCCAACAAAACACAGCAACGTTAGTGCTTTACACTGATTAACCTCCTTCCTCCTTGACAAAAGGTGTGCAAGCGTGCAGAGTCATGGTCCTCCATGGCATGCCACACTGTTACCTACTCTCACACTGGTATGACAGCTCTTCATTAAGGGTAGTGTTTTACCTGGCAGGGGGCTCAGTAGATGTGGACTACAGCACAGTCAGCATAGTCTGGACTCCACAGTCAACAAAGTTCTGGAAACAAAGCATAACATTATAAAAAGCTCTGTGAGAACAAACTCACAGAGATTCTTCAAAGACGTAAACATCTGGCACAAAAACAGGTTTCCAAAATGAAACACTGAAAAAGTCAGAAATAGCCGGTACACAAAATCAACTTCATACGACTGGAGATTATAAGAATTAATTGTTGACGCACACGGTCCATTCCTCAGGATGCCAACACTGGCCAGACAACACCATCTAATGGCCTCTATGAACACTGCAGTTTGTGGACATACCTCTCTAAAATGTCGATGATAACATTAGAAACCCAGAATGACAACATGAGTAAAATACTGAACAGAATGTCAATGCTTTCATCCCACTGGCTTAGTGAGGTTCCCAAATGGGAAGTGATGTGCGTTGCTTTGAAACATAATTATGCTTACATCATCTGCTCCTATTCTGACTAAATGCTGGGGCACCTGATTGACAGCCCGTGTCCTCTGGTCCGCCGTCCAGTGAACTGGAGTGTACTGCATGTGGGGGGGGGGAGAGGGGTCAGCGGTCAAACAGAAGGCAGCAAACCCAGACTTGCCTCTACAGGAGATGGGGTGTGTGTGGAGTGTGGGGTTGGCAGGGACAGGTGGATCTGAGCCAGACTGAACCCTTCATCTCTTATGCAGGAGCATATGTGCAAGGCCTACGAGACACTGCACTGGATGCTGCTGACTAATTGGGGGTGTGGGGGTGTGTGTGTGTGTGTGTGTGTGTGTGTGTGTACCTGGTAGGCATAGGAGTTATGTGCATAGTTCACTGGCACCTGTGGTATCACAAACCCAACGTTGGAGTAGGAGCATGGCTGCAAAAAGAACCAGAAGGAACACTTTACACACAGTACAGAGCAGCAAACAGCGCTAAGCAGCGCTACATAATGAAAAGCATGAAACAGACCGAAAGGCAACAATATGTGTGTCTGTTACTCCTGTTAGTGTACTTGCAGGGTCTGCACTACAACTGCCCATGTTTTTCATGGTTGGGACTGTCTGAATAATTCACCAACTTGGTTATTATTAGCAATGTCATTAACCACTCTATAGCCACTTTACATTTTTTAATCATCTTTTCTAGTACATTGAAAACTAAATTGATAGATTGTTCTCCACCTTACGCCTCTATTCTTGGCTGTGATAATGAGCAAACTTCCCCTCAGAGAAAATATGTTTCATTTTATTTTACAGAGTGCAAGTGAGAGAATAGAAAGGTGTGTGTCACAGCCACACACAGGGTGTTTACTTGGCTTGACATGACATTCCTGATAGCTTGCCTATGTGCGTGTTACCTGATTGTAGGGGCCGCCTCCATTGAAGATGGATGGAGGTTGTACGCCACCTCCTCCCATAGATGAGCAGCAAGTGCAGTAGAAGAGCTGAGCGGGGCTCATCCAAGGAGCCGGGCCCACTAGACGGGATGGCATGGACCCTAGACAGGGGGAGAGACACACAATATATTTAGTGCGAAGATCTTGAAGTTGCTAACCAAACATCCAATGAAATTCTTCTCAAGTGTATCAGAATACATACGATAGCTTCTTTCTTTCATGATGGCAGGGCCCAGCTTGAGTTTCCGGCCCTTAAAACTGATCTGTTGCTGTGGCAGAAAAAAAAAAAGGAACAGATGAAATATTACTGTCAGAGATGAATATGACACAGTGGCAATTCCACAGACTGACACACACTCACCTCAATGATTGACTGAATGTTGACATCTTCATTGAAGTACACAAACCCATATCTAAGAAGACACAACAAATCTCAGAATACACAAACAAGTTATGAAAGCTAATGAATATTCATGAAACAAACATGCAAATGAACTATCCCCCAGTTTACACCCACACACTTTCACACAAATTACCTGACAATACAGAGAACATATAACTCTTTAAGAAGAAACTTAAAGGACTCGAAATTATTGCTGCATTCATGCTTTGTGAATGTCTCACTAAGCTGAATGCAGAACAATAATGCACATGTGCATTGTTTTTCATTTTCAATGTCTCTTAATTCATTAAACAAAAATAGATTGAATACATTGGAAATGTACTAATAATTCTCACCCTTTGCAGATCCCTCCACGGTACGTGATAATTTTCACTTCTTTAACAGCACCATATCTGGTAAAGAAGTCCCGCATTTCATTTTCATTCACCTGAAGGTTGAAATTAATTCCAAGTTAAAAAAAAAAAAAAAGAAAACATTTTGGCTGCTTTAATTGACCATCCTCACTCTATTATGTACTGTAAAAGAAAAGAAAACCAGTTCACTTATGCACTGTGCACAACGCACAATAAAACCACGGTTTTCACCTTTTTTGAGGTTCCACTCAATAAATATAGAAATATAAAATACAAATAAATAAATAAAATTGAACTGAAAACAGCAATCTTCTAAGGTTAAGTGATGACACATTCAAATGTGCTGTGGCATTGAAAATTGAATTTAGAGTAGAATAAAACTTTCAAAGGAATAAATTATTATCACTATAAATGTGTGGGCTTTCCTCGGAAAGCCACTGTTCACAAGATAGACTTGACAGCAGTCAATTTCACACTCAAAACAGTGAATGAATATCTAAAACAGTTCTACCTATAAACCACTGACATATCTGAAAGTTTCCGCTCACATCTCTCAGCCAAGGCTTGGTAACTTTGGTCTTTGTATTTAGATGCTGATCCAATTCTGATCCATATTACTTATTTTCACATGTGAATGTGCCTGGAATATATCGGAAATGATCAAACTAGTCATAACATATTCTAATCTGTTTCATACAGGGTAAAAATTAATAATAACACACAATTACCAAGAGGTGTAAAGGTGACCTACTGTAAACACATTACCTTCAAGTCAATCCCACCAACAAAGAGGGCGTTGGGGGTCCGTTTGCCCTCAGGCAGAATGTAGCCATTTGACAACTTCAGGGAAGATGAAGTCTGCTCGCTGCTTCTGGGCTTGTGAACATCCTTACAGCAAGACATTTGAATCATTGAGTTCAGTAATAGGAAAATACCACAAAAAAAAATCCTACTTTTTCTCAGGGCCAACACTTGTAGTTGCACTGGTCAAGTACAACTTATCTACAAGGAGAAGTCATTTAGACTGAATGATCAGTGTTATTTCGCTCCAAATTTGCCAACATCTTAAAATAGAAAACTTTTGGTTTTCACTACCTAAGATAGATAGATTGATAGATACTAGGGAAATTCACAAGAAACCTTGCCGTGAACCTTGTAGCTCAAGTTTTCCTCGATCGGCAAAAAAAAAGGGAAATAGTTGCGTGGTAGTTTACATTGTTAATGGTGAACTCCATCTATCTTAAACGGTCTTTTACAAGGGAAACCTTGACCGTCAAGCAGTCGAGCAGCTACAGAGATACGAAAATTTCATGGACAAAATAAGTCAGGTTGATAGGCTACGCTATGTTAAAATTAGCTGTTGCTAATGTGAAATACAGCTCAGTTGTTTTAGCCCCAGCTAACGGCAGCAACGAACAGCTAGTGCGCCCTTTTCAAACCAAAGCTCGCTAATTATCTATCAACATGACCTAGCTAGCAAACACTAAAGTTAGCATAGCATTTAACTATCTTAGTATATTGATAATTAAGTCAACAAAATATCTTCAATTGGACAAAGCAATTGTTTGGCTATAATTATACCAGTTCATTGTGCACTTAAAACTGCAACTGAAACTTACCATATTTAAAACAATTAAAACTAATTTGTCAGAAAACACGCTGGCAAGCCGCGACTCTTCTGCCCAACAACAACCACCTCACATCGGCCAAAACCACGCCCAGTCCATATGACTACCGTAACATCCTATCAGATGTTAGAATTTAATCTTTAGATTTCAGATTTTAAATTTTAGCTATTAACTCTGACCATATTATTTTCACAGACTTATATCAATTTTATCATAAAAGTTATAATAAAAAGTTGCGTAAGAACAAGTTTGTCCTGCACAATACGGAGCCCCTCTAGGGTCACAGCGAGATTTTTTTTTTTTTTTTTTCGCGTTACCTCGGAAGGTTTTCGCACTCCCTACCATTAGTTTTGCGTTCCCATAATGCAACTTTCATCATAGATATCCTGAAATTACACATAGAGGCTGTGCACAGGTGGCCTATTTCAGGTAAACAGGTGTTTAGAATGTCTGACGTTTGTGTTGTCACTTTTGGCGAGATAGCGTCAAGGATCTCTTTTAAAAATGAAGTGTTTTGCTGCGCTGCTACATAAGATTAACTGATTGATCAGTGATAAGTACGTTGCATACATACCTTAGTTCTGTGATTTTTGTCCCCCAACGAACGCTTTTTCTATGTTTCACTCTGTACCTGGGTAAATCATCTCATTGTTGCTGCATCTGTGACCTCCACAAACGTACAGTGTCAATGAATGAGCTTTGGTTTTAGCCACTGTTACTTAGAACTTTTACAATAATAACATACTGCTGACTTGTGGTCACGAATCAAACAGACAGCATCTTACCATACTGCTTTCTTCTAGAGAGACCTCTTGAGCTAAGAATTCGTTTAAGTTTACTTTCACAAATTACATTACATGATAATATTACCATGGCTATTAAGCAGTGTATCAGCATAGTTAATGAGCTGATGCATACTGGATGAGGTGAGCGGGAAGATACATATTCCTCAGAAGGAATGGCAGAAAAACAGTATTACGAGGGAACGCAAATAAAATAAAATAAAATAAAATAAAATAAAATAAAATTGATTATTCTTGCTGTGAGCCTACAGGGGTACTATGGAACTCCCTCCCAGCTGAACCATCTTCCTGAGGCACTTTTTATACTACTGGGATGATGACAGGTCATTCAGCGATGTATATGTATACTAGCATAATACTACATTTTTCCACATGACAATGTGATGGTTGGACACCCACACAGCCAGATCTGAAGGCACATTCAGAGGGAGGGGCCGAGTTGCTACCAGCAGAGGGCAGTACGCAACTGCTGGATGGCGATGCTTCCAGGTAAACTAGGAGGGCCGCCCACCAACCCATAAGAGAGCTTGTTCTGTTTTAATGGAATGCGTGTGCTTCATAGTACAATAGTGATAATAGGTTTGTTTGTGACCATATTACGGGCACAAATGTATATTCGGTCCCACCTGTATCAGGAAACAAGCGCTTGGCCACCACCCACCGCATCGTTGAGCTCGTGTGATCGTAACGAGGTGCCTGGCGTTACCATGGAGACATTGCCGGATGTGAGTTTCAGTTTACTTTTCCGAGTCAAAGCATTGACAGGGCGAAACTTCACTCTCAGTAGTGTGAAATACTTTTGTCATTTTTTTGTACAATAGAAAAGTGCCAGGTTAATACACGATAAGTCTACGGGCAACTTTTGCTGTGGACGGACTCTTTAATAGAAAACATTTAAGCAAAATACAATGCAGCAATGAATGAAATCCTGCCGACATAACGTCTCAGAGCGACTAAAGGAAGGTAACTGATATTAACGGTGCAACCGGGTTTTTACTGTTTGCTTACTCTCCACCTGTTAAAATGAAAATGTGTATCGTTTTTCATTCTTAAATTAAAGTTATTGTTATTTTTTTCTTCCTTTTAATAGCGGAATAGCTGAACAAGATGGAGCGGTTGAAACAGGTAACATTAAGTTAACCAATGGTTGACTCTTATCTGTTTACATTTTCATGGAGAAATCACCCACATTTATGCTAGTTAAATACTTACAGTAGACTGTTTGATATATAAATACGTTTGCAATTTTAAAATGAAATGTGCATTTTCCGTTTGTATAATTTTGCATCCAGCTTTGAAGGAACGATTAAAGGCATGTATGTGTAGCATATTAAGTACATAAAGAATCAAAGTGTTGTAATTAAAGAAATACAGCATTTCTTAATAGGGCGTTTACCTGCATCATGTACAACTTTTGAATCAATATGGCCTCCATAAAAAAATGAATAGATTATAAGGGGTATTTACTGTCCAAATATAACTGTCAGCTGTCCTGCAACCCTCACTATTTTGTTTGAACTGCAGATGGAGGATGACTCTATGTACAATATGAGTCAGAACAGAGGATATTCCATTCTCCCACCTTTACCCATGGCATGTAATGCACAACCCTCAGAGCTGTATCAAGTATGAATAACAATCTAATAATCAATCAGTTTTGCTCAAATATTTGGTAAGTTACACACACTAACCCTTGTGCTACCACATCTTAACATCCAAGCTGTTAATTTATTTCAGATGGTCTTGAGGCACAGTCATCACCCGCCCATCCTCCAGACCAATTCTTGGACTCTAGCAGTTCCCTTTAAAGAGCAACATCACCACCGTAATCCCAGTGCCTCTATTGGAAACCACTACAGTCCAGGGACTCAGGACCTGAACATGACTAAACTTCAGCACAGACAACACACTTTCCCCAAACCACCAGGGCCTTGTATCCTTTTTAGTTCATCTCGTATCAGACAATGGTCTGTGTGACTAAAGAAAGCCTGTGTGAAACCATCTGAGATTGCAATGCTTTTTAGTTTGTTAACTGATGATCATTAAACATCTGGAAATCTGGAAACCTCTCAACAGATTTGTGATCTTAATGAGATTTTAGTATGCACCCCACCTGGAAGGAGACAAGCAATTACACCAAGGAGAAGGTAATTAAAGGAACACATTTCAGCAATAGCTTAACGTCTAAGATGTTCTTTTTCTTGAAGCACTTGATATGATTTGTTTATGTTTTCACAGGGATAGATCTCCTCATGCTTCAACCTCACCTCGGCCAAAGCCTAGACTGAGAAACTTTTGCACTCCCAGCAGCCGGCCTCTGAGTCCCAAAGAGCAGCTGGACATCATGTGCAGCCAAGAGGAGAAAATGAAGGCTATGCAGAGACAACCTAATGAGAGAGACCTAGAAGCAAGTATCACTGAATTCAGCAATGAATGTATCTGTTGTTGATTAGAATCTTTTTAGAGTCTCCCTTTTCTGACACATTGTTCTGTTCACAATCTTATCTTGACTCACACAGAGATATATGTACTACATCACCACTGGTGTCCCCAGCTCTGTGGTGGCCCCCCTGCCATGTCAGCAGATGACGAACATCATGCGCCTGCTGCCTCCTATTACTGAGAATAGTAGTAAACACCTTCAGATTTTGGGGGCAAACATGGAAGAGGAGGTCAAAACAGATTATTGCTTCAGTCTAAAGAAGAGCATAGGTATAAAACTGATTCTTAAATGGCAGTAGTGCTTAGACATCCTAAGCATATGCCAGTATCGTTTAAACACTGATTTTATTTAAAAAAAAAAAAAAAGCTACTCACTCTAGTTAATGACTTAATCGATCTGTGCCATCTATTTTGTCTTCCATGTTGTTTTTTGTTAGTGGACTACATTCTGATGGACCCATCTGAGCGGCAGCGACTGTCCATATCCAGCATCCCCAAGCCCTTTCCCAGGAGGGTGATCCGTGGGCCAGTGCCCTGGGCAGCAAGTTACAAGCAGGCCCACCTGTGGCAAAGCCAACATCTCTTTACTGTCAGTCACATTATGGTCCTACTGCAGGAAGTCTGGCTAAACAGGTAGAGTCGGGTATCTACACTCTAATGTATATGTATTTTCTTTTCTTTCTCCTTTTTTTCTCTGCTTCCTATATTTTTTTTGTAGTTATTCTGTCCCTGGTGTAATCTTCCTACCTCTCCAGCACAAGTTTCTTTACTTTAGATTCATGTGTATCAGAATTAATGAAGGTAAAACTGTGTTTTTATAATTCTTTATGTACAAACAAATTAAATGAATAAAAAGTAAAATAAAATCTTTTTTCAGCTTCGCTTCCTTGAGATTTGTTCGACTGGAGGACCTTTTCTCCACCAGCCTCCCCCTCCTGCCATCTGAGTTTGAAGAGTTTGTCCAGAAACAGTGCCAAACCACAAGAGATGAACTGGTCCAAAAGTGAGTATTGCCAGTTTTCCATAGCATCTCAAAACAGCCAGTGTGTCAGTGAGATCATACCTAAGTTGATGTCCAGACTTAATCATTGTAGTGTGTCTTTTCATTGGCTTCTATATTATGTACACAACCAAGCGAGCTAATCCTGTTGTAGCTGCAGTCTCATGTTTCCTCCTTGTCCACTTTGTTAGACCCATGTCAGGCTGCCTTTCAGGAGATTGCTTTACACACTGCCTCACTTTAGGATTCCATTGCGTCCTTTGTATAGAGGTATAGTCTGCTTGACAATGTAGCAGCCCTGTAGGATGCCTGGCTGCATCACTGAAATATGAGCCTTTGTAATTTGTAGAAACTAGCTGCTGTTTGTTTATTTTCATGTTAATAATTTGCACCAACTTGGTTACCATTATTCTGCATTGGCTCAGCTTCCATGCCAGACATACTCAACCCAGAGGACTTTATGTGTCTCTATTGTGTCAATAAGAGCCAGGGAATAAATAAAGGATAGAATAACTGCAGTAATGAGTACAGGCAGCAGTCAGCTTCAGGTATTCTGTTACCACATGCTCTTGGAAGGAGATTCTGATTACAACAAAGAGAATTGTGACCAGTGTTATGTGACATAAATCCAGCCCAGGCTCGCGTTTGGATTGGATTTGTGAAATTGCCTATTCAAATTAAAAAGAAACTGTTCACTGCAAAATCACAATAAATTAAGCCCTCTTGCAACAACCGTAATTCAGAAAGTCTTGCATTGATTTAAAGTGAAGCGACAAAGAGGAAAAACACAAAATGAACAACAGATTATGCACCATTGTTGCTCTGCACAAGTGAAAAACAAATGTTTTTTTCTAAGTCTGTTTTTCCCGGATAGTTTTGTCTGTGGATTTTTCTAAATAACAATTTTCACACATTTAGGGGAAACATGTAAATAAACATTGATTGATATTGATCTGCATATTCTAATTAGTGGCTACATTTTTTTGTTAATGTGACATTTCAGTTCTTGTTCATTCATTTTTGATATTAAACAAAAATAATAGCTAGAACCGAACTCATCATGAGCATCTTCTTTCAGGTGGCTGCCTCAGTGTGCGTCAATCCTTGACACCTTCGGAAACCTCTGGTTGCCCCTCATACCCGAGAGTGAGGATGTGGCTCCGGTAGCTGTCCAGGAGTTCTTCAGCTGTGTGGCTGCTCTCATGTCATTGCATCTCCGCAGCTTGGTTGTAGAATCATTACAGGACCTGTTATATTTCTTCACTGTACATGAGGTTTGGACAAAAATTTAAGTTGTTCCAGTTTTGTGAGTGTTAAAATGCTCTTCAGAACTGTGTAAGATGAGCACCCAAATCTGCTCGTTCTTTTCAGACCTCTGATTTTTGATTTTTGATTTTTTTCTGTGTTTTTCAGGATGGCAATGATTTTGGCGAGGTGTTTGATGAGATGAAGTATGTTCACTCTCAGGTGCTGCTGGTTAAGCTACAAGTGAATGAGCCTCACATTGATTTTAGTCCAAGCTTTCAGGAATGTTGGGAGCTCATCCACAGAGCCTTCATGGAAATCATCAACAGTGCTGAGAAGCTACCAAGGGTACAGTATTCCCCGAGCACCACAAGCTTTAATGATCTCATTGCCATCTATTGAATATGACAAAATACATGTTGTCTCTGTTTTTATACAACAAGCATGAGTATAACCTGTGACTCATATGGTTTTGCCAGGTGGAATGTAACCTCTTTCCTGATATCGAGAACTTGTACCTCCGCTCCGTCAGTCCTGATGAGTCACTGGTTACAAACCTGATCAACAAAGCCAAGGATATTTTCCACAAAAACACAGTGGGACCTAAAAAGTAATAACGCATGCACTGAATTTATGTCTTTCAATTATTCTGATGTACCAGCATGTGTAAAGGAACTGCTGTTATTCCATATCATTCATTTTTCAGGTATTTGAATGTATATGAAAAATACAGAAATCTACTGGACCATGCAGCGAAGCAGGAGGTGTCAGCTTTTCTCAAAGAGAAGCACTCATTAGAAGGATTTACAAGGGTCCGTCTTAAACACTGAACCTTTTCTGTTTTCAAGTGGCATCAGCTGTCTGCTTGCTTTGCCTAAATACTCTCATTCTCTCATTCTTCAGAAAACTGAGACCATTAATCACCTAAGGAAGGAGATTGCCTCACTGCGCATCACAGTGCCTTTGTCCATGTTTTGTCTGTATGCTGGCAACCTGAATGATGATCTGTGCAACCGAGCTGAGAGACTGAAAGACCAGATCATCACGTTTGAGGTGGAGGAGAACCGAGAGCTTAACAAGGGGTGAGAGGAAACTCTGTGCCTGCTTACATTTTTGTGACTTGAACCGAAAGTGTCTTATAGATTCAACATCTAATTTCTTTTCTTTGTTTAGTTTGAACGGCAAATCAGTTATACATTTAGTTAAATTTGAAGAGAGCAAGCTATCGTTCTTTCCCAGGATTTGTCAAAAATATGAGGAGATTACCGAGACCATCAGATGCACCCCAGAAACCACGGAGGACTTGGTGTCTCTCCACCAGTACATTCAAAAGACGAGTGATGTGACCGTTCACAAGCTGATGGATGAGATTGATGAGGCAGCATACCGCCTCAGCTTCCTCCTGGACTATGCCACCCTACCCTGTATGTGAAACCTCTTGTGGTGTTTGTTATAACAGTCAAAAGAAATGACATGTAATGTACCCAAATGCCACCAAAAATGACATATTTTGTTCAGCCAAACCTAAGACCAATCGATATGTATGAATGTTGAAATAAAACAATTATATCATTCTTTTCTTTCTCTTTTTCTTCCTCTAGCTGATGACTTGAGGCTGAACTCCCGTGTTTTCCAGTGGCCCAGTCAGATCCTGGGTGAGCTTGAAGACAGCAAGACTCGTCTGGCCACTATGAGAGAACAGACTGAGGACTATCTTCAGACAAGGTTATTGAATGAACCAACACTTCTCACTCCTGTGGCCTCACACAAGTGGCAAGCACCACAGCTAAATGTGTTGTTTGCCCTCCTCAGCTTCACCCAGGCACCACTCAGTCTCCCACCTGATAATTGTTTCTCTCCAAAATCGAGATTTAGATTTCAATATATCCCTAACTAAAGTGCCTCTAAAGCGCAAGTCTCCCACAACTGAAATGACACCTACTATATCTCAATATGACTATCTCAGGATCTTAGACTTTGACCAGAGGCTGCAGGATGTGGACAAGGAGATACAGGCCTTTAAGAAGAAGGAAGTGATGAACATGGAGGAGATGAAGAACAATGTTGCAAATCTCATTCAGATCACTGCCAACCTGGAGTCTGCTCTCACCGAACTAGAGGCAAGACATACTGCACTCTCACAGCATGTGTTGGATACCACAAACACGCATATGCTTATTCTTCTGATTCTTTGATAACCAATGTAGATCTGACTTCATCCTGAAAGATGTCCCACTGTCATTTCTGCAGGATATCAACAAAGAGCAGACTTTGCTGGAAAAGGACCAGAGCCACTTCCCAATGCTCCAAACTTTGATAGCTGACAAACAGCCGTATGAACAGCTCTGGACCACAGCACTGAACTTTCAAAGCATGTCAGAGGAGTGGATGAACGGTAGGTGCCTCACACTGGGGAAACCACACCCATTTTCTACTTTTCGTACAGCTGCTACATGACTACATGTTACAATCTTGACATGGCATAAATAATGATGAACGCCGCACAGCAAGCAGGAGGCACAGTCGTTTTCACACTGGTGTGCTTCCTTTATCATTTAACTCCTAGGACCTTTCCTACACCTTGATGCTGAGAAAATCTCTGATGAGCTGGACGTCATGTGGAGGACCATGCATAAATTGAATAAGTCTTTCTCAAATCTTCCTGGGCCTTGTCGTGTGGCCAAAAGCTTCAAAAGCAAAATAGACCAGTTCAAGGAGCACCTGCCCATCTTAACGACCATCTGTAACCCCGGCATCAAAGACCGTCACTGGGAGAAGGTCAGCTGAATTCTTTATTTATTTTTTTGCTTTATTAACTGCACTGATAGAAATCTAGTGTCAGATTCACTTTGTAAGGACCAAATGTCCTGCGTCTCCTGTGATCCATGAAGCTGATACGAATAATTCATGTGTCTGCAGATGAGCAGCATTGTGGGCTTTGATGTTAAACCGGATGTGAACAGTTCACTGCTGAACATGTTGGACCTGGGCCTCTCCAAGTTCTCTGATAAGTAAGACATTACACCATGTAGAAATACATGTAAAGGGCCAAATGAATGTCCTGAAAACCATGGCCCATAAGAAAAAGTGAGCTCGACTTTATTTAAATATTCGCCAGGATCAAAAGGTGATGGATCTTTTTTTTTTAACCTCTGCACTAGGCTGGAAGAGATTGGAGCTTCGGCCAGTAAGGAGTACTCTCTGGAAAAATCCATGGAGAAAATGAAAAGCGAATGGGCCGAGCTCCGGTTCTCTTTCACTCCATACAGAGATACAGTATGACAAAAACATACACAATCACATACTTTCACAATGGACATGCCACAAGCTAAAATGCTTTTTCCGAATAATTACTTCTTGAATAATGAAATATTCCCAGAAATTGGCATGTTGCTTATGTTGCAGCCCATAAATTTTTCATAGAGAGCGTTGACATCAGCGTGTATTAAATATGCTTAATGTTCTACCATAGGGTACCAGTGTTGTATCAGCGGTGGATGACATCCAAGTGCTTCTTGATGACCACATTATTAAGACACAGACCATGCGAGGTTCACCTTTCATTAAGCCAATAGAGACTGAGTGTAAGGTAAGACAGGGCGATTTAATTTACAGGGCGAAGACTTTACAGCTAAAAATGTGTCTAGAAGTCAAAGAGCCAAAATTCAACATACATACGAGTTTATGTGATTTTGGAAGTCTGTGTGTGCACCTCTGCCAGCTAAAGCCTCCAAAGTAACTCTTGTGTTTGCAGTAAGAGATGGTCGGAGCAGGTGAAAATGCAAGCACAATTTCATGCCAGAACAAGTAACAAAATTGCCTGTTCTGCACAAACACAACCTCAGCAGTGCCACTCTATACAGCAGAGAGAGTGGCTTTGTTTGGAGCCAGAAAATCACCATGAAAAGGCTTGAAACAACCTGTTTGAGGAATGCAGACTAATGCAATCACTGCACAATAATCTTCTGAATCCACATCTGTTTTTATGGACTTGCTTTTGAAAGATTTTGTTTACACTCCCATTTTTGTGTATTGTGTCATTTTCAGCTATTATCTTGTTTTTCCTTTTTGTGGGTTCTTGCCTCCCAGATGCGTTCAAAACAGCTGTTGTAAATCCCTTATTGTAATGCACTTACCAACTATAGGCCAATTTTCAACCTTCCATTCATCAGTAAGATACTTGAAAAGGCAAATTACCTCCTTTCTTAAAGAAATTAATGTCCTGGAGGAATTTGAATTCGACTTTAGAACATACCACAACACTGACTCTGCTCTTACTAAAATGATCAGCAGCCCCAGGCTAAATTCTGCTGAAAATACAGTCTCAATTCTTGTCCATGTCGAAGTGCAGCGTTTCATGTGATTGACCATGATATCTAATCAATCGCCTTGAAAAGTTGGTTGGTCTTCCAGACTTTGTGCTAAGATTGTTCAAAACATACATCAAAGGGACAAAGTTCTCTCTTCTTTAGCATTTAACGAGCTTTGACTTTTCTGAAACAGGCCTGAAGCTCCCATTTGTGCTTTGTCTGGCACTAAAATGCTGTATGTTACTTGATTTTATGCATTCTATGTATTCTCTTTGTAACTTCATTATTGTTATTATTCAGTGGGTTTTATACTCTGTCTGTTTTATATGAAATATTTGGCGCGTGTAATTTCTTTGCTGTAAAGCACTTGCTGCATTTCTTACATGAAAGGTACTATACAAACAAAGAGCTATGAGGTACAACAGTAGCTTGTTGTTGCTGTAATTGTGTTATTCTCACCATTATTTTCCTACCTAGCAATGGGAGGACAAGCTGCTGAGTGTGCAGGACATCCTAGACTCCATGTTGAGGTGTCAAGCTACTTGGCTCTACCTTGAACCGATCTTCAGCTCTGAGGACATCATTGCCCAGATGCCTGAGGAGGGACGCAAGTTTGCCATTGTGGACAGCTACTGGAAGAACATCATCGCTGAAGCGGTAAGATCCTCTCAACACATAACCTCTTGTTAGTTTCAAAATTGTGTCTCATTCACTTTGCTTGGCTGTGGCTTCTGTGTGATTTCACCGGTCCAGGTTAAGGATACACGTGTGCTGGTGGCCACAGGCCAGCCAAACATGCTGGAACGGCTGCAGGAGTCCAACGTCTTTCTAGAGGACATCCAGAAAGGCCTCAATACCTACCTGGAGAAAAAGAGGCTCTATTTCCCCAGGTTTCGACCAATAGTACTAGACTTAATAGTACATTATAATTACAGAACATCGTGTCAAGTGATTGTTCTGGTGCCTCTCTCCAGGTTCTTCTTCTTGTCGAACGACGAGCTGCTGGAGATACTGTCACAGACCAAAGACCCACTTTGTGTGCAGCCCCACCTGAAGAAGTGCTTTGAGGGCATCGCCAAACTGGAGTTTACTGAGGACATGGCAATTGCTGGCATGATCAGCTCTGAGAAGGAGAATGTGCCCTTCACAGGAAAGATTTATCCAGCTCAAGCAAAGGTATAGAGCAGACAGGGTGTTATACATAGTGTAACACCCTGGTTGTTTCACATATTTTCACATTATATTGATCAATTTATACAAGGGTTGGTGTGGTATGTACTATATATTTATCATGTGTGGTGAACTATGACCACTTGATTTGCAGGGTATGGTAGAGAAATGGCTGCTGCAGGTGGAGAACCTCATGCTCACAAGTATTCGACATGTCATCCATCAAGGAGTGATTCAGTATACAGAGGTTTGGATATTTGGTATATAACTGTATTTTTCAATCTGTAATGAACTTGGGCTGACTGACAGTAGATGTAGGCAAGTTGTAGTTATACAGAGGACTTTCTTTATGACTGCTGTGCAGTACTTTCTTCTTTTTCCTGCTGTAGGTGCCCAGGAAGAAGTGGGTGTTGCAGTGGCCTGGCCAAGTTGTCATTTGTGCCTCCTCCATCTTTTGGACTGCTGAAGTTTCTGAAGCCATCCAGACCAATTCTCTGCCTGTCAGTCTTTACATCTATCAACACATCCTAATTTCCACATGGAAAGACAACTTCTAAGCCCAATAATTAAATAATTATTACATGGTAGTCTAACCTGTGCACTGATTTTCCATTCCACTCAAAGGCCTATTTGGAGAAGTGCAACGCCCAGATTGCTGACATTGTGGAGCTTGTGCGTGGGAAGCTGCCAGGAGGGGCACGGATGACCCTTGGTGCTCTTACTGTTATAGATGTTCATGGTAATATGACTGTTACTCTTAAGGGATACAATACACTCTCTTGGTTAAATCTACCTTTCAGAGAAATCTCATACGTTTTTCCTCTCCTAGCTCGAGACGTCGTGGCAAAACTGGCAGAGGACCGCATCTCCTCACTGAATGACTTTGCATGGATTTCTCAGCTGCGTTACTTCTGGGAGGATGGGGATGTGATGCTGCGCATGATCACCACCTGCTTGAAATATGGCTATGAATATCTGGGCAATTCCCCCCGTCTTGTAATCACACCGCTTACCGACCGCTGCTACAGGTGACGTACAGTTAATTTGATTCCTTATCCTTGGCTGTGGATGGAGAGCTACAAAACACAATGTCAGAGAAGCAATTACTGTATGCAGATTCTAACATTCCGTAACTCAAATGCCCAAGATGTGAAGATCTCTCATTCTTTCTTTTGGTCAAATGACTTTGTGCTGCACCAGAACTCTAATGGGGGCTTTGAAGTTGAACTTGGGGGGAGCTCCTGAGGGTCCTGCTGGAACTGGCAAGACTGAGACCACAAAAGATCTTGCAAAAGCTTTGGCAAAGCAGGTATACCAAATCAATGTTCGATAAAACACTGGTATGCATTTTGTTTGCGTTTTTTCTGTACTGATGTTGAAGCTGTTATTTGTTTATAGTGCGTGGTGTTCAACTGCTCCGATGGGCTGGACTACAAGGCCATGAGTAAGTTCTTCAAAGGACTGGCTCAGTCTGGAGCTTGGGCCTGCTTTGATGAGTTCAACCGTATTGAGGTGAGAACAACTATTGTTATACCAGTCAAATCTGTTTGTATCTGGTAAATCAAATTACCCAAGTCTGCTTTCACTGAAGTTTATCTTAAGATTAATGAACAAATACTCTATTAAAATTAGATTTTGTATTTTTCTTTGTTGTTGTTATTGTTGTATTGAAAAATGCTAATGATAAATCTCGAATGGTCAGTTTGGTCTTTCAGGTAAAGAATCGTGTTAAGAGATTATGAATCAAGTTTGCATATTAACAAATCAGTTTTCCCCCAACTCAGAAATCTTGCCAAATTTAAATAATCTAAAATTCAGCAGGATGTAGAGATGCTGCTTTTCCTTTTAGAGGTCCTTTTAGAGTCAAGCATAAGCACATTTCTATATGTCAGAATATCCTATCATATCATAATGTGTGTGTGTCACAGGTGGAGGTGCTCTCTGTGGTGGCTCAGCAGATCCTGTGCATACAACAGGCCATTGCCAAGAATCTGAAGATCTTCCTGTTTGAGGGGACAGAGCTGTCACTCAACCCGACCTGCTCTGTGTTCATCACCATGAACCCTGGTTATGCCGGCAGGGCTGAGCTCCCAGACAACCTAAAGGTACCATAGCATTGTGGTATAGTCTCAACATCTGTCTCACATTTGTCTTGTATGTTTTAATGAGGCCGAAGGCTAATTTCCACACTGTGGACAATAAATTATCTATCTATCTATCTATCTATCTATCTATCTATCTATCTATCTATCTATCTATCTATCTATCTATCTATCTATCTATCTATCTATCTATCTATCTATCTATCTATCTATCTATCTATCTATCTATCTATCTATCACTCAGTGGAGTAGATTCAGATAATGAAGAAGAAAGTGAGAATAGGATGCTGGAACTGGATGTAAACCCGTCAAAACTGTCATTTTGTCATAGGCGCTCTTCCGTACAGTGGCTATGATGGTACCAGACTATTGTCTCATTGGAGAAATCTCATTATACTCCATGGGCTTCATTGAATCTCGCAGGTATGTGTGAATGGTACCCTGGACAAAATATATTTAGTAAGCATGTATTTTTCTGGGCTAGGTGCCTGTTTGGTTGATTCCCCATATCTCCAATTTTACTGACAGCCTGGCTCAGAAAATTGTGGCCACCTACCGTTTGTGCTCTGAGCAGCTGTCGTCCCAACACCACTACGACTATGGAATGCGAGCTGTGAAGTCTGTGCTGACTGCAGCAGGGAATCTGAAGCTGAAGTACCCCGAAGAGAACGAGAGTGTGCTGTTGCTTCGTGCACTTATGGATGTCAATATGGCCAAGTTTCTAGCACAGGATGTGCCGCTGTTTCAGGTGACACATTTTGTGCCAAATTGCATTTCTACATATTAAATCAGTTGTTTTAATAATTATCCCGTTCAACTCTCCCACTGCTGCCTGCAGGGTATCATCTCTGATTTATTCCCTGGCGTGGTACTTCCAAAACCAGACTATGATCTCCTCCTCAAGGCTCTTAATGACAACATCACTGAGCTCAAGCTCCAGCCTGTCCCATGGTTCATTGGCAAAATTATCCAGGTACAAAGACAGAGTATTGCTAAGATGATGTTAGTTTGGTTAGTTGTTATACTTCAACCACATAAATGAATTGAATTTTTTATCGTGTATAGGTGTATGAGATGATGTTGGTTCGCCACGGTTTCATGATAGTAGGAGACCCTCTCGGAGGAAAGACTTCTGCATATAAAGTTCTTGCTGCTGCCCTTGGAGACCTTTATAAAGGTGGATATTTTAGTTAACATTTATTTTCTTGTTGCTACCATGGTTTTTACCATATATTGGCTCTTAGTAAACAGTTGGCAAAGATGAGTCTGTTCCAGTTTTGAATAATTTTTTATTATTCATAAAGGTTTGTTATCTCTAATTTCACTTTTTCAGCCAAGCTGATGGAGGAGTTTGCAGTAAATTACTGCATCATCAACCCCAAGGCCATCACCATGGGCCAGCTGTATGGCTGCTTTGATCCAGTCAGCCATGAGTGGTCTGATGGTGTTCTGGCCACCACCTTCAGGAATCAGGCTATCTCCACCTCAGAAAATCGACAGTGGATCATCTTTGATGGGCCCATTGATGCTGTCTGGATTGAGAACATGAATACTGTGCTGGATGACAACAAGAAAGTACTGTCCATTCTAATGCCATCCTCATTATAGTTTTTTTTCTTACCGCTATCAAAAACTTTTCCTGGGTGTTGAATGCTAATAGCAAATAAGTAGTCAGTTGGCAAGATTTAGTTGACATTTGCTGTCTCATTCACTCTGTTCTCTGCTAGCTTTGTCTGATGAGTGGTGAGATCATCCAGATGAGTCCCAAGATGAGTCTGATCTTTGAACCTGCTGACCTGGAGCAAGCCTCTCCAGCTACCGTTAGTAGGTGAGCAATGCAGACAGAAGCTGCAACAGCAACTACAGTATATAGAAAGCACACAACTTGAGAGTTTTAGAAAAACTTACATTGTTGAATGTAACTGTTTGTCTGAAGGTGTGGTATGATCTACATGGAACCCCAGCAGCTGGGCTGGTCCCCTCTCAGAGATTCCTACATGAACACACTGCCTGAAAGTCTGAGCACTGAACACAGGAAACTGGTGAGAGTACAAGCATGCATATCTTAATTGGCTCATCGATGGCATTGTTATTACTTTTATGTCCTTCAAGATGTCATATGATGTGTCTTATATGTGCGTCTGTGATCTTTTGTCCCACAGATAGTGGACCTGTTTGATTGGCTAGTTCAGCCCTGTCTGGACTTTATAGACCAGGAGTGTCGCTTTGTTGTTCAAACATCTCCCATTCACTTAGCCTATAGTCTAATGAAGTTGTACACCTGCCTCATGGGTTAGTAAGAATGACATTTAGTTGGTAATTTATACATATTTCTTTTCTTCAGTGTGTGTGTGTATGTGTGTGTGTGTGTGTGTGTGTGTGTTAACATTTATGTCTACACCCAGATGAAATCTGTGGTACACAGATGTCCAGCCAGCAGATAACAATGTGGCTGCAGGGTCTCTTCCTATTTGCGGTTGTATGGACTGTGGGTGGGACCATCACTGGGGACAGTCGTAAGAAGTTTGATGTCTTCTATCGCAATCTGATCATGGGCATGGACGATGAGCACCCTCGGCCAATGAGTATCAAACTCAAGAAGAACAATATTTTCCCTGAGAGAGGTCGTAAAATTTCAACAATTTTGCATATAGCTACTATACCAATTAAAAACATGCTTTTTTAACGTCAGTAATACATGGTGTTTGCTTATTTTTTTGCAGGCACTGTCTATGACTACTACTTTCATAAGAATGGCCAAGGACAGTGGAACGTATGGACTGATTCAATCACAAATGAAGAAAACGTCATTCCAGCTGGAGCCAGTGTGAGTGTGTCTAAGTCACAGAGGTTACTGCTGCTGCGGATGTCCATGTTCGCTGAGACTCTGCTTATCCTCACCAGGTGTCAGACCTCATCATCCCAACCATGGAGACAGCACGTCAGCTTTTTTTCCTGCGCACCTACCTGGCACATGAGATACCCATGCTGTTTGTCGGGCCTACTGGCACCGGCAAATCTGTCATCAACAAAAGCTTTTTGGTAAAGCTGCCTAAAGAACAGTACACACCAAACTGTATCAACTTCTCAGCCCGGACCTCAGCAAATCAGACCCAAGACATCATCATGGCCAAGCTGGACCGAAGAAGAAAGGGCCTGTTTGGACCTCCTATGGGAAAGAAGTGTGTCGTCTATGTTGGTAAAGATAGACACACATACAGTGTAATCCAGTGCTGTTGGGTTAAAAGTGTATTATTGAGAGAGGGTGTCACATTATTAAGAAGTATTTGATTGTAATCTCTTCTACACAGACGATCTGAACATGCCAGCTAAGGAAGTCTATGGTGCCCAACCTCCAATCGAGTTGTTGAGGCAGTGGATTGACCATCATCACTGGTATGACAAGAAGGACACCTCCAGACTGAACATAGTGGATGTGCTGTTCCTGTCTGCAATGGGGCCTCCTGGTGGTGGGAAAAATGACATTACAGGTACTGTTGAAATAGTTATTTATTCGGTATTAGTGATTTCTTTAAATAAAGCAGCATTAATAAGGTTTACTGTAACTGACAAAGTGTTTTACATGCTAGGCCGCTTCACCCGCCACTTGAATATCATCTCAATTGACTCCTTTGATGATGAAACACTGACCAAAATATTCAGCTCTATTACTGACTGGCACTTCAGCAAAGGCTTTGATGCCTCTTTCTGCAGGTATCTTGTCAAATATGTATTAAAAGGTTATATAGTGGTAGAACTGCACAAATTATCTTTGTCAGAAAGATGTGCTGTATTTTTTCCTCTGCCCAAGGCTGGGCAAGATCATGGTGCAGGCCACCATGGCAGTGTATAAGGATACCATGGACAGCTTCCTTCCCACCCCTTCTAAGTCCCACTATATCTTCAACCTGCGAGATTTTGCTCGAGTGATACGAGGCGTGCTCCTGGCTCCACATACACACATGCAGGTAAGAGTGGCGGCAATAGTGAAATGTTGTGATTAGTTTCTCTCAATTGCTGTATCTCTTCCTCATGTATGCTGGCCCTGTATGTCAGGACGGAGACAAACTGATCCGCCTGTGGATCCATGAGGTCTACCGCGTTTTCTATGACCGACTCATTGACAATGAAGACAAGGAGACATTCTTTGGCATCGTCAAGGAGAGAACCTCAAGCTTCTTTAAGCAGAGTGTTGAAAAGGTACATGTTTGATTCTCAAAAATAATTTCAGCAAAGTTCAGCTCTGTCACTTTGCATGTTATCTCACAGATCTTTAACAAATGTGGGTAGGATAAAAATGCCCTTCGGAAATATATCAGCTTATCGTCATAGATACATTTTGTCCTTCAATAACTATGTCTGTGTTCATCTGTTAGTGGGAAAGTGCAGCTATATCTATTCTTTTTTTTTCAGAATGTCAGACCCAGAACATAAACAATAAACAAGCAAACTGTTGGAGAAACTGTTGCTTTGTATACTAAAGTGCAGTGTAGACTAGATTTAAAACTGTAGTTTCTGTGTTCAATGTTAAATCTCTCCATTTGTTATCTAGCTCCTGAGCCATCTTAGCCCAGATGGCAAGGTAGCAGATGAGAGCATCCGGAGCTTGTTCTTCGGAGACTATGCCAAGCCTGGTTCTGATGTTAAGGTCTACGATGAAATCACAGACTTCTGTGCCTTACAAGAAGTGATGGAGTTCTACCTGGATGAGTACAACAATTGCAGCAAGGCACCCATGTCCCTTGTACTGTTCAAATTTGCCATTGAGCACATTTCCCGTATCTGTCGTGTGCTGAAACAAGACAATGGCCACCTTCTACTCGTTGGCATTGGTGGTTCAGGGCGTCAGAGTGCCACCAAGCTGGGCACCTTCATCAATGACTATGTCCTGTTCCAGATCGAGTTGACCAAGAGTTACAGCATGTCAGACTGGCGTGATGACCTGAAGCGGGTAATGCTTAAAGCAGGCATCGAGGGAAAGAGTCTGGTGTTCCTGTTCAATGACAGCCAAATTAAGGATGAGGCTATGTTAGAAGACATCAACATGCTGCTTAACACCGGTGATGTGCCTAACATCTTCGCTGCCGATGAACGTGCTGACATCATAGAGAAAGTGCAGGGAATCGCCCGGATTGAGGGCAAAAAGATTGACGCCACTCCGCTCTCAATGTACAACTTTTTCATCGACCGTGTGAAAACCAACCTCCACATTGTGCTAGGTAGACGCCTTTATGTGTCCTTTTTTTTTTTTTTTTTTGGCTGAAGTTGAAGTATTTCTAACTGGGAATTATTGTATTCAACAGCCATGAGTCCTATCGGTGATGCATTTAGAAACCGTCTCAGAATGTTCCCCTCCCTTATCAACTGCTGCACCATTGACTGGTTCCACGCATGGCCAAATGATGCTTTGGAGATGGTGGCACACAAGTTCCTAGAGGATGTTGAAATGGACAGTGACATCAGACTGGAGTAAGGACATCAAGAGGATGCAAAAAATACTCGTTCATGCTACTTAGCAAAGGTATGCACTTACTTTGCATCTCGTGCAGTGTATACACATTTTCTTTTTTTGTGATCTCAGGGTGGTGGAGATGTGCAAAACCTTCCAGACAAGTGTCAGAGAGATGTCTCAGAGGTACTTCTCCAGACTGAGGAGACACAACTATGTCACGCCCACATCCTACCTTGAACTCATCCTCACCTTCAAGACCCTGCTCAATGTCAAGAGGAATGAAGTAGATACTGCGAGAAACCGCTATGTCGTTGGTCTCCAGAAACTGGAGTTTGCTGCGTCTCAGGTGATGCTCACCTGTTAAGCAGTCTGCCGTGAATGCTACTTTGTGTCCTTGACCAAATTAATGATGTTGACACGTCATCATCCAACTTGATACTTTGTTCACAGGTGTCAGTGATGCAGGAGGAGCTGACAGCCTTGCAGCCAGAACTCATCCAAACCTCAGCTGAAACTGATAAGATGATGGTTAAGATAGAAGGGGAAACAGTGGAGGTGGATGCTAAGAAAGAACTTGTATCTGCTGATGAGAAAGTGGCTAATGAAGCAGCAGCTGCAGCCCAAGCCATTAAGGTATTCATGTATATTAGGAGCCACTGCAAAGCACTGTCCATAATTTATACAGTGTTGTTTTCAAGATGTTAAAATGATGCAGAAAGTATTTGCAGTATTTTGGTTTGTGCAGATACGTATTGATTTGCACTGGTTGTCTTTCAGGATGAGTGTGAGGGAGACTTGGCAGAAGCAATGCCTGCATTGGAGGCTGCCCTGTCAGCCCTGGACACCTTAAAACCTGCAGACATTACAGTAGTTAAGTCTATGCAGAATCCACCAGGTCTAGTCAAACTAGTCATGGAGTCCATCTGTATCATGAAGGGCATCAAACCGGAGAGGAAGCCTGATCCTAGTGGCTCAGGTAAGATCATAACTTTGAAAGTATGTTTTTTATATGCCGCTCATCAGCAAAGGTTTATATAGTACTTTTGAAAAATAAAACTAAACTATTTCTTATCAACATTTTTCAGGTAAGATGATTGAGGACTTCTGGGGACCCTCGAAGAAGCTCCTTGGAGACTTGAAGTTTTTGGAAAGCCTCAAAGCCTATGACAAAGACAACATCCCTGCCCCCTACATCAAGAAAATCAGAGATAAGTTTATCGACAACCCAGAGTTCCAGCCCTCCGTTATTAAAAATGTCTCCTCGGCTTGTGAGGGCCTCTGTAAATGGGTGCGAGCAATGGAAGTGTACGAGCGTGTAGCCAAAGTGGTCGCCCCCAAGAAGGAGAGACTGAAGCTGGCTCAGGATGAACTGGCTGTACAGATGGAAATGTTGACTGTGAAAAGGGCTGAGCTGAAAAAAGTTCAGGACAGACTGCAGAGCCTGAACGATGACTTGAATGCCATGATTAACAAGAAGAAAGACCTGGAGGACAACATTGAATTGTGTTCTCAGAAGCTGATCAGGGCAGAGAAGCTGATAGGAGGACTGGGTGGGGAGAAGGACAGGTGGACAGAGGCTGCAAGGCAGCTAGGGATTAGGTATCTCAAAAATATATTGTGTATATATATCAGGCCTGCCAGCTTTCACACATTGTCAGTGAGACTTGCGCAAATGACACTTTTCACTTGCTCTCCAAATGTCCATTTTCTCACAGTGGAAAACAAATTCACAACGCACATGTGAAAAGAGGACACTGACAGCAGACAGACGAGACAAAGCCACACAGTGCGGCAGCAGCACCATGCAGCAGCGAGTCATTCAGACCATCAGGGGAAAATGAGAAATATAAAAAGATATATTGTAATTTATTTCCGTGCATGCTGGAATCTCAGTCAGTAGCTGTGTTGCTGCCAGAATGAATGATGAATGTCCCTGTTATCACAGAGTGAGTCACTGTGGTTACAGGGACCCTCTCTGTCTCTATCACTTTGAAATTTTCTCATGATTCCCAATAAGAGGTTTGTTGGTTAATATGATGCAATATCATGACTGATTGACACAATCTTTGAGAAAAATCCAAACAAAATAGTTCAGCTAAGAATTCTTTCACCCTCTTCTGTTTCTAAGCTTGTATTCTAGTTTAATGAAATCTAGTTTGTCTGTTTTCTGGACAAAATTATCCACTGTTTTTGCTCCTTGATTTACTTTTCCCCACATTCCCAGGTAGCCTGGTTAGGTTTGGTCTCCTGTTGCTGTGATGTCTGAGGGTCGGCAGGTTTGCTGATCAACCGTAATTATTCATCATTGACAATGATTGTTGTGAATTTGATTGCTGAACATTTTAAACAAAATTTCTGTGGTCAGTAATGTCACAGAAAGCCAACTCATAAAATGTTCCCACTTCACCGACACCGACCAAATCTCACTAAATAAATTGAAAAGTTGGCAGCCCTGATATGTATCTGTGTATATGTATATAGATGTGTACATATAAATACACTTTATATACATAGTACATTAATTTTCACTGTCAGTCATGTTGTATGGTGCGCTGTGTTTATATATAATATTAATGAAATTTGTACTATATTTCCCCTCTGCAGGTACACCAACCTGACGGGTGACATACTGCTCTCTGCTGGAGCTGTGTCTTACCTTGGGGCATTCACAGTAGACTACCGTACAGAGTGCCAGAACCAATGGCATATCCTGTGCCAGGAGAAGAAAATCCCCTGCTCTGAGGACTTCACCCTCAGCAGCACTCTGGGTAACCAGGTGGCCATCAGGGCATGGCAGATTGCTGGACTGCCAGTGGACTCCTTCTCGACAGACAACGGTATCATTGTGTTTAACTCCCGTCGGTGGCCCCTGATGATTGACCCTCAAGGTCAAGCCAACAAGTGGATCAAGAACATGGAGAAAGCTAATAAACTTTCTGTCATCAAACTGTCTGATGGAAACTATGTGAGAATCTTGGAGAACTGCATCCAGTTTGGAACCCCAGTTCTTTTGGAGAATGTAGGAGAGGAACTTGATCCGGTACTTGAACCTGTGTTGCTGAAGCAGACCTTCAAGCAGCAAGGCGTGGACTACATGAAAATAGGAGAGAATATTGTAGAATATTCAAAAGACTTTTTGTTCTACATGACCACTGGACTGAGGAACCCTCACTACCTCCCAGAGGTGGCTGTCAAAGTCTGTCTGCTGAACTTTATGATCACGCCACAAGGCCTACAGGACCAGCTTTTAGGGCTTGTAGCAGCCAAAGAGAAACCTGAGCTGGAAGAGAAGAAGAACCAGCTCATTCTGGAGAGTGCTGCCAACAACAAGCAGCTAAAGGAAATTGAGGATAAGATTTTACAAGTGCTTTCTGCTTCTGAGGGGAACATCCTGGAGGATGAGACTGCCATTAAGATCTTGTCATCCTCTAAAATCCTCTCTGAGGAGATCTCGGAGAAGCAAAAAATTGCCAGTGTCACTGAGAAAGATATTGATGCCACTCGCATGGGATACCGCCCTGTGGCTGAGCACTCTTCAATTTTGTTTTTCTGTATTTCAGAATTAGCCAACATCGAGCCTATGTACCAGTACTCCCTGACCTGGTTCATCAACCTCTACTTACATTCTATTGCCCAGAGCTTGAAGAGTGATGATGTAGCTGAAAGGATCAACAACATAGTTGAGCACTTTACCCTCAGCATCTACAAGAATGTGTGCCGCTCGCTTTTTGAGAAGGATAAGTTGCTTTTCTCCCTGCTGCTGACTGTAGGCATCATGCAGGGTAAGGGCCAGGTTGAAGACCAAGTCTGGCGCTTCCTTCTAACAGGTGGCATCGCTTTGGATAACCCTTACCCTAATCCTGCTCCAGAATGGCTGGCTGATAAATCCTGGTCTGAAATTGTCAGGGCGTCCAAACTTCCAAACCTGGATGGTTTCTTTGGACATGTCCAAGACAACATCTCCAAATGGAAGAAGCTCTACGATTCTGGAAAGCCCCATAAGGACCAGTTACCTGACCGGTGGAGTGAGTTGGCGGGGATGGACAGAATGATAGTAATCAGGTGCTTCAGACCAGATAAACTGGTTCCAACAGTGCAGGATTTCATAGTGGATAACATGGGACAGGCTTACGTTGAACCACCCACCTTTGACCTGGCAGGAAGTTATAAAGACTCCAACTGCTGCTCTCCTCTAATCTTTGTGTTGTCACCAGGATCTGATCCAACCGCAGGTGATCCAGTGAAGACTTGTGACCTTTCCACATTTTAACACACTATAGCTCCACGCAGTTTACAATTAAATACAGAGGGAAACCTCAGAAGTGAATCCTGATTTAATTTTTTGGATGCAAAAAGTTTTTAATAGAGTGTTGCATTACTTCTTCAGGTCTGCTGAAGTTTGCTGATGACCTAGAAATGGGGGGCAGTAAGACCCAAACCATTTCTCTGGGACAGGGACAGGGACCCATAGCAGCTCAGATGATCGACAAAGCCATCAAAGAGGGCACCTGGGTGGTACTGCAGAACTGCCACCTGGCCACCAGCTGGATGCCTACTCTGGAGAGGATCTGTGAGGAAACCATCACCCCAGAGAACACACACTCCAACTTTAGGTAACGGATTCTACACAGTGTGTTTAACCATAACATGTTTTTGCATACAGAAGGCGATAAAAGCCAACTGTCTTTCCTTCTCGCCAGGCTGTGGTTAACCAGTTATCCATCTGACAAGTTCCCAGTCAGTATCCTGCAGAATGGGCTGAAGATGACCAATGAGCCTCCTAAAGGAATAAGAGCCAACCTGTTGCGCTCCTACCTGAGTCACCCCATCTCTGACCCAGCCTTCTTTGGCAGCTCCAAGAAACAGGTCATTTGGCAGAAGCTCCTATTTGGTCTCACCTTCTTCCATGCTCTAGTACAGGAGAGGAGGAATTTTGGACCACTGGGTGAGAAATACAAACTGGACTTCCCATCTGCTGTTTTAACTTTGAACCAATCTAGTGTGGTTTTTCATTTCAATATTTATGATTAATCAATACATTTATTGTTCCACTATTCTGTCATTATTCATAAAAACAATCCTGTTGCCATTATTTGTCAAATTTCTCTCAGGTTGGAATATTCCCTATGAGTTTAATGAGTCTGACCTGAGGATCAGTATGAGGCAGATCCAGATGTTCCTTGATGAGTATGATGAGGTCCCACTGGAGGCCCTCACATACCTTACAGGTGAGGTGAACATTTAAGACTTGTCAGCACATCAGTGTATTCATTTACACCAATGAAACTGGCAGGAAGATGATTTTCTGAGAAGGTAGGTCATCCTAATCTGTGATCTTTATCACAAGTCACACCTCCTGCCCTCTTTTACATATATGAAAATGTCTGTATACAGTAGTGGCTCAAACTTGACAAAAGCTCTCAATAAACCTCACAACAATTTCCTTGGGTTTCCAATTTTATTTTAGATTTTAATGATCTCTTTTCAGGTGAGTGCAACTATGGTGGCAGGGTAACAGATGACAAAGACAGGCGTCTGCTGCTGTCACTTCTGTCCAACTTCTACAGTTGTGAGCTAATAGAGCAGGAGTGCTACCACCTGTGTGAGGGAGATCTGTATTATGTTCCAGCTCATGGCCCCTATCAGGTACTTTCAGAGCTCTGGTCAATTCCTCTTTAATACTGCAGCGTACGACGGCCATAGTCATCATTATCAGTCATGACATGACATTAAGCAGCTGTCCTCTCATGGCCAAAGTAAACGCAGGCTTGCTTTTCAAATAAACACAACGGCAGCTGAATTAATGGTTTTAATCACAGAGTGCAATATTTGTCTGGAGTGAAATCTAGTTAATGTTTGGCCTTGAGGCCACAGTGTTGAAGATCAGTTATCACTCAAGTAATTCTTTAATCATCCCCTCTGATAAAGAAATGCATTTTCAATAATGATTTGCTTCATTCCAGGCCTATGTTAACTACATTCGCAGTCTTCCAATTTGTGCCGATCCTTGTGTGTTCGGACTTCATAGCAACGCGGACATCACAAAAGATAATCAAGAGACCAATCAGCTTCTGGAAGGAGTCCTGCTGACACTGCCCAGACAGACGGGAGGCGGGGCTAAGTCTCCTCAGGTTTGCACTGCCCCTCGTCTGTATTAGCATTTTTGCTTATGCTAATTTAGGAGAGGAAACACAACATGGAAACTTGTTGTCTCATATTCAAGCTTTGCAGTGTAATCTGTTTGTGCTTCAGGAAGTAGTCGGGGAGCTTGCTGAAGACATCCTGTCTAAGCTCCCAGCAAACTTTGACATACAAATGGTGCTGGATAAATACCCAGTCCTGTATAAGGAGTCTATGAATACTGTTCTGAGGCAGGAAGTCATTCGCTTTAACAGGTAATAATAATAATAACTTGTTCTACTGTACGAGTAAATATTGATATTGGAAAAGACAAACCCCAATTACCAATAACTGATTGATCAGTTTGTGCAGGGCACATTGAGGAAACCCTTTGCAGTTCATCACATTTGTCTCCCCTCCCGACAGACTCACTCATGTGGTGCGTGTCAGCTTGGTAAACATCCGCAAAGCCTTGAAGGGCCAGATTGTTATGTCTGCTGAACTTGAGAATGTCTTCGACAGTATGCTGGTGGGCAAGGTGCCCGCTATGTGGGCAGCCAAGTCATACCCTTCTCTGAAACCAATGGGAAGCTACGTGACTGATCTCTTGGCCAGGCTGCAGTTCCTACAAGTAAGAATTATGATTGTTCTGGGTCACCCAGACCTCGAGCAAAGGTAATGTGTTTGGGACATGACTGGCAAGATGAGTGGAGCACAGACAAAGTCATTCAAGTCCAGTAGAATAAATGTTTGGCCTTCAGTTATAGAAATTGTTTTCATGTGCATAATGAATAAAATCTGTAGAACTAAATGATCTGTTACTTTCAGACTGCAGTAATGCAGCACTGGCTTTATAGAGAAAATACTTTTTTAAGATGCTAATAACTATGCATATACTTGGATCTCTGTCTTGGCAGGATTGGATTGATAATGGGCCACCTACTGTCTTCTGGCTCTCTGGCTTCTACTTCACCCAGTCATTTCTTACTGGAGTGGCTCAGAATTTTGCCAGGAAGTACACCATCCCCATAGACTACATTGGCTTTGAATTTGAGGCATGCATTCCAAACCTTTCTCCTTTCTTTTTTTGGCCATATTCAGTCATAATTATTTCATGGGGATATATGGGGTGGATATTCACGCTCAGAGTTGCGTTCCAGGTAACCAAAGAGGAGACCCATATGGATGAGAAGCCAGACGACGGGGCCTATGTTAGGGGTCTTTTCATGGAGGGAGCGCGCTGGGACAGAGACAACATGGTTATCGGAGAATCCTTTCCCAAGATCCTCTTTGACTCCTTGCCCATCATCAAGCTCAAACCAGGAGAATTGGCTAAGTTTCAACATGAAAACACCTACATTTGTCCTGTTTACAAAACCAGCGCCCGCAGAGGGACCTTGTCCACCACTGGCCACTCCACCAACTACGTCCTCTCCATCGAGCTGCCCTCTGACAAGCCACAGCAACACTGGATTAACCGTGGAGTGGCATGCCTCTGCCAGCTGGATGACTAAGAACCAGCCTCAGCTGAATCAATATGTTGAACTATTAAAACTCTATATGCCAAAAAAAGTCTATCTGCTTGTATGCCGAAGTAACACAGGTGGAAACTAACATGTAGACACACTTTGGTCCCATACTGGCACCCATGACCACAATAAAAACTCTTTTTTCATAGTTGATGACAATGAAATCTTATGTTAATATTTTGTCTTGAAGACACAGTTGAAGCATATCTAGTGTGAGTTATTGGGAATCTTTTTTTGCTTTAATAATCTACATTTGATTTTATTTGCTTCTACATTTAGTCCACATGAATACACACATACATACATACATACACACACACACACACACACACACACACACACACACACACACACACACACATATAAAGATAGATCTGCTATGAGGCACTTTACAGGTCTATTTTCTATGTGGTTATTGTTGGTCAGACAGGGTGGTGGGTTATTACAAAGATTTATTATTTGATAATAAAGTCATATTCTCAAAACAGCTGGATGAGTGCTCTCTTAAATGCTTCTGTCCATGTTTGACTTCAACAAGAACGATCATATCTCTGGCGATGTCTGTACCACAATGTTTGCCCAGTGTTCATTCGAGTAGCGTTTCTATTTGCAGTTTTCAAATCACAGGTCCAACCAGCAGTTGTTTACAGAAGATAAACACTAGATGGCAGCAAAGGCAAACCAGTAAGGCATAGGGATCTCATCTGGTGTGCAAAATGACCAATGTTTCTGCAGTCTCTAGAGTTTTTCATAAAAAACATTTGATGTGTATTTGTGCAGCTAAACAGTGTGCCATTCAGTGCAAGTATGGGCTATGGGAAATGTAATTACGCATTAAAGTATCAAGGTTGGGACATAGGAGTTGCAAAAATGTCTGGACCATAATGTCATTTGGTTGTGGTAATTACAGAGCAAAAATGGTTGAGAGAGAGTGTGATCACAGAATACCCATCTCTACTTGAGGGCAGCACGGTGCCAAGTACCTGCCTCGCCATCACTGACTGAGGTCCAGCAGAGTGTGCGACAACGATTTTCCGTCACGACAAACAGATTGATGACTTAATTATGAAATGCCGAGATTCAGTACAGAATAAATGCTGTTCTCTGCGTACGGGCCACACATTGTAACACAGGATGCCACAAATCACCAAGTCTGAGCCTTTTCATGATGGACCTCATTCAGTCAAACTTTAATGAAAGGAAGGCGTTTGCATTAAAATCTTAGTGGGATAGTTTCACATACTCAGGCGGCGGGAGAGTGGTGCTGCCTGGCTGTTGCTGTATTTGTGTCAGCACGGCTTGATGCTCTCTGTAGTCAGCACTCATGGGTTCAAACATAATTCATCTGACGTCTGAATACAGCTGCCACATCAATACCCACCCAGGATTATAGGGCATAAAATACTGCAACATTAAATTTACATATTAGAAAAAGCAGCTGATGGAGGCTCCAGTGACATGCTCCTAACTTCAGTGGTGACCTTATGTTCAGCGGCAGTAGGAACCATACTTGTTGATCTCAAGCCTCTCACCTGTAGAGACCCTCTAAAGCCACAGCGTTGGAGTTCAGTCTGACTCCAGAACCAGTCTAGTCCTGTGCTTAACAAAAGGAACAATAAGAGAGTTTTTGGGAACACTGCAAGCAAGAGGAAGATCAAGCTGCCCAGCTTGTTGTCATCCTCCATCTATTCCCTTCAGGCCTCCTTAAGCTAATGTGTTAAATGTCCTCCAGAAAGAAGCCCCTGGAAAACCATTTCTCTTTAATGAAAATGACCAGAACTGAGTGCGTGCCAAGAGGAACAAAACACAGACGCGTCCTCCAACACTTTATGAGAGTGCAACGGCCCTATTTATTCAGTATGGCATTACAAAAACTTGACTTCAGTTTTCTGAGCAATGACATGCCAGTGCACAGTTTTTATTACATTATGTTAACGTTGAGCTGATACTGCGATGGAGGAACCTCCTGTCTTTTCAGATAAGGTTCCCCTAAATGATTAACTCTATATGATACTGTGTTTTATTATGGGGGAATTGCACTGAAAATGGAGGAAACCTCGATCACATAAATCACACAGCACACTGGACTTGCGTCAAAGAGCATTGCACTGATCTTGATTTATGTAAGTATTGGTATAACTGTCTGTCAACAAGCAAAATCATTTCAGCTATTTGGAGCATGTTGTTTGTCTTGCAGAGTCACAGAGACACTGCAGTGTGGACACAAGTCTACCTATACGACCTGGATGCACCTTTCTCTGTGCGCAAGTCCAGTAATTGCATTTTAGACAAAAAAAAAAAAGTGTACTCATTCATTTTATTTGACATTCACCCTTGAGGATGGCATCTTGGCATGTGTCCCTGAGCAATGAATCACAAAAATGTGTCCCTGAATCCTTCAGCAAAATCCATGACCTTGATTTCAATTCAATTTTCGAAAGACAGTTGCTGGTGCGTTCTGCTGTGTGTTTAGGGGATGAGCTCAGAAGTGCACACCAGAGAGGG